>NW_003852575.1:1712503-1749079 GCF_000181295.1 Otolemur garnettii | reverse complement strand
CTTTGTTTTTTAATTTGTTTATGTGATGAATTATATTTATAGATTTACGTATATTGAACCAGGCTTGAGATCCTGGGATAAAACCCACTTGGTCATGGTGTATAATTTGTTTGATGTGTCACTGGACTCTGTTGGTTAGGATCTTGTTGAATATTTTTGCATCAATATTCATTAGTGATACTAGTCTATAATTTCCTTTTCTTGTTGAGTCTTTTCCTGGTTTGGGAATTAAGGTGATGTTTGCTTCATAGAATGTGTTGGGTAGTATTCCTTCTTTTTCTATATTTTGGAAAAGGTTAAGTAATATAGGTACTAGTTCCTCTTTAAAGGTTTGGTAGAATTCTGACATGAAGTCATCTGGTCCTGGGCTTTTCTTTTTAGGGAGATTTTGTATAGTTGATGCTATTTCAGCACTTGATATAGGCCTGTTCAACATTTTCACTTCATTCTGGCTAAGTCTTGGAAGGTGGCATGAAACTATAAAAATACTAGAAGAAAGTGCAGGGGAAACTCTTGAAAAAATTGGCCTGGGCAAAATTTTATAAGGAGGACCCCCTGGGCAATTGAAGCAGCATCAAAAATACACTACTGGGACCTGATCAAGCTAAAAAGCTTCTGCACAGCCAAGAACACAGTAAGAAAAGCAAGCAGACAGCTCTCAGAATGGGAGAAGGTATTTACAGGTTATGTCCCTGACAAAGGTTTAATAACCGGAGTCCACAGAGAACTCAAATGTATTAGCAAGAAAAGAACAAGTGATCCCATCTCAGGGTGGGCAAGGGACTTGAAGAGAAACTTCTCTGAAGAAGACAGGCACACAGCTTACAGACATATGAATAAATGTTCATCATCCTTAATTATCAGAGAAATGCAAATCAAAACTACTTTGAGCTATCATCTAACTCCAGTAACATTAGCCCACATCACAAAATCCCAAAACCAGAGATGTTGGTGTGGATGTGGGGAAAAGGGAACACTTCTACACTGCTGGTGGGAATGCAAACTAATACGTTCCTTTTAGAAAGATGTTTGGCGAACACTTAGAGAACTAAAAATAGACCTGCCATTTGATCCTACAATTCCTCTACTAGATATATATCCAGAAGACCCAAAATCACATTATAACAAAGATATTTATACCAGAATGTTTATTGCAGCCCAATTCATAATTGCTAAGTCATGGAAGAAGCCCAAATGCCCATCAACCTACGAATAGATCAATAAATTGTGGTGTATGTACACCATGGACTATTATGAAGCCTTAAAGAAAGATGGAGACTTTACCTCTTTCACGTTTACATGGATGGAGCTGGAACATATTCTTCTTAGCAAAGTATCTCAAGAATGGAAGAAAAAGTATCCAATGTACTCAGCCCTACTATGAAACTAATTTATAGCTTTTATATGAAAGCTATAACCCAATTATAGCCCAAGAATATGCGGAAAGGGTAAAGGGAGGGGAGGGGCAGAGTGAGGATGGGTAGAGGGAGGGTGATTGGTGGGACCACAGCTAGGGTGCATCTTACAAGGGTACATGTGAAACTTACTAAACGTAGAATATAAAAGTCTTAGCACAATAACTAAGAAAATGCCATGAAGGCTATGTTAACCAGTTTGATGAAAATGTTTCAAATTGTATATAAAACCAGCACATTGTATCCCATGACTGCATTAATGTACACAGCTATGATTTAATAAAAAAAAAATTTCACAAATACAAAAATTTTCCATGATCAATAGAGTGAAGATAATATTGTAGTGTAGTGTATTTGGGTCCTTTTGAAAGAAATAAATTGATAAGATGAGTAACGTGGCCAATCAGTGAAACGTGAATAGCCAACCTTTAAACCTGATGAAGAAGTTTCTGATTCTGTCTTTTTCCAGTGAGATGGCTGACAAAGACATATAAGATACTTAAAGTTTTTATTATTTTGTTATTTGGGGAGTGCTAAATGGAAGTCACTTTTAATGGGATATACAAGACTTTTTCTTTCTCAGCATAATTTCTTTTAAAATATTTTGTAACAATTTAGAAAAATTGTTTTTCAATTTCTTTCTCCATTTTTCTCAGGAAATTGTTAAGAGGATTGGGTTATTTTGAGGTTGATAACCTATCTGTGCATTTGGGGACAGCTTTTAACATCTAATGAACCACATTTATTCTACATATTGGGAACATTGGCTGTAGTTAGACTAATATTCTATGATCTTTGGAGGAATTATTTTTATTAGAGCGATGGCTGATGTGGTTGGGAGTGATTTGTTCTGTTTTCCCCTGGCCTTGAGAAACATGAACAGAAAACCACGTGCCATGATTACATCAACCCATGAAAAAGAAACGCAGTTTAGTCCTGGAATGAGTTTCTTAAAGGTGACAGTTGTGTACTTTCTGGAGGTCAAAGACGGTGGGAGAGTCTACTGAAGTCGGTCTGCTTTTCAGAATACAGTCATGGGCCACATTACAGTGTTTCAGTCAGAGTCACGTAAGATCATTAATACAGTGTTTTGACTGTACTTTTTCTATGTTTGGATATGTTTAGATAACCAAATACCTAACACTGGGTTGCAATTGCCTATAGTAGCCAGCACAGTGACTGGCTGACAGGTGCGTGGCCCGGAGCAATAGGCTATATCATACAGCTTACTGTGTAGGGGGCTGCACCACGTAGGTTTGTGTTCTGTGATGTTTGCACAACTATAAAATCTCTTAACAGTGGATGCATTTCTCTACACATCTCCCTGTCCTTAGCAATGCATGACTGTTTACCTATTTGATTCAGCACAATTTTGCTCGGCAGACCCAGAGTCCCATTGGGAGGACTGGTTGTGTCTTGGGGCCTCCTTTCATAGGTAGGGCAGCTTTGATTCACCCAGACCCTGCATGGCCTTAAGGCTAATGGAGAACCACACCTGTCTCCTTAGCACGGTGCCTCCAGCCGATGGCAGGATCTGGGAAGTGGCCAGACACCCAGGGTTTGGGTTGGGGGTGAGCCCCCCCTGGAGTGACATGCAGGTGGAGTCGGCAGAGGCTGCGTGGGATGCTATCAGCCATTTAGGATCAAATTGTGAATATTTTCTGGAAAACTCTTTTCTCTGCAGAGCTCAAGGTAGCCACACGTTTGCTACATGATAAGATTAGCATGAATTGTTTGAATTCTTCCATGAATTGAGTAATGAACAGCAACTTGATAGTGAGATAAAATTCCAAATAATTTTTAGCAGCATGTCTGCTGAGATCTGTGGAATTCTTCCAATTGTTGGGCATGGGGACAATGTTAGAAGTGTCAATCATAACATTGTTTTGTACTTGACCTCTAATGGGCTCATTATTTTGGTCAAAGCTATCAGGTTAGCTTTATAATATTATTCTGAAGGTAGAGCTCAAGGGTCATAATCTGCCTTAAATAAAAGTCACAAGCAAGAATAACAAAGATTAGATAGACTGTTGAAACTTTGAATGGAAAATCTTAGCAAGCATCTCTCCACCTCCTATTGGTAGAGACACATGAAAATACATATAAAATTTACTTACAAGATAATGCCAGGCCTTGAGTGCACTTTATAAAAAGATAGCAGCCGATCCATTAAAAATGAAATTGACTTTTCCTTGTGTTAAAAATCAAATTTAATAATATTGTCCCAGAGATCTAAGATGTTAGAACAGAAAGATTAGTTTTCAAGGGCTAAGATCATTCCATTCTCCCAAATCTTGTTGACTGATGTTGAAGACGTGAGCGCCTGGAGAGAGAAGCCACTGGCCCCTGGGACGCACAGTGGCAGTGGGTCTGCAAGACCTCAAGCCTCCATGTCCTCTTGGCCTATCTCTCCCAGATGCTCTTGTTCTCTCTCTCTCTTCACTTCTCTGCCCATATCTCTTCTTTTTAAAAGATAATATTCTTAAAAAGGAAACTTGCTGTAATTTTTTCTGATTATAAAACTAATACAAGCTCATTTGGAAAATTCAAGCAATATGGAAAAATTTTAAAAAGTAAAGCTCTTGGTATGTCTGGGACTTGGGATATTTCTTTAACTCTGTTGCCTCTGTACCAGTTACACTGCGATCCAGAGTCTCTTGCAGGTAGGTAGGCTGTGAGGACAGTTTCAGAGCGCCACGGGGTCTGAGTCCTACACAGCCTTCCTTGTGACACTGCAGTCTTTCCCTCTGCTCCTGCCGGACTGGGATAGAGCAGTCCCCCAAAGTAACCTAGAGGTCCACTCACTGGAGACGGCAAAGCACAAAATGACAGAAGCCTAGATTCCCTGTGCAGCCAGCCACCCCTGACACCGGACTTCACGGGTGGGAGGATGAGCTTCCCTGGTATCAGGTCCTTCCACATCTAGGCTTATTTCTCAGCGTGGCACAGCCTGTCCTAGCTGCCTAGAACAGTATCTCACCACCACAGAGAGAAATGCAACATGCTAGTGGCTGTAGTTCCAGATCTCTTAAGGAATAACACCTACCTATGTGTGCGCACACACCTACATACCAAACAATTTTTTTTTCAAAAAGATCATAGTATACATGATACCCTTTTCACTTAACTGTATCTGGTGAAAATCTTTCCATGCATTGTGTTCATATGACCCATGTAAAGGGTTTTATGCTATTCCTTTGCACCACCACACAGTAATGAAATAAATTAACAGTTCATTGATGAAATTTAGTCATATATCTCTTTGTGCACTTGTTCAATTATAGCTTTAAGAAAAAATGCCATAAGGGGAATTGCAAGAGCAGGGTTTGATCCATGTTGCCAAGCTGCTCTCCAAAAGATCATGACCGTCCACTTGTCAACTAATGGTCAATGAAGAAGTAATTAATATTTTCATATTACTTCTGATATTGGCTTTCTTTTTGGCTGTTGATCATTTGTGTTTCCTCTTTTGTGGGAGATTTTCTGTTTCTGTATCTTTTGTCAGTTTTTCTACTGGGAGTGTGATGACGTGATTTCTGAGTATGTGCTGCATTCCACGGTGCTGCCACAGAGTTCCGTAAACTCTTGTGATTTCCTGAGCTATGGAGATGCTAGGTGCATTTTTTTTGTTCTACTATTTGGTCTTTCACTCCAGTTCCTAATGCTTAGGGTCCACTGGGTAACAGGAGTGACTTTTGTTCTAATGAGGTGACTCTCAGTGGATTCCTGGATGAGGGTTGCTTCCCACAGAAGACCAAACCATGACCAGAAGCCTGTAGCTTTCAGCCCCAGCCCACCATCCTCTGGGATGGAGTGAGGCTGGAGCCTGAGCTCACAGTCAACTGTGCCTACCTTAGGAATCTCCAGCAGAAGCTCTAGACCATAGGAGCTTCCCCGTGCTGAACAAGAACACATGCACGTGGCAGGGGGATGTTCCTGGGTTTGCCATATGTGTCTCCTCCTCTGGCTGTTCATCTGTATTCTTTATAATATTTAAAATAAACTGGTAAACATAGGTAAAGTGTTTTTCTGAGTCCTGTGAGCCATTCTAGCATATTTTCAAACCTAAGGAGGGAGTCAGAGGATTTTCAGCTGGTTGGGCAGAGGTACAGGAAGGTGGCAGGGACCTGCCAGTGCCATCTGAAGTGGGGCAAGTCTTGTGGGATTGAGGCCTGACGTTGTGGGTGCTGATGCTAACTCCAGGTGGACAGTGGCAGAACCACAGGGACTTGTAGGACCCCCCAAGCTGGTATTGATGGGTGTGGGAAAAACCCTGCACACCTGGTGTCAGAAGTGCTCTGTGTGCCGGTGCAGGTGAGCAGAGCTTCTCCAGAGGCCGTTTGTCTTGTTCAGACTCCTTAGTGAGAGCTTGTCCTTGGGGGCGTGTGTGTGTTTGGCCAGCGGTATGTGCTTATACACCCGAAACTGACATAACTACCAAATACCAAAATGGAAATGATCTTTAAAGGGCTTAGGGAAGCTTTGTCTCTCCCTTGGACATGTCAGAAAGTAACCAACTGCAGCCCAGCTAGTTATAGGGTACAGGCAGAAGAGCTTAGCTGGCTGTTTTGGGGTCCCTCTATCCCCAAGAAATTGGAAACAATGTAAAATTAGTTTATGAATCATAAGTAAAAATGTGTTGGCCACACCCAACTTTCTGATAAAATTGCATCAAGGTCTGCTACTCTGACTCTAGTGTTTGGGAACCTCTGGGCTAGAATTACATCCCAGCCCCCTTCCACTCCTGCAGTGACGCTGGGAGTCACACCCTGGCATCCCTCTTAGAGCTGAGAGTGCCAAGAAGGGCAAGGGAGTATTGAGTCTGAGAGAGTCCATACTGCCTAGAAGATAAGTTAGCTGGAAAGAATAACAAAGGTGTCCTCCTAACCTGGCACTAGAGCTGGGAATTTTAAGACATGGTGTGACTGTTGGGGTCATGCTGGCTTCATGCAGTGTGATTACCAGACCTCCTGGGCACAAATGCCACAGGTGGCAGGGCTAAGTCTGGGCGTGGTGGTTCTGGGGACTTGGTCCTCCCAGGGGAAGTCAGGGGAATTCAGTGCTCCAGGGATGCTCCAGGGAGATCATCTAGTCCAGCCCATGTTGTGTGGACAAGGTGGTCAGTGGTCAGCGGTCAGTAAGAGAGCCCTGGTGGAGCAGACAGAGCCCTTGGACTATGCCCAGGGAGGAGGACGGAGGCCCAGACCCTGGGGATCTTACAGTTTTCTGTACCTCTTCCCCTTTGGGAGACTGATAAGGGCTTTTGAGCCCTTAACTTTAGCCCTGGCCAGGCGACCACCCCAGCACATGGCCTGGGAGGCAGTGATGAGACTCTAACAGGAGCCAAAGCTGTGCCTACGGAGGCAGGGAGTGGAGAGGCAGGGGCCTGGGGGGCACGGGCTTGGTTTCCCAAATGTCCATGTCTGGCCCCACCTTCAGCTTTCTCACCTGAGGTACCCACAAGAAAATGTGGTGGCCACGCCTGCCTCTGGAGGGTGCCCAGCTCGGAGCAGTGCTGGCTTCCCCACTGGCTCCACAGTCCTGGCAGGTGTTGGGTCATCCAGGGACTGGGGAGCCAGGGGCAGCCTTCCCTGGAGCCCCTTCTCCGGCCTGTGGCTCTATTTTGGGTGCTGAGGACAGAGGACACATTACAGTCTTTGTGGTTCAGGTTAGATTCCTGATTTCAGCTCGAGAATTCCCGGCAGAGACTCAGGGAGCAGCTACCACAGGGTTTGGGGTTGCTCATGGGTGAAACACACGAGCTCCCAGCCCACAGGGGCCCTGCCGTTATTCCACGGGAAAATCCACTGCGGGGATGACAGACTGGACATTTAAGGACCAAAGTGATTTCAGGTTTTTGGCATTATGTATTTTCTCAACTCTCCCGTTCTCTCATGGGACTCCAGGAACCGTCTTATCTGTCCCGATCCTAGAAAAGGTGAGGAGGGGCGTGGTGACCTTGGAGGGGGCACCTTGTGCTGTAGCAGTGAAATCTGCTCACAGCAGCTCTCGGGACGACAGGAACGCAGTGTGGCACTACGTCTGTAGAGTGTGGCGGGCGGAGGGTGGGTGTCTGGCCAGGCCCTGACGGCATTCCGCCTCGGCCCTACAGGGAGGAGCCGGTGGGCTTGCCTATCCTACTCCTACTGTGGGCTGGTTCCGAGAGAAGCAAGAGCCCCCGACCCCCAATCCAAATCAGACCACTGCACTGAACCCAATGACTCTGCTCTGAGACTGACGCCAGCCACACGTGCTGACAGAGGCTGTCCCCATTCTGGAAATTTCTTTTGCCTTCCTTTCAGATCCTTCTTCCTGGTTGCTTCAGAGCTTGAAGGCAAGAGTTCAAATTCCAGTCTCCTCACATCTTAGCTGTGTAGCTTTGGGCAAGTTATTTTACTTCTCTGTGCCTTGGTTTCCTCCTCTGACAGCTTGTTAGCACCAACTTCACAGAACTGTCAAGACTATATATGTTAATACATGCAAAGCTCTTCAAAAATCCTCCTAGCCTCATGGCCAGGCGAATGGCATGGCGGTTGGGCAACTGGGTTTGCAGCCAGGTGGCCAGGGTTTGATCCTGACCCTGTTTCTTACTAGCTGTGTGATTTCAAACACGTTTCTTAACCTCTCTGTGTTTTAACACAAGGATAATAACTGCATTCATCTTGGGGTGCTATCGTGAAAAATTCATGAGAAAATAAAATGGTTAGAAAAGGCCGTGATTCATCCTTCGTACTCTACAAATACTAATTTATTAACTTTGTTTTTATAAATAAGCGCTTCCCTGAAGTCATATGGAAGTCACATAGCTAATAAATGGTGCTGAGACTGGGGGGAGACTAGATTCCCCAACAAAAGGGAAATATTCCTACATTACTCCAAAGTAGCTCCCTTGTTATGAGCAGGAGAGGGAGTTTTTACCACAGGCCTGAAAATCCCCTGGGGCTGTGCATGGCCCTTTTCAAATCAGCTGACAAGAGAATGCTCGTCCTGGTCCAGAAATAACCTCTGCCCGGCTGCCGGGCTGCCGTTGTTTTGGTCTTGTGTGGATTTGTGATGCATCCTGACAATTACTCTGGGACGGATTCTGTTGTCTCCCTGGCTCACTAGGGAGGGTTTTGGGTTTTAGCCTGCCTCAGGCCAGGCCCTTTCTCCATCAGAGAGAAAGTCTTCCCCACTCAGGGAGAATGGTCTTTTCAGAAGGGCCATCTGCCTTGCACCCAGAACACGGACTAAACAGCATTCTCCCTTCTTTCTCAGCTGGCCGCCAAAGTCAAAGGCTACAGATGCTTCAAAAGAGTCTGTCTCCCCCAAAATGTTCCCCTTCCCATCCTCGTTTCTCAGAACTTAGGGATCCCTTTCAAGTATCTTAAATTTCTTGCTATAAATAGCCAGTTGGCTTAACTCTGTGCATGCATGTGTGTGCATATGTGTGTGTGTGTGTGTGTGGACACTCAAGTGCTGGGGCAGTTCCTTTCCTTTCTGTAGGGAATACCGGCAAAGCTGTGAAACATCTCCATGGAAACCAGCCTCTCAATCCATCAGGCTTCTGCAGTGTGGAACATATAATCTGAAAGGCGGGCAGGGACTAATGAGGCAACTTAATAGAACACACACACACACACACACATACGACACGACATTTTAGAATATAATGCCCATTCCTTGGGTCCCTGATTAGCTAGTGGTGTCCAGATGAGGAAGGAATCTCCTGCTTTTACCCCACGAGAGGCTGACCACCCTCCAGCTTTGATTGCCTCAAAGCTTTGGTGGGTTTACCAACCCTCGTCCCTCTAAATGTAGGTCTTAATATTAACCCAGATACAGCCAATTTAAAACGATAATCTCTCCATAAGGATAACACTCCTCTCCCCCACCCACTGCCTTTTAGGCCGTTTATGTTGTCACGATCTGTTTTTCCCCCCCTCTCTCTATGTTACGGTATTTTTTCAATTCATTAAGAAAAGGGAAGGGATTTCAGGAGAAATATTCTATTCCTGATTTTTTTTCTTTTTTCATCTTTTCCTTACTTTCTTCTGGCTTTTCTCTATCAGAGGATGGGTATTAAGGCTCTAAATATATATTCAACCTTTTTACATTTATGATACAGATGAAAATAGTTCCAGATCTTGCTGTGAGAAAGGGGTAAACTGTTGAGTTTGGAATCCAAAAGATTGTTTGGAACTAAGAAATATTAACAGATAGGGTGAAGCAGATGTTTGCTGAGATTGACAAAATCAAGCCACAGGTATGTTGCTTTACCCCTCCATCAATACTGAAATCCTTTTTTTTTAACCATTATAATTGTCTCTTTATTTCCAACAGTTCTTGAAATTATCTGGTCTCCTCCCCGTGGGACCCACTGGACGTTGCCTCTTTATTTTTGTTTATCGTTTCTTCTGTTCTCGATCTTGGCAACAAAATGAATGATTCCCAATCTCTTTTTCTTTGATTAATCACTTTTTCCTGGAAGTCTATGGGAGGGGGATGGATGTAGGATCAGATCATTTGAGAAGCAAATTGGGCTGTGTCATTTTAGAATCAAGATGGGAATGTCATTGCCTCAAAATCTGAGGTTGTTTGCCTCTGAAACTTGTTAATGCTTGGCATTTGAAAACCACCATACCTTATTATTAGGATGATCATGGCAAGAGAATACATTAGGAGAATGCCTGGAGATTGAAATTCCATTTGACAAATCTGAAAGGACATTAGGTAAATAAAATAAAAAAAAACTTGCCGGAAACATATTCTCTCTGAAATAATATACTACGTATAAAATTACGCGGTTGTGGTTTTTAGTAAATCTGCCAGTCTTCCTCTTCAAACACGGCCTTTTCTTGTATTTTTCGCTACTGTCTCTGATCTAAGTAAAGGCTCCCAATAGGGAGCAGGCAAACTTTTCAAAATTTCCAGAAATTAATTTCTTGATTTTTTAGATTTGGTTGTCAAGACAGCCAGGAGACCAAGAAGGCATTAATTCAATTCTAATAAGCAGTTTTCCAGCAGAAAAATCTGGAACAAATAGCGAGAGGAAAACCCCACCTACATTTCTAATTTCACATGAATAGAAATAGTCTTTCTTCTGCCTGAAAAATAAAAAGAGCTAAAGATCCTGTTAGGAATATGTCGGAATTAATAATCATGATAATAAATAAATCACATGGTTAAGTTTCAAAGGAGGTTTTCCTGTTTGGATTCACAAACTTACACTGTCAGAATTTTACCTGTTCAAGGGTGTTATTCGGTGTTTGGTGGGGGAGAAACTGAGACAGGTTCTCCGTGGACTCAGGCACTTCTCCCCCACCTGGGTGTGCTGCCATTCAGGTCTGACGAGAGCAGCCCGGAGTTGCCTCAGACACACAAGTTAGGGGCTCAGTCCTCTAGGACGCCACCCTTACCTCAGATGCCAGCTGCACGTCGGGGGACCCTAGGCCACCCACACTTCTGACCTATACTCTGACTACACTTCTGACTACAAATTCTGACCCACCCATGTTCCATAATTTGCTAGAATGACTGACAGAACTCAAGGAAGTATGTCAAGGTGGCTAACTTGTTCTTAATCCTAATCACTTTAGCAAACCCAAACACTCACATAATTTGTTTCTTTTGGAAAGTTTATTATTATTTCATTTTCCCTCCTCTTGAGGGAGCACAGCAGACCAAAAACCATGAGGGAAATGTATGCTGCTTGCCCTGGAGGGCTGGGCCTTGTTTTGGCTAATCGGATTTTCTTGTTAGCAGGGTCTTAAGTAGAAAACAACCCTCTATGTTCAAGACTGCTTTGTGTTGAAAACCTTAAAAACTGTTTTAGTTCATTTTCCTGTTTTTGAAGAGCGTGGAGGACACATTCTAACCTTCCATTACCGACTCATTCTTGCTGTGTCTTACATTGCAAATACCATCCCAACCACAGTTTCGTGGTTTTGTGAAGATGTGACTAAATTTGTTCTGCCCCCAGTAGACCAGATCATGATATGGAAAATAATAGTATTTTTATTGAGGAAATTCACTTAACACAAAATTGACCATTTCAGTTTAAGGCAAACATTTTAATGGCATTTGGTACAGTCATGGTGCTATATAACCACCACATCTCTTGAAATATTCCAAAATATTTTCATCAATCCCAAAGGGAACCCTGTACTCACGTAGCACTTACTCTCCTTCAGAAAGTAATTATTTTTGGATAAAATTAGTCATCCACTTAAACATCTATGCCTACATTGTTGGGGTACTTTATTTCCTTGTTTTTCTTAAATTTGTTGTGTATGGTCTTAGGAAGAGTGTAGGCAACTGGACCCAGTTAGTCAGACAGTAAATTCTATCCCGTTGGTAGAGTTTACTCTATGTCCTTTATTTTAGCCAGCAAAATGGCAGACACACAGCAAATCCAGAGTAAATGCCAGATGATACCATGTTACTGTGATGGTCCTGGATTAGAACTGTATCAGCTAACATGTGCACTATTTTAAAGATGTCTTTGGTAGGCATTAGTCATAAGCAACTAGAGATGTGTGTCACATTGGAGTCAAGGCAGGCATTCAAACAGACAGGAGAGTCAACACAAAGGAACTCTCACACCTGTTTGTTAAAATATGTATTACTGGCTGTGTCTCTGGTGAGACGCGGGGGACTGCCCTGCAGCTGGAAGCCACTGCCCTCTCCCCCAAGGGTCCAGCTGCCCAGATGCTGCTCTTCTGAGAGACAGTTGTCATAACACTAGGGTGCACATGAAGGGTGACACGTCCCTCATTATGCCGGGAGCTGGGGAGTGGCAGGTAGACAGCATTTCACAATGCAGAGGATGTCCCGGTATGACAGGCACCTGCTTGTGGGTGGGGAAGGTGCCTAGGGCGATGCTGGGGCTGTGCCCCGGCTCCTGGTTCCTGGTCCCGCTCTGGGGTTCCTACCCACTGGAAGCTGTGTCGTGAACCTGCTTGGCCCTCTGCTTGCTATGCCTCCAAGTGACTGCTGGCTATCTGCGGAGTTATCGGCGGAAAGAGACTCCCTTGTTCTGCTTTCCTCCTCTGCACTGACAGGTGTGTTTTGATGAGAGGATGCTTGACGAGAGAAAATGCCTCTCTTCATGTCAGATGTTAGAGTCTGTCGCTTTGCTGGGGGTGACTCCCACAGACTGGCGTGTGGGGACTTCCCACGGATCGCTTGTCCCTGTGGGGTCGGTCCCCTTCGATTCTCACTGAGGAATGGCTGCTCTGTCCCAGAGCCATGGAGTCAGGACATTTTCAATGATTATTTAGATTGCATTTTATATGACAGCACAAATTATTTTAGTAGAATTGACGCCAAAGAGGGGCTCTTGAGCGTGACATTAGCAAGATGGTGGATTAGACTTTTTGGCTCTTGTCCCTTTGCAGAAACATGGCTTTGAGTAAGTATCCATGCATGAAAACACCTTCACAAGAACCCAGGACACAGGTGACAGACTACAGCACCAGGGTCTAGTGCAGAAGTAAGAAAAGACCCGTTGAAGAGGGAGGGATGGTTTTATAGCACTGGTGTCATCCCTCCCCAGGTCCAGGCAGCACAGCACGAGGGATGCCCCCCTGTGGGGAGTGGAGGGGAGTGAGCCGCAGACCTCACCGTGGACAGCAGTACCAGGCCCAACCCAGTGAATCGTGCTACCTTGCCAGCCCCTGCAGCTCCAAACTCTGAGCCAGCACCTGCGATCTCGGCCTCCATGTCTACCCTAGCACCAGGCCAGAAACCCCAGACTTAGGATCCAGGCCCACCTGAGGCTCTAACTAATGCTGCAAAAACACGACAGCATTTTGGGGGTTAGAAAAGAAGGGAAGTGCATCCGTTGTGACAGCCTGGATGTACTTGGAGAGCATGATGTTAAGTGAAACAACAACCCAGGCTCAGAAAGATGAATACCCCGTGATCACACAGTCTCACTCTTGTAGATGCAGAATCTAAAATAGTCACATGATACAAGCAGAGAGTAGGAAGGTGGTCGCGAAGGGCCGAGCGGTGGTGGTGGGGAATGTTGGTCCATGGACACGAAGTTTCAGTTAGACAGGAAAGATAAGTTCTGGGTATTTACTGTACAGCATGGTGACGATAGTTAACCATAATGTATTGAAAATTGCTGTATTTGCTACAATTAAATCTAGTACAAATTAGATTTACTACAATCAGATCTGGTACAAATCTGCCACAATTGCTAAGTCTCTGTCTGAAAATTGTCAGAGACTAGATCTTAAATATTCTCATCACAAGGACGATGTTTGTGGAGTGATGGATAAGGTGATCTTGTGTGACTGAATCACTTTGCCATGTGTACATGGATTCAAATGCCACACTGTGCACAGGAAATAGACACAGTTTTATTTGTCCTTTATGTCTCCATAAGTCTGGGAGAAAAAAGGGACTAATGCATTAAAGAGTGTGTGTGGGCAGCTGATGGCACAAAATAGCTCATATTTTTGTTTTGGTTAACTTGGAGGATCAGCGTGTGTCAGGAATATTCAAAGTTCCAATTTGATTAAATCCAATGTATCTATAGGCTGAATCATTTCTTTTCTTAATGCCACATTTAACACTTTTATACTTTTCAGGATGACATATATTTTATATATATATCCACATATATATATAAAACTATTAAATGTAATTCTGAAGCAAAACTGTCATTCAACCAACCTCTCCCCTTGTGTTCAATTCCTAGGGCAGCTGTAAGAAATGGCATGAAAAGTGAACTTATCCTCCCAGGTCTGGAGGTGAAAGTCTGAGGTGGAGGTGTCGGTAGGGCTAGGCCGCCTCCCAAGGCTCTCTGGAGGGTCTGCTGGCAGCATCCTTGGCTCTTGAGGCCTTATCAGTCCAGTGTTCAAAGTCAGCACCTTTAAATCTCTGTCTTTGCATCACCTCCCTCCCTCTGGGTCAAACCTCTCTCTGCTTACCTCCTATAAGATACATGTGATTGCAGCTGAAGCCCAGCTGGGTCATTCAGCCTAATCTCTCCAAGTCAAGGCCCTGATTCATATTTGCTAAGATCCTCTCTCTGCTTCTTTGTGGTATAAGGAAACATTTGCCAGTTCCAGGAGTTAGTTATCTAGACTGTGGAGACCAATTTTTAAAGCTGCTGTAGTAGTTAAGCAGATTTCGTTATTGCTGTAGGACATCAGAACCTTTATTAGGCAGAGTGGGATCTCCAGGGAAAAGGCAAGCACTTCCCCAAATTGTTAAACCACCAATACCCTTCCTCAAGCTTGATTTTTAAAGATTGATTCTGTGGATACCATGGGACTAATTTCTCCAGGAATGTACTTCAGGAAACGTGGGTTTGTAAGATAACATACATGCTCTTTGGCTGGTGTTCAAGGTCGTGCTCAGTCTGACCCCACCCACCATGTCAGACTTTCTCTTACTATTTCCTTATTTAAAATGTCTAGCGTTAGTGATCGTGTGCCGATCCCATCCTGCGGTCACATACATGCTCTCCTGCTTGGATTTCTCTGGAGAGGGTGACCTCGCACCCCATCTGCTGCTCCTCCCCTCCCCTCTACTCACTGACCCCTCTGTCCTCCTGAAAGTCCTGTCCACCCTCCAAGGGGCAGCTTTCCCTACGTCTTCCTGCGTCCCCCCAAGAAGAGATCTCTCCCTTTCCAAATCTCATTTTGGTGTCGAGACCCGGGGAGCCAGTAGTGATCATCAAGCACAGAAATGTGTAACAAGTTCCTGTTTTGTTTTACAATGAGCAGCCTCAAGGTTGTCTCTTTAATGATCTCGTTGTCTTTCCAATATAGAAACTGGAGCCAAGACAGGCAGCCAACATTACAGCATGATGTTGGGGTTCCTCCAGGAAGTGGGCTGTTGTGAATTGAACTTCATCTGATAATGTGTTTCAGTTAAAAGAAATAAGAAAAAGGAAACAATGGTGGTGCCTGCTGGTGCACCCCACTCACTTGGAATTTCATCATCTACTTCCTGAGGGGAGTTCTAGTCTTGTCCAAAGGAGCGATTACCTTCTGTGGGTCTTACGGGTGTGGCTCTCCTCCCCTCTCTCCTCTTCCATGGTGCCTACTGATAAACACTTATTGATTACTTGGTTAATTATTTGTGATTTATTTTTTAAAAATCAGATTTTTAAAAAGACAATGCAGGGGCAAATCATGTAAAATAATGAGGACTATAACCCTTGATTTCCTGAAAGAAATGATTTCTTCATTCATTGATGGTAATGGAGAAGCATTTATGAATCTGACAGGGAAAAGTGGTGAGCAGACCTCCATAGGAGAGTCTTCAAGATGCGTCTAAGAACTTTCCTTTTATTAAAGCCAAGGAAAGAGGAGAAGGAACATGCAAAGGCAGAGAACATTCTGGATTTTTATGTTTTAAAATCCAGACTCATTTCTTCCTGTCCATTGAGAACATTCCGGTAGGAAGGGACTGCAAAACTTGTCCTGTAGTGTAGGGACTTAGTGACTTGGAGTAGAACACTGTTTGGGGAAGGGGATTAGTTGAAGGTCAAGGCACACTGTTCAGGATTCTTTACTTTGATTTAATTGGACGCCTCCTGCTGAGGATGACCACTATAATCTGAATTAAATAAATATCTACTAAGAACAAAAGCCCTAGCTACCAAACGGGAAGTGATGTTTGGTTTGGGTCTGACTTTGGGAAATCAGAAGTGGGCTTTATCTCTCTCAATCCTGTGAGGGGGACCGTGTGAGTCCAGGAAACACCCCCCTCACTATTCCCACTGGTTCCAGCACGTCAAGCTGAGAAGGTCGCCGGTCGACAGCAGGGAAGCCCACCCGTAGGCTCTTTGGCCGTGATGATCACTCAAGGGTAAGGTGCGGGGTAACTTGTCAGAACAAGTCACTCATTTTCTACCTGTGTTTGCACTGTAGGTACGAACAGCACATAGTAAAATCCCCAGAGCAGCATGAAGCAGTCAGCAAGAGTTTTTAGCATTTAATGCCAACTTACAAAATCATAAAGCCACATCATAACCCTTGGATCTTTGAGACAGTTGAAAACAGTACAAGGTGACAAAACTCGACAACACGAGTATTCTCACAGTGGGCTTGGGAATAGTAAGCAAGATGAGGTGTGGAGGGTGATGATAATATCTTGTTTCTGTTTTTGTTTTTCATTTTTCTGTTTGAGTGCCTGATATAGGACCATTGCTGTGAGAAGTATTTTATATGTATTATATATTAGTGTTCAGCATATAAATATATATTAGCTTCAATGTACCTATTGGTTTTTATAAACATATACATACACAAATGCAATTATTTATACACATTATACCTATTCGCGCATATATATATATATATATATATATATATTAGTTTTAGGTATATTGTCAAAGCTCAGCTGGGTAGTTGTTATGCTTGGTTGCAGAAACTCAGAGAAGAGGGGTCAAGTATTTATCTGCGGCCTCACAGCTGGGAAGTGGCCAGGCAGCTGGGAGATCCAGTTCTGTCTGTCTCTCACCACCACACTGCCCTGCCTCACCTGGTAAGGGCTGCACCCGCCTCAGATGTCAGGGTGTCTTGCTAATTATGGAGGAACCTTTATGAATGCGATTCTGGGCTGCAGAGCAATTCTGTGAGTAAATATTTAACCATCAAGATACCTCCCACCCCAACACCTTTGAGCCTGGAATTTAATATCCTGTGAGCTAGATGATATCAAATCAGGAAAGCACACCAGAAACGTAGGCAGTGATGTTTCTGTCTCTGGGAAGCCATTCTAGGAGGTGGCATCCACCTTCATCCGAGTTCAGTCTGCCCACACTGGAAGCTCGGGTGCCCTCCCCAAGCCCGCTTCCCTCCCCAAATGAATTCAGTGAGCCCGTGGGCTGTCCCAGTCACACAGCTGTCAGCAGCAGGAAGAGCAAGGCTGGGAACTGTGGGGACAGCAGCCCTGTGCTGGGGAGTAAGTGGGCGATGGATTATTGATGGAAATTCCCTGAAGACATCCCCTCCCTTTCACTGGGAATAGAACCTGAGGCAAAGAGGGCTGTGCCAGGCACAAAGCCAATTCCCCCCCCCCGCCCCGCCCCAGGTGTATGCCTCAGCCCAGGTCCAGGGTGGCAGGCGCCCCTCCCCACCCCTGTAGCCGCACTCTGGGAAGTTTGAGCTTTAAAATGCAGCGTTCTCTGCTGCTCCTGAGACCATCTGCTCACATGTCTCTAGAGCGTTCTCTGCAGCCCAGGGCTTCCCGGACACGCTCGCCCTCCTTCTCCTCTGCCTGGGTCTGCCAGGCTTCCTGGTGGAGTCTCTGTCTACTCTCCACCCTCCAGCCTTTCTCGCTGCCACACCTCTGAACACCTCTTCCAAATGGTCACCTGTCTGCAGGTCCCCCTCTCTGCTCTCTGAGGGTGCAGAGGAAAGACAGACACCCTGAAGTCCAGCCCCACGGCCTGACCTGGCCTGTGCCAGCCATCCAGGGAGACTTGCTTTCACCCTTGCCCTCTGCCTGGCTGTGCTGAAACCTGTTGTCAGCAGAGGCTGATGAGAGGATGGGGAGGAAGGGAGCAGCAGTGGGAGGAGGGTGGGTGGATCCTGAGCTTGGGGGGTGGCAGGTGGTGGGAGGGCGGAGCAGGATCTGGAGCCAGGTGGCAGCTCGTGGGAGGAGGGAGGAGAGGACAGTGAGAAGGGTGGCAGTTGGTGGGAGGCAGGGGGAGGTGAGCGGAGGGAGTGTGAGGCGAGAGAGTTTAAAAATGTGTCTGTTTACTTTTGCACCTTGGGCTCTAGCAAATTCAGGGAGGCTGGGGGTATTTTGTGCTCCTTTTGGGAGCTGGGCCCTGCTTTAGGGACGTGGCTCTGCATGGGGTCTGGGAGGCCCTTGGTGTCATCTGGGCACCCTATGGCTTGCAAGGAGGCCTGAGGAGTTGGGTGCATAGCCCCTTGCCAGATGTGGGGGCCTGGGGTGGGGGTGATAGAGCAGAGAGGCAGAGATCTGGGGAGCTTGCGGGCCTGTGGATGCTGGTGGCAGCCTGGCTTGGGCTGCTGCCTCTGAGTCGCCAAGCGGGCTGGTGCACGGTGTGGTGACTCATGCCTGGAGCACCTGCACTGCCCGTGATTACCTCTGAAAAAGGAGTGGGACATGAGGGAGGACCAGAGTCCCCGATCCTGTCAGAGACGAGGAGACACTGGGGTGAAATGCCACTTGGAGGATTTGCCTGTGGCCCTGGTGCCCCCAAGATGGGGGTAAATGGGAACAGGTGAAGAAGGCCTGAGAAATGTGGCGACCCCAGAGCTGGGCTTCACGTTGTCAATGGCTGGCAAAGGCAAAATGACTGAGAAAAATGATCACTGAGGATGTCATTGGGCAGGCCCTAAAAACTGCAGTTTTGCAAAGTATCACGCTCCCGTTCTGGCCTCTGGGAGGAAATGGCAAGCTCTGTCATAAGCAGGGTCTCTGCCTCCTCCACCCACCCACTTTCCTGCTCTCCTGTTTCTGCCAGTCGCTGTGGCAGTGATATTTCCAATTCTCCTGTTGAACATTATCACACCGGAAAAATTGCCCCATCTTTCTCAGTCTCAATAGCAACGTCAACAAAACAAAACGCGAATGGCGGGGCCATCTCCAGCGCCAAGGGATGGGACAGACATGCTGTGTTGGTCACAGGCGTGGTCCAGGGTGACTGTTCCTGTGCTACTGAGTAGAAGGTGCAAGCTGTGCATGGGCTGGGATGGGAGCCTCTCGCCTGCGCAGGGGCTGTGTTGACCAGCAAATGCCACCATCACTGTGAAGGAATAAAAGCTGTGACAGCTTGGTCTTCCTCTTCCTGGTTTCATCTAGAGCAGTGGTTTTCAACCTCTCCACTGGGGGTGACTCCCTTCCCCCAGAACAAACTTAGCAATATCTGAGGACACTCACACCAAATGTCACACCAGGGGGGAAGGGTGATGTTGGCATCTGGCAGGTTGAGGTCAAGCTCTCTTAAGCCTCTCACAGTGCACAGGACCTCACCTGGACACTCAGCCAACCCCAAGTGCCAGTGGCGCCCAAGCTGAGAGACCTCCGTCCGGATCTTCCTAGTGCTGTGCCAAGGCATGGGTGTCAGAGAGGTGAGCTCCCACCCACCGGGGTCTCCATCACTGTAGACGGAAGAGAGAGTTTGGGAAAACAAGCCTCGCCTCCTTTCCATTTGAATGAAGACAGTTATAACTTCCAGGAATGTCAGGCCTGATGAGATGGAAATCTTCTCACTTGCTATGCTGGTTTGTACATTCCCGTGTCTTTCTACCAGTTTAGCCTTTAAAACACATGCTAGTTGTGGAGGTGGCCAGGGGGACAAATGCATTTTCATCTGGAGCCGGATGTTAGAGTGAAGGACCTGGCCAGTGAGCCCAGGAAGCAACTAACAGGAACCACAGAAGCAGAAAAGTCCCCACTGTGAGGGACGCAGGCAGGGGGAAGGCTGAGCAGACAGGGTGTGACGCCCACCGCAGGGAGCCGCGGCCCAGGCCCTCAGCCCCTTCAACCTCAGAGCTGGGCTGATCCCACCTGAATATGTCCGTAATCTCAACCAGGAAGCTGATCTGAGTTTAAAAGATATTTTCTAGTAAGGACAAGCATGTCCTCATAGAAGAAAACAACAACAAACCCAGCTTTTCAGAGGAGCACAGGCAGGGAAGACACTGCCGGCTAGCGTTGCTTTTCTGCCTGATGGTGGGCCTGAAATGGTGTGTGGTGTGTGGACCACATTCACGCCGTACAGAAGCGTCAGTGAGCCCCGCTACCATCCACTCTGTTCCTCCCCCAGGAAAGAGTACACAGAAAGGAGCACACTGTCAAGTTGCTAGTGAGGTGTCAGGAGCCAATTGGCAAGTAGGAGCTGACAGGGACATTGTTCAGCTCCTGGGGTCATGGCAAAGTGAGTGAAGTAGCCTCCAGCTTGGGCCTCCAAGATCTGTGCCCTGAAGTGCAAGCCAGAACCACGTGGTAGGGGAATGACTGTTAGCATCTGTGTTGGCAAATTACAACCTGCACCCGCACCCTGCCCTGCAGCCCACTGGTGTCAGCCCACCTGCTGCATCCACCTGCAGGAGGCTGGGAGATGGCAAGGGAAGTGGAGAATCATCGAGAAATCCTGGGCAGACACAAGCTTGTGTGCAACCGTGGAAGACGAGGACAGGCTTTGGAGAGGGGAGAGGAGAGAGGTGTTCCCCTGGGCAGGGAAAGGTACAAGGCAGCTGCTGGAGAGAGGGTGAGGGGCCCCTCAGGGGGGTTCAAGAGGACCTGAAACCAAGTGCACTTAAGGGAGGTGCTGCCTGAGGCAGAGACCCTGCCGCATTGCTTCCAGGCTGGCGTCATTGCCAAGCTCAGATTATAATCAGGGGCAAAATGGATCTAAGTGGTGATTTAAAGTGTGCCGGGGAACGGAGAATCCAGAGGGATGAGTTTGACTTTAAGTTGAGTTCCTTTTGTTTTAAAAAGCAGACGGCCACATGCAGTGCTTCACTCCCTGGGTCTGAGTCTTGGAGGCCGGAATAGACCATGTTCTCCTACATACGGACCGAGAGCTTGTTCAGAGGTTCTAGCGGGAAGCGAGGCTCCTGCTATACCCTTGACTGAAGGACAGCCCTCCTCTCTTGGGCAAGGTTGTCCTCTCTGAGGGAGCCTGCAGCTGAGGAGGGGCATATAAGAGCAATGGAGGAGGAAGGGGACCCCTGCCGAGGCAGCCAGATCAGCCGCATCAACGCTGGCAATCAGTGGGGTGACAGATGTTGCAGCCAGATCACCTTCACATCCTCAGATTACTTTTGAGATGAGGCTACAACTATCTGTGCAAGTGGGAGCCTGAGATTCAGATTTCCTTGTTTAAAGTTCCCAAATTTCACAGGTAGGGAGAAGGTACATTTTAAAAAGAATCATCTGGGGGTCCTGGTGTAGCTTTAGACTCTGGGGGATAAAGTGTCACTTAGTACCCTAAAAGCGCCTAAAAGAATAACCCTGCCCACTGTGAGCCAGCACCTCATCCTCCTTGGCCCTTAAGTCCTGGTCTAGCTATGGGATCTGTTAACAGCCACACACTCAGGCCAAAGTCTGGGTACCTGCATCTCCTTGGACCTATGACTACTGTCCTTTCTCAGTGCGGGACGGGGTGGCGGAAAGTGTGCTGTGTTGTGGTAAAATCCTCCACTCTGCCCAAGAGAGCCTGGGAGGGGGACACTGGCAGCAGCGCATTTGAGAGGGGGATACTTAGCTGACAACATTCCAGTAGGTGGGACAGGACCAGTGTATTTGCCACAAAGGGAATCATCCTCCTATTTTCCCATTGCCAAGAGCCCTAACACCTCCAGAGAAATGGATCCTGTCTAAAATTCTGACACCTCCTCTCCTGGGCGCTTTGTCTCGGTGATTGGGACCCAGGCTTCGTCTTTGTATGGAGGAGGTTCTGGAGTGAAAGTCATTTGGACTCTGGGGGACTGTTCGAGTTTCTCTGGGCCCACGTGGGCCTGTTGGCCCTCACATCCCTGCCTCATCTTAGCCTGCTCAGCTCTGCATCCTGGAGCACCTCTGTCAGCTGATGTCTGGATGGGCTTGGCCAGCTGGGGCTCACTGGGAGCCTGGAGGTCAGTGGCAGGGGAGGACCAAGGTATTTCTGTCCTTCTCCAGTATACTCCGGCAGTGATCACATCTCCTGCATGGCTCCAGCTTCCATCAGACAGGTTCTAATTCTGTCACTCTTCTCTGTAGCCTGACCTAGGGGTAGATGGTAGTCCTTGCCATTGCTAAGAAGTAGATTGCACCCCTGTCACCTAGTCTGGCTTCTGGGCACTTCCAGCATGTGTTTCACCCCTTCTGTCCTCTGGTGACTGTGCAGCCTCCTCCCAAGCACAGAACTGTGCCCACCTCAGCAGTTCAGCGTGGTTGTAGACTTGCTTTGCTAATGCAACCAGCATGGAAGTGACAAGAGTCACGTGTTGCTTCTGGGTGGAATTCTAAGATGCAGTGTGGATATGCCACGTGCCCTTCCCCACCATGAACATGAGTATGAAAGCAGGTGGAGCTTCTGACTGTGGCCCTGGGTGATCCCTGGGTGTCTAGTGCATGGCTGACCACCATGGACAAGTGGCAGGAAGGAGAGATGGAGCCTCTGACTGTGGCCCTGGGTGATCCCTGGGTGTCTAGTGCATGGCTGACCACCATGGACAAGTGGCAGGAAGGAGAAATCAATGTGTGCATTAAGCTGAGATGTTTTTGTTACTGCAGCATGACTTAGCCTCATGCTGCTGGTGTACACACATCTGCCCCATTTGCACCCTCGATTGCTGAGGAGTCTTTCTCTGAAGTCATGCTGATGGCAGGCCAAAAATGACTCCAGACAACTGAAGCTGTAGCTACCACTGTAAACATCTTAGACTCTGAATTTGAACCAATCATTGTATCAACTCCTCAAATGCCCCAAATGCCTCCTTCCTCTTCCTGTATTTCCTGCTCTTGGAAGTTCTGGCCAGGCCTCTCCCCTAAATTCAAAGCACAGGCAGCTTCTGTCCCCAAGTCTTTCCTCATCCTTTACCACATCCTGACGGTCACCATTTCTTTAACACATTTCAGGTCCATCCTTGTCTGGCCCCAGGGCCTCTAGGCTCATCTGCTGCCCAGCTTCTGGGTGTGTCCATCACTATTGCCCAACCTGCAACCCACCCATGATGTCTTAGTGGAATCGGTCTAAAATGCTGCTCTGCTTAAAAACCTCACGTGCTGCCCCATTACCCACAGGAAAACCCCAAGCTGCACACAAGTTGTCTTGATGAACCTTCCTACTGATGCTGGGTCATCTGCTGCCAGGGTTTTGCTCTCCCCTCCTCCCCCACCTCTGTCCCCCCAGGCGGTGTCCTCTACCCTGGGTCCTGGCACTCACAGTCCCGTCAGCTGCCTGGTGGGAGCCTGCTCATCTTTGCAGTGCCTTTTAGATGTAGGAGCCCGTGGGGGTGTTGCAGGCCTGCAAGCTGCAGGGACCTGCAGGCCACATTCTCAGTACTGCACCCTCTTGCCTCCTTTGCCCCCAGATGCTGAGCATGGTGCAGGCTCCATCTTTTTGCCTTTTCACACCTTAACACAATGCCAGCGTTATAATAACTGCTCTGTAAGAGAGGGAATACATGATTAAAACCCACTCTGCTTTAATGGAGATAATTTTTAATGGATTGTAATTGGTTCTCTGTCTTCATTTCATTTGACACCAGAAAATTCCACATCTCTGCTAAATTTGAGCCATTTCTTTAATCATAGGAGGAATTCCCTCTGTATCAAAGCAGACAGCCCAGACCTCTGAGTATCTCACAGAGCAGGTCCTTGGCTCTAGGCAGGGAGAGAAACCGTGGCCTACTTGCCTCTCTCCCTGGCTGGATAAGGATTCCGCCCCTGGAGCTGCTCAGAATAAGGCTGCTGCTCTGTTGTTCATTGGGAAATGATGCAGAGTTCCTCTTCTCTCCCATGCGGATGTGTTAGGCTGTGACATCCAGGTGGACCATGCAGGAGGGGGAGTCTCATGAGGGTGACTCATGAGGATGGCTGCCAGGAATGCTCTGGCCAGCAAAGGAAAAGCTTGGGGCAGGCGTGCCTGAGAGGCTGGCGAGGGGGAGACGGGAAGCACCAGGAAGGCAGTGCCTTCTGCCAAGATTCAGAGAGTGCCATGCAGCCCAGGTGGCCCCACCTACTGACACGGCAGTGCACTGCAGACAGGTGACTGAAGCAGAGAAAGGCAGAGCCCTGAGTGGGGCTCAGGAAGGGGCCCAGCAGCCTGGGTAAGGCATCAGTGAGTGACAAGTCCCTTACCTGTTCCACCCTGTAACTCTGCCACCATGCACAGGATCAGATACCCGATTCCAATTACAATCCAAATTGTTAATGAAATGGTCTGATGAGACCCCACTGCTGTTTTTGACACATTCCCAGTATCTTTGGTATGGGGGGGGCGGGCAGTGAATGATGCATCACAGGTGATGACCATGGAGTGAATCACTTATGGAGATTTATGCAAGAACAGCTTACAAAGGTACTCCCTATGGACTGGGTTCCAGAGGCCTCAGGTACTCGCATGCCTCTGGACACCTCTGATCTGTCACTGTCTCACAGAAATTACATTACCCTAGATAGAGCCCCGCGACCCCAGCCTTACATCTGGTGGCCACATGGTTTGGGTCACTGCATGCTTGTTTACAGACAGGGTGGGGAGCTCCAGTGGGGTCAGACTTTCAGTTTGATTTCACTTAGCTGGTTACCAGTGGGCAAGTTCAGAGTTACTCCCCCAGGGGGATATTTCTAGCTACCCTATTTGGAACATGGTTTCTTGTGGTCCAAGTAAGAAGATGCCCATTTTGAAGATGCAAACAGAGATCAAAATTTCAAAGGGTCTTGTTAAAAACAATTGATGGCCTTTGAAAGATTCAAGTTCACAGCCTGTTAACGGCATGTGTAGTGTGTTAATTTTTAGTCCCCTGGGAACATCTCACTCTAGTATAAAGTCTCCTAACCTCCTCTCCCCATTTTCTTACTTCCCTGTGTTTCTGTCTCTTTTTCCCTCCACAGCTCCTTCTCTTTTCTTATATTCTTATAGAAAGTACTGTGTGTTTTCTATGTATTTTTCTTACGGGTGTTTCCGCTCTATTTCTTCCCCCACACCTGCTCTCCTTCCTGTCTCTGTTTTCTTCTTCTTTATCCTCATCATGCCTCTTCTCATTTCACTAATGCGACACAAAATATGTTAAAGTATTATCTTTTATTTATTAAATGAGGTTGCTTTTAATTAGACATTTAAAATCCATTAATATTTTTATGTCTTTTGCTCGCTCTTTAAAAAAATGAATTTGATTTGGGTAGTTGAATAACAGCTGGTCCTGATGGAGACAAACACGTCTCCTCCCTGCTCTAGAAGATGAAGAAGACGCCCCTTCCCCTTACGGTTTTGGCTTAGCCATTGGTTACATTTGGACGCCTCGGACAGCAGAACTGCTATCCAGTTCTAGCTGAACACAGGGATGTTCTAGTAACCAGATGGTTCTTGCTTGGCAGTTTCACAAGCAGTGTTCATTGGCTCTGGAAACCCATTCAGAGCATTGTGTCCTGGAGATTCATGCTTCTGTTTATGTTTTTCTCTCCGGTGGCCATGGATTTGATGTTCCCATCTTGTTACTGTAATAATTGTTATGTTAATTCTTTGTTTAGCCTAGGGATAGAGAGTCTCCTTACATAACTATGTGTGTATTTCCTTGTATGTTTCCTATGTAGAATCAAGGTGTGGTTGTGTATATCACCGTTGGTGAATTTAACTTTAGTGATGCGCTTAGTATTTGCCCATGCGATTAGCATTTCACAACATCTAGAGCAGTGGTTCTCCACCTTCCTCAGGCCTCTGCCCTTTAATACAGTTCTAGAACCACTGATCTAGAAGCGTTGTTGCACATTTTATATACTTCATAACGTTCTATTTCCTTGTGAGGATTAGCGAACTGGTACACTGGGTATGATTCCAAAGTCTGTCCTCAAATTTTAAATCTACTTTTGTATTGAAAAATATCTATGTAATCTTTTTCATAAAGACAATGCCAATTAGAAGAGTGGCGATACCCTTTCATCTACCCAAGGATTTAGACTTTGATTTTGATAAAATTCTCTTAAGACAGTGGGTTCCTAGACAAAAGTCATTAGAATTATTGCCCAGGCAAATCTGAAACCAAAAAATCAGTGTTCAGATGAGGAAGTCTTATTTAAATGTATTTGGAATCCAATAGAGACAGAAACACTAAAATACCTTTATCAGAAATATTGATCGGCGCTCTTAATGTTTTACAATTCAATTATACGAGTTAAAAATAGTATTCACTGATATAGAATATCAATTTCTAACAGAAGCCTTGTAAAAACTGGCAGCTTGACGACTCATGCAAAATGCTCTCTGACTTAATTCACCCATGCACTCGACTCAGGGTGTGGATAGTGATGCTAGATTCTAAGCCACCGATCTTCCTATTATTGAGAACCTGTGGGTCACTCGTATAGGTGACTTTGGACTTAGCAATCAGAACTAAATGTGCTCCTGGGCTGTGGACTGCGAGTTAGTTGGTGTTGTCTGTGGTTCCACTCCATATATTGACAACACAGGCTTGTCCCTCTGGATGGTTCTGGTAACTTCACTATTTCATTCTAGGTTTGAGAAGAGCACTTCATAACTTCAAGACGCCTTCACCTACAGAGACTCAGTTGGGCTTTCCTCAAACCAAGTGGTAGGTTCTTTTAACACTTTTCAGACTGTAAGACTAGAGGCAGAAATGAGAGATGTCGCAGGGGAGGCAATGACGCAGAAGGAAGAGCGGGTGGGGGAGGGGTCACTGCAGAGTAGGGTTTGTTCCGTGTCAATCATGGCTCACATGATGAAACCAGCACACGTGCGAGACTTACAAGGCAGAGATTTGGGGCCAGGAATTAAAGAATGCAGTGTAAAGAACTTTGTAACATTATCTTTTCTTGGTGAGGATGGCTATTTAGGGATAAAAGGTTCACTTGTATTTAAGTCTCATGATTTGAGGAATAGTAGCCGGAAGCAGGTGCGCAGTTAAAAGTCGGCGAGATTAATGGTTAATTTTGTAGGCCAAATTTAATAAGGTGTTTGTGGTCCTAATGATAGCAGCAAAGTGTTGGCAAGCTTCCCTTGTAACTTTACATATGAAATCCATCACCAGGAGTAATTTTTATTTTTCAAAGGAAAAAATATGCCTCGTCTGTTTATTTCCTATCCATATGGTCTTTAGTATTTAAACTTCAACATAGAAAATTGCATTTCTCCTTCACAGAAGGATTTATTGTAATTAATTACCCCCTTTTAGAAAAAATGAGCTGTAAATTCTATTTATTTAGCTGATGAGCCGAGAGCATTTTAACTTTGACGTATTAAAAGTTAAATCATGACAAGCTACTTATACCTTAAGCAATCCATTTTTTAATAGTTCTTTCTGGAATTTCTGAACTATACCTAAAGGGATTAACAATGCTTCATCATCCTTTTCTGTTCTTAGATGACAACCCATGCAATATATGTATAGGAAACTTCAGTTGACTTTGACTAAATCTCTTAAAAGACAGGCAAAATTATCGTGGGTCTCAATACCCCAGACAGTGCTACAAATCTATTTGATTCTTCAGATCCATTCTGTGAGTAAGAGCTGCAGCACAGAATTTGACCCTGAGCAGAATGAATTTTGAATAATGCATAAAGTAACATCAACAATGCAAAGTATGTTAAATAGACCTGAGTTATCGTAAGAATGAAAGAGCACAAATCAGACCATCGCGAGGGGGTGTCATTTTGGTGCAGTTTTGTGCTTTCCCATTCAAAACCAAAACTAAATAGTAAATTTCAAGTTACTCACTCATGGATTCCGTCAACTTGGCCATTGTTGTAGCTTCTTTTTTGTGCTTCTCCTGGAGGTGAGAAGAGAAGACAATTATGTATTAAACACGTCTTAGACATTAGTTAACATAACGGTTGGGTACAGCTATAACCCTCTTCCTTCTTTTTCCTAGGCCTGTTTCCAATAATTAAATGAATAAAAACCTCACATTATAGCTATATTATCAGTCACTGAAAAGAGATTTTTAGGGCATTGAAAAACTTCCCATTGCTCTTGGAAATGTGCACCCGTCACACTGACCTTGGATATATATAATTGGTGACGCACAACCAATTTTCAAAACCTTTTGACTCTGGATTTTTGACATCCATATGCCAATTTTCATTCCATTCTCTGTTTTTTCCCATTGAAGCTTTCTTGGTATTTTTGGAGTTGATATTTTTGTAGTCATTTGGTTTCTTTTTTCCAAAAATCAAAGTAGATTTTATACATCTTTCTTTGTCTTACTTTTTGGGTTCATGGACTCTTGTGAAAGTCATCAGTTTTGATGGGTTTATAACCTCATCTATTTTGAGCCAAAAACATTTTGTTTCAACTGCAATATAGGTTATAACCCACTGCGTTTGAGAGCCAGAATAATACATACAGAAATTGAATCTGTCCTAATTAAGAAATGACTTTGGAGCTATTAAGAATAACGGCCACTGCTATTGAACGGTTCTCTATGAGGTCTTCAGATTTCTTTGGGGTTCTTGAACTTGCTGTGGTTCCTGACATTTGTGGTCATGGAAGCACACCTGCTATTATTTTGCTTTATTTGCAGCCTTGCTTTTCTGATTGAGAAACTAAAACATGATCATTATATGCAAACTTAAGAAAAACAGTGACATTCCCAGAGGAAATCACTGTTGATTTTGGTGAACACTTTCTAGGCCCATTTTGTATGGAAATATGATCCCACATGTATAGGTACAGGTGCCTATATTATACATACAATGTTGTAGTGACTTTTCCACTTCAAACCATACCATAAACCTTTCCACATCAGGAAAGGTAGAATACATCATTATTTTTTATTGACTGCATTGTATTTGTCATGGGCTTACCGTAACTTCCTTAACCGGGTCACATGTATTATAATTTACCTGGCATTTTTTACTATTTTATAAAATTTGGTAATGAACATTCTTGAACTTGTCACGTTATGTACTTTCTCCATGACTTAGTGAGGATGAACCCCAAGGTTAGGTGTGACATGGGCAAAAAGTATAAATACTGAAAATGTTGACACCTGGTGTTCAGTTGTCCCACAAAGTTTGTATCTGGCCATGTGTATGTTTCCTAGCATTCTTATCAACTTGCCAATGACATTAGTTCTTTTTCTCTACAATCTGTGCCCAAATCATAGGCAAAAATGATGTTATTTTGTACTAGCCTCGTTCTTCCTCTGACCTCTGATTTACGAGCAACCTTCGTGTTCCTTCACAGTAATGGTTACATCATTGGCTCCTGGTTTACATCTTTGTGTTCCAGCTCCCCTATCATTAAAATTTTAGTTCTTAGAAGCCCCGGGTCGCATTTCTTCTCCCCCAGGGCCCCTGTGTAATGCGGGCGTGTTACAGCTGCTTGCCTGGCACCCGAGTGGATGTGTCACGGCCTGGGGGTTGGAGCACAGTGAGTGACCATTATTCACTTCTCCTGGCACTGCTCCCAAACCCAGACGGGATGCTGTGACCGAGTGGCAGCAAGTGACTTCATGTATCACAGGTGTCCTCAACTTCCACAGGTCCTGTGTTCATGACAATGAAATTGGGCCTCTGCCTCTTACTTAAACTAATAGTTGCCCTTGAGGACAGAAGGCACTAAGGAGCCATGACATATCAACCTGCTTGTGGTGGCACTGAGCCTGTGATAGTTAGCCTACCACATGTTTTATATCGAGATGCAGAGAAACAGCATGGTGTGGGCCAGGGGAGAGGCTAAGGATGGCATGGGGGAGAGACAAAGAAGCAGCCAGAGAGGGGCCTGTCACAGCAACACCGTCACATAGTGTGCCTGGCAGCTGCTTACCAGCCCAGCCAGTTGTGATCCTTCAGGCATAAAAGCCTGAATTTTCCATGGTGGGAACTCGGTGGAATTTGTCCTGGATCTGGGGGAGGCTCATTCTGTCTTGGTTTGCTCTGCCCTTGGCTCCCAGCTTCATCTCTCAGCCCAGCTGTGCTGTCTTGGTCCCTCCAGCTGCACCAGGTCTCCAGGTATCCTGGTCTATGATTCACTTGACTATGATCTGGGTCCCTGCTCTGTCATCCTCACTCTGAATCATTGGCCTCTTCTTCTTGGCCCTCCTCCGTGGCGTAAGAGGTGACATCTCCCCAAATCCCAGGCACCCAGATTCCAGATATTACATCTTTAATACAAAGCCCAGGGAAGCTTGTCTCTTTTCTTGTGTTGTTACCACCTTATCTCTTACGACCCACCCCAGTCTTGCTGGGGGGTGGTCCTTGTAGCTACTTTTATTCAGATGTGTCACCCTAGAGATATGCAATACTGCCTGGATCAGCATTTTCCTCTTCGCTGTAGTTACACCGAATCGTCTGACATGGGGGGGAGGGGCCCTTAAGAATTCTAAATTTAGCTCTCACAGCCTGACTCATCTATATCACAACTTATGGTGGAAATCATGACATATGCTTCTGTGTAAGTAGTTTAGTCGTTCTATTGGATGTCTTTAAACGCCTTATGTCCTTCCCTCATTATCAGAAAGTTGATGTTTGCAATTACACAGCGTGTACACTCGATAAAGCATTTATATTCTGTTCCTGGTCCCAAGCAAATTCTCCTTATTTGAAAGCCAAGATTTTCTTCCACAGTGAATTTCTGATTGTTGGATTACATTACTGAGAAGAGATTTAGACTTATAGCATATTAAAACTGGAAGAGATTCTTTTGGAGATTGTCAAGTCCAAACCCACAGTGATACAGTTGATGAAGCAGAAGCCCAGAGGAGAGTGTGCTGTGCCCAGAAAGGAAATTGCACTGAGCCGATCTCCTCCCTTATCAATAGCCTCTACGCTTCCAGAATCTCATGGTCCACCATCCATGAGCCTATCTGGACAATATTCCTTACATGTCAGTCCCCTGCTGCGTTGGTGGGTCCTACGTTTGCCATTTTCATGTTCTTTCTTCAAGAATTCTCATCAACAATGATGTCTCTAATTCCTGCAAGTGGCTGGTGACGCCCACATTTGTATAGCCCTGACCTCTCCATTCAACTTCAGATACCTACCTCCTTTTTCTTCCTCACCCCTGGTATTTTGCATATGTTAAATCTAATCTTCTCCAGCTGTTGGCTATTCACTTTGCCTTCACTGGCTTCCCCCTGCTTCAGTCTCACTGGCAACACTGAAGGTCTATCTTCAAGTAATCAGTGATAATCTTTTGTATCTCTGTGGTATCTGTTGTTATTTCCCCCCTTTTTGTTTTTGATTAGGTTATTAGACATGTTACTTTTCTGTTTCTAGTTAATCTAGCCAAAGGTTTGTCACTTTTACTAGTCTTTGGATGAAGACCTGGAATCACTCCCTAGACTCAGTCAGAAAGAATTAGAACTCTTAACAAATCAAGTACTGAAATTACAACAATTATAAAAAAGCTTCCAACAAAAAAAGTCTTGGACCAGATGGTTTTATACCATAATTCTACCAAATCTTCAAAGAAGAGCTCCTACCTGTATAGCAGAACCTATTTCAAAACATCGAGAAGGAAGTAACCACCTCCAGCTCCTTCTATGAAGCAAATATCACCCGGATACCAAAGCCAGGAAAATATCCAATAAAAAAAGAAAACCTACAGACCAGTATCATTAGTGAATATTCACACAAAAATATTCAATAAAATCCTAGCAAATAGAATATGGGTACACATTAAAAAAGTTATACATCATGATCAAGTAAACTTTATCCCAGGGAGGCAAGGTTGGCTCAACCTTTGCAAATCTATAATATAATTCACCACATTTATAGAAACAAAAACAGAGATCACAGGATCCTCTCAAAAGACACAGAAACAAAAGTTAGCATCCTTTTTGATAAGAGAAAATAGGCACAGACAGGGCGTTTCTTAAACTGATAGAAGCCGTCTACAACAAACCCACAGCCAAAATTATACTGAATGGAGCATAAATGGAAACATTTCCACTTAGAAATGAAATCAGATAAGGATGCCCACTGTTGCCACTACAATTCAACATAGTGCTCAAAGTTCTAGCCAGTGCAATCAGGCAAGAGCAGGAGATCAAGGGTATTCAAATGATAATAAAGGAGGTCAAACTTTTGTTTCTTTGCCAACGATATAATCTTATACTTAGAAAACCCCGGGGACTCGACCATGACACTCTTGGCAGTGATCATGCAATATAGTAATGTCTTGGGATGTAAAATAAATGTCCACACAGCAGTAGCTTTCATGTACGCCAGCAACAGTCAAGCTGAGAATCAATTCAAAGGCACAATTCCCTTCACAGTAGCTTCAAAGAAAATGATATACATTGGAAGATACCTAACAAAGGATGTGAAAGATCTCTAGAGAGAGAACTATGAAACCCTGAGGAAAAAAAATAGCTGAAGACATTAACAAATGGAAGAACATACCATGCTCATGGCTGGGAGGAATCAATGTTGTTAAAATGTCTATACTACTCAAAGCAATTTACAGATTCAATGCGATCTCCATTTAAACATGAATGCCATACTTTGCAGAACTGGAAAAAATAGTTCTTCATTTCATGTGGAAGCAGAAGAAATCCTGAATTAGGGTGACCAGACGTCCCGCTTTTGAACAATTTGTCCTGCATCCCATGGCATTTTAAAAAAGTCCCGATTTTTGGAAAGAATGCACGAATGGGTGGGAGAACAGGAAGGGAATATACGGTTTTTGGCTGCCATGTGACTATTTCACCAGAATACGAGTTTTATATTATTTTTGTTAATTTTATAATGTTAAACTGTAATAATAACAAATAATTGCTGAGAAGTGATTATCGAGAACTGCTTATCAAAGTTTGCATTGTTGTCAGGCCCTGTCCCGACCCCCGCCCCAACCCCCCCCCATGTTGTCCCGCCTTACCGATGTTAAAATCTGGTCACCCTACCCTGAATAGCCAATGAAAATCTAAGAAAGAAAAACAAATCCAGAGGCATCATATTACCAGACTTCAGCTTATACTATAAGTCCATAGAGATCAAAATAGCATGGTATTGGCATAAAGATACAGACATAGATCAGTAGAACAGAATAGAAACCTAGAGATGAAACCAGCCTCATGATACTATGTGACCTTCAATAAGCCAAACAAAAGCCTGAACTCAGGAAAAGAATCCCTTTTTAATAAATGGTACTGAGAGAACTGGTTAGGTACATGTGAAAGACTGAAACTGGACCTACACCTCTCATCACTTACAGAAGTTGACTCAAGTTGGTAAAAGATTTAAATCTGAGACAGGAAACAATAAAAACTCTAGAAGAAAATGTTAGAAAAACTCTTAACAATACAGATTTTATAAAGAAGACCCCATTGGGAATTGCAGCAACAACAAAAATAAACAAATGGGACCCAATCAAGCTTAAGAGCTTCTTCACAGCCAAGGACACAATGAAAAAAGCAAATAGACAACCTTCAGAATGGGAGAAGATATCCTCATGTTACCAATCTGACAAAGGGGTAATAATCAGAGTCCACAAAGAACTCAAGCGAATCAATAAGAATGGAGCAAACAACCCAATTAATCACTAGGCAAGAGAAATGAACAGAACCGTCTCCCAAGAAGACAGAATAGCCAACAAATACATGAAAAAACATCCTCATAGTCCCTAAGCATCAGAGTAATGCAAACCCAAACCACCTTGAGATATCACCTAGTCCCATTGAGAATAGTCCACTTCACAAAGTCCCAACGTTGCAGGTGTTGGTGAAGGTCTGGAGAGAAGGGAACACTTATACACTGTTGGTAGGATTGCAAACTAATACAGCCTTTTTGGAAAGAAGTATGGAGAATCTTCAAAGAGGTCAAAGTAGACCTTCTATTTGATCCTGCAATCCCATTACTAGGTATCTACCAAGAAGAAAAAAATCATTTTACCTGAAGGACATTTACACTTAAATGTTTACTGCAGCTCCATTCGCAATTGCAAAGATGTGGGAACAAACCAAGTGCCCATCAACACATGAATGTTTTAATAAACTGTGGTGCATGATTACCATGGAATACCATTCAGCCATAAAAAGATGGAGACTTTACATCTTTGGTATTTTCTTAGATGGAATTGAAGAACATTCTCCTTAGCAAAGTGTCTCAAGAACAGAAAAACAAGCATCCCAGGTACTCGTTACTAATTTCAAACTAGTGGCCCACACTATAGATGAACAACTATAGGCCCACATGAGAGAAAAACACAGTAAAATTCAAGAGTGGGGGTAGGGTCTCAGTAAGCTCCCACCTAATAGGTCTAACGTAGGGGTATGAGGCACGTCTCTTGGGTAAAGGACTCAAATATAACTTGGACTTTTCGTAACAAATGTAAACAATGCAACCTAATCATACGTACCCGTATATTAATCTGAAATTTAAAAAAAGTAAAAGTAAAAAAATCTTTAAATAGCCTCCAGCTCTCTGTCCAAATACAAACTTGACCTAGGCACCTCCTGCTGAAAGCCTCTGTCCTCTTTACCCAGGGTCCTCCACCCTGTCTTCTCCACACACACCGTAGTTACAGCTTCATGTAATCCACAGCTGTTTTGTACCTTTCTGCTGTGAGAAGTGCTGTTTCTTCTGCCCACACACTTCTAATTCCACTTTACTCCTTGTCCTCCCCAAATTCATCCCTAAGAACTCCGCTGGGTACCACCTGCTCTCAGGGTATCACCTGTTGCATCGATCTTTCCTGGGTTGTTTTTCTAGATATGTTTATGCACAAATGTACCTGAGCATCACCTTGCATAACTTGTTATGGAGTCAAGGGACTCTGGAACCTTTGGAAGCTTCAGGAGTCCCACCTTCCAATAACCTCATCTGGAGGTCCTGTCTCTCCAGGCCTCATGGCTGGGAGGCAGTGTGTGATGGACCAGGAGTCCTGGGCACTGAAAATCCCTGCCATCCCAGACAAGTCAAGTTGCTGCTTTGGCCCTGGTCTCCTGGGCTGCTCATCTCAGAAGTGGCTTGCTGTTGCTGAGGCCCTCCCACCGCCCTGCCCTGGAGGTGGTCTGCCACTGAGGAGCATGCCTAGACATGCTTTGCTTGTTAGAGGGATTTTAAGGTGGATAAGACAGAGACATACTTGCTTCAAGACCATTCATTTAAAAAGGTCTTTTCTTAGGGAGCCGAGAGTTTTTATATTGGAGTTAATGTATTCTTCTCATATTCTTCTTTTAAAATGAAAAGGAAATCAAGAATACAGGAATCATACACATCTGGAGAAAGACCTTCTTTTGACCTGAACATTTATTGTTCTTATTTACTGTGCCTATCCTGGTTGGAGGTTCTTATTATCTTATTATCTTTACTTTTTTTTCTTTTTTTTGAGACAGAATCTCGCTCTGTTGTCCCAGGCTAGAGTGCTGTGGCATCATAGCTCACAGCAACTTCAAACTCCTGGGCTCAGGCAATCCTCTTACTTCAGTCTCCCGAGTAGCTGGGTGCCTACCACAACATCAGGCTAGTTTTTCTACTGAACTTCTGAGCTCAGGCGACTGCCCACCGTGGCCTCCCAGAGTGGGAGGGGTATATGTGTGGGGAGAGAGAGAGAGGTTGGGAGGCAGCAGCTAGGAGTTGGAAGTCCGGGTCTACAGAGCGTTTGTCCTGCCTTTATCACTTCTTAGCCACTTATTAATTAGCCCTGGAAGTGTTAGTTTTCTCATCTGTAAAGTGGGAATATGGGGAATTTGTATATGTGGCTCAGTGGCCTTTGTGAGGGACAAATGTAATGTGAGGTGTATACAGGGCACCCAGGGGCTGTGTCCATGTGTGTATAATCATGATACTGTGTGGCTCCTGTGTAGGGGACAAGGGTGAGAACCTGGTCTTGCTATTTGCGGACAAATACTGACCTCTGGCACTTGTGCAAAAAATACATCAACAGAGTGGTTTTCCCTGATGCTAACAAGACTGAAGGCTGCCAGCCTCTCAGGGGGCTATTCCTGCAGATTGTCAACAGCCGTTGGCTGGGCAGCCCACAATGGCTTTGGCATTTTCACTGCCCTCCTCCACGATGAAGGTTCCAGCCCCTCAGCAAGCTGCTGGCAGGAGCTAGGCTCTTTTGCGCTGGGGGCACCCCCCCTCATGATCGTATTGTTGTCCAGTTAATAGCATACATTCCGAGCAACATTTAAAGTCTGGGAGAATCACGATGACATGCATGAGCAAAACACATTCACAGACATTTTATAAAAGGTTAAGTGTCTTGTTAAAATCACACCAGACTCCCCGGGTAGCGTACACTCTCACGGGCAGTGGGGGTTTAATTTCTTTTTTTTTTTGTCTAACTGTATCTCCCTGCCACACCTGGGACAGTAAGTAAAGAAAGGTTCAGCACTTTGCTTGCTGAATGTGTGTGTGTGTCATTTATACTCACACATTGGTTCCAGCTAAGGCGAGTGTGGCTTTCTACTGAGACCGTGACAGATGTATACTTCCCCCGGATTGTTTAAAATGACAGAGGTGTTTTTAATGAGGGCAATTCTAACTCAGTCTGCCTGAAGCTCAGAGCTAAGGCTGAGACACTGTGTGTGTGTGAGAGAGAGAGAGAGAGAGAGAGAGAGAGAG
>NW_003852575.1:1693370-1712385 GCF_000181295.1 Otolemur garnettii | reverse complement strand
CAGGAATGCAGATCTTTGAGAGAGGGTGGGCAATGCCTTTTTGGCTGTGTGGGGCTCCCTCCGACAGAGGGCAGGAGCTGGCGAGTCCGTGGGGCCTGCAGTTCCTGAGGCCCTGCCGGCTGCCTTACTTCCTGCTACCCAGAAGTAGGCTTTTAAGGATGAGGGGAAAACTCATCATGGTTGATGTATTTCAAACCAGTTATATTTGCATCTTGGATATTTTTATCCCTCTAAAATGTGTGCTTATATTCATCAGAAAACTGTGATTTTTTTTTCAAAATACAACCATCTAAGGGAACATTTATGCAAAGTGGGGAATGATGAAGCCATTTTATGAACTAGTATCTTCATCTGGGCCTCACCTCCAGGTTAGACCAGGGGTCAGAGAACCCCCACCTTGTTTTTCTCTCCAGAGGCCCCTCCACCCCTCCCCTGCTCCTCCTCCCTGATACCACACATACGGGCACATGGTGGCAGGTCACCTGAGGACTGATTTAAATGGAAAATGCCACATCCTCAGATACTCAACCAGTGAGTGCTCTTTAGCGTGGCTCCGTTTCTACTGGCCTGGAGTTGCTGGTGAGAAATACAGGCCAGAGCCCTGAAAAGCCACTAACTAGCATTTTGTCTAATGGAAAACAAATGGAAATGAGAGGCCAGCATGTAAGTACGGCTTGGGCCCATGTAAACAGATTAAAATATATATAAACATGAAATACCTAATGAAATAAAACAGCAAAATATAAAAGTTGAAAAATAGAGGCTTATATAAAAATAATAACCCCCAGTGTTTATTTCACATTTATTAGAGCCCTGTGGTACATTCCTAGGTGATCCCATTTAGTCTCACAAGGACGTGGTGAAATGGGTACTATCGCACCCACTTGGAAGGGAGAGAAATTGAGGCACAGAGAAGTGTAGCAAATTGCCGTAGGTCACACAGCTGGTAAGAAGTAAAGTTGAGGGTTAAACCCAAGAGGTCTTCCTCTGCATCTGGGTTCTTTCCCATGGTGCTGCCTGCAACCCTGAAAACCGGCAGGAGGACCTAGAAACGAAGGCTGTCAGAGCTGTGGGCAGCAGTGAGAGTCCAGGTCTGAGACTGTTCCTAAATCTGCTGCTGCTGGAATGGTCATTGATCTGCACAGGTGTGCACTAAATGTAACGGGGTGTCCAGGGAGGAGGCTTCACATTTGCCTTCAGAGAGCTCCCGGTTTGATTTTTTTTATAGAAAAATTTTAATAAATTATAGCAAATGCTAGAGTAACATCTTCAAAATGCAGAAGAGAAATAATATCAACTTGGAATTTTATTTTATTTTTATTTTTTTGCAGAAAAAAGTCTTTTTTATTTTGTATCTAAGCCTAACATTAACTCATGCAGAGCTCCCGGTTTGACCAAGATATGGATATAAGTAACCATAACACGTGGCACTCAGGGGAAGGTGCTGGAAGATGTCTACAGGACATCAGTGGAAAGAGGAGCAGAGAGAGAGAAGAGGGGGAGGAGAGGGGGGGAGGGAAACAGAAGAACAGAGACAGACACAGAAACAGCTGGCAGGGGGCGGGGTCTAGCTCACAGACCCAGGGTGGGCTTAGTGGAAGAGGCAGAGAGAGATGGGATGAGAGAGGGCAAGGAGGAATATTCCAGGTGGAGAACAGCAAGAGGAAAGGTGGGGAAAATCAGCAGAATGAGGCCCAGTGTGAACAGAGAGGCAGGAGGCTAGCAGGGAAAACAAGGGCACAGTCCTTGGAAGGCCACGGCACCAGGCTGAGTTGCTAGGGTTGGGGGTTGGGGCTGAAGTTAGGGTGAACCTGCCCTAGGAGTAAGGAGCTGAGGCCTGGACCTCCGTGAGCACCTTAGCAACTCACCCTGGCAAGTCAAGCGACGTGCTTGGGGGCATGGGGACAAAGCCCAGAGAACATGCTCTCTTGCTCACCAAGGGACAGAGGACCTGAAGAATTAAGAACCTGTCTGGAAGAATGGGGAACAATTGTATGAAGGGAAGTTAGCTTTTATCACTCAAATACTCAGTTAAATATTCACTAAATGATCTGGAATTGTCATAATTTGGGGTCAAAAAATCTGTAGGGTGTGTTTGAAGGAGGAGGTGGAATTGTCGCTGGGCAGGCCCTGCGTGGCGATTAGCGATGTGTCCCTCTGCAGAAAGGCCGAGCCTTTGCCTCAGCAGATGGCCTTTACGTACAGGTCCCCTGGTTCCTATGATGCCATCGTGGTGGACCTGTTGATCAGATCAGGGAGGGTCCTAATACCCTGAGCCAAGAGGATGTCACACAAAGATCAATCAGGTTCAAGGTTAAGCTGCGCCAATATCACCTCCTTTCCTCTGGGCATCAGTGGGAGTTCACAGGTGTCAGGAGAGGGTGTGGAACACACCCCTGGGTGCTTTCTTGGAAGCGTGTGGAGCCCGTGAACTTCTAAGAGGAATGGGTGGGGGTAAGAATTAGGAAACTGCTATATCCTGCGGCAGCCAGGGTTTCTCCAAAGCCTGGTGTGTGTGCTCCCTGGCTGGAAACCCTGAAACTCTCGGCTCCCAGCATCACCATCCAGGCCGTGTTTCACGAATTCCCCCAGGGGAGTTGGTTTCTTGGAATATTGGTGAGTGACTCATTCCTCTTTTCCTAGAACTCCTGGAAATACCATAAAATATAGGACAAGCATTATCACCAAAGTCCTATTGAGAAGATTCCTTCAAAGAAAGTACTGAGCTAGATCACAGGGCGACACTGAGGGCGTCTGGGCAACAGGAACACGCAGAGCCCTTCCTGCAAGCGGAAACTGTTCCCTTCCAAGATGCACCTGCTTTAGATTCGGTCCCCAGGCTCTGAGGACTCAACCCTGTGAACTGAATCTTGGAAGCAGCCGGGAATTTCCTCTTGGTCTCATTAAGCTCAATTTATGGCCTCTTTTCTGGGCCAACATCTTTCTGAGGGCTTTTGTTATGCCTCCGGGGTGATCTTGCAGAAATCCTAAACCTTGCAGTGGCCAAGGCCTCTCCCACCTACCTTCATCTGAGGTGCAGCCTCTGCTGAACCGCCTCTGTTTCCAAGAAGAAAGAGAGCGGACTCCGTATTATTTTCTGTCTTTCTCCTTTACTTTTCCGGTTTGCCCGTGATCCAAATTCCGGATACACTGGGTCCTCCAACAGCTAGTCTGCACTCCCAGATCTGCCCCATTCCATAGTGATGGGACCCTTCCCTGCCAGCCCTGCCCTCCACCCCCCTCCCAGAACCTTTCTGACCACTTTTCTCTTCTCTGCCAATCTGTAGCCAAATGAGCCCCTTGGGTCCCTGAGCGCCCAGCACCATTTCATCCCTCCAGTCCTATCTCCTTTGCCTGAAAAGTTAACTCCTACTTATCATTAAGGACTCATTCCGGTTTGACGTCCTGCTGGCACTCCCCTGGCCATCCCATTCCGAGTGTCCAGCCTCTGTGCAGCTTGGCGTCTGTGCTAAATTGTATACCTTTAGGTGTAGGCCTCATCATTCTCGGAGCTGTGACTTACAGAGTAGCAGAGCAAGGCGGAGGAAACAGTCTCAACAACTTCAGGAACCACTAAAAAACTAAGAAGGATGAGTCCCTTCGTTTCCAAAAAATAGAAAAGAAAAATCCCAAATCAAAGCTAAAGAATGAATACAAAGAAGAGGGTGTCCTTGAATACTCATGAGTTTCTTGACATGAGATGCTGACTGGTCATCTGTCAGCATTTTCCAGAAGAGTGTCTGTCCCAGGAAAGGGTACAATAAAATGACCTGTAAGTGTCCCTCTAAAATTGGTCCTGGGATGCAGTAACAGTTCAAGGTGAAAAAGAAATATCCATGATTCTTTGGTGGAGTTGTTTCCTTTATTGGATCAGAGGTGGGTGGAGAGGTGGTAGGGTCAGTTGGGAGCCATGATAAGAACAGAGTGGCAGAACAAAAGGCCAGACCAGCTGGATGCTGTGACACTTAGGGAAGTTCGGAAAATAATCACCTGACCCAGCAGGTTGACCCTGTTTTAAGGAGCTGCTTGATTCCAGTGGTGAGGTTGATATGGTCTCCAGATTGCTTTATGTCTGTCCAAGGACGCAATGTTGGGATAGGCAGCCCTGTGCAAAGGTACTGTGGCAGGTTCTGGTCACCTCAGTGCCCAACTTCTGCCCACAGTTGCCATTGGCAGGAATGAGCCAGTTTCCTCCCTTGGAGCTGTGCCATGCTGCTGTATGAAAATTTGTTATGTTTCTCCTTAAGAACTGGCTAGGTTGTACTGAAGAGTAAGGGATTCATTCATTCATTCATTCACTCCTTTATCGCTCAGCCCATGAGAGGCCGTGACAATGCCCAGCTTTTGGGAGGGCTATGATCAAGTATTTTTGACAGGAAATCAGCCCAATTTAAGCCTAAACTCGCCAATATTGGTTAACCCACACAGACTCCTCCTCCTTAATCAGGCAGGGAACCTCATGGGACACAATAATGGTTCCTTCCTAAGACAAACCACATTCTGGGCCCTGTCAGCAGATAGGGAAGTGGTGTAGATGCTTGTTCTTGAAGCAAAACTCTGTCCCGCTGCCCTCGGCCACAGCGGAATCAACGGGGCAGCTGAGAGCCCAGGTATGGGACTTGCCCTAGAAAGTCAGCCTGTTACCTTTGCACTCAAGAAAGTACATGGTGCAAGAAGATGGGATTCTTCAGCCTCTCATCTGTGTCAGTAGTTATAAAAGATTCTGAGTTGGGGGAATATTTTTAAAGTGTTCCTTTGAGAAATTCAATTTTATAACCAAATGTGACATTTACTGGGGCTGGAGAGGAGGAAAATTTATGGGTAGAAACCGTATCATTTTCTTGTGCTTCTTGCTGTATATTTTCAGCTTGAACTTCTGTTTGGGTGGAGGAGGGAGAGGAGAGAAGGGGATCCCTTCATTAGGTACCTAGCAATAGATTCTCAGCAGCAGGGATCAGAAGCAAAACAAGGAACGCCATTCTAATCTTTTCTTTCTTTCTTTTTTTTTGTGTGCGTGTTGTTATTCTTGTTCTTTTGTCTCTTCTTTCTTTTTGCTTTCTATTTATAATTGCTTTCTTCATTTCAGCTTTGGGGAAGATGTGATAGATTCGCCCTATTCTTTTAAGTACAGCTAAAAAAATCTTTGACAATGTATATAAAACAAACACACATTGACTTTGAAAGGCGAACAGAAGGCAGACCAACTAGGGACCCTGATGCCTGAGGAATGACATACGAGCAGACAATTAAGTTCATAAACTTCTTCTAGAAAAGGAGCTACATACCTGCTTGCTGAATATCGCTATGGTCACCTTCAAAGTACTCCCCTTGGGAAGCTATGCACTGACATGCACGCCTAGTCCACCCTTCAAAGCAATTTTTCTAGGATGAGTTTGCAAACTTAATTGTCAGACCTCATAGGAGTGAGTTGTCCGAGTTTTCTTTTTCTTTGTTTATCTCTGACTGGTTACTGGAGAAGTCTGCAATTTGGGAATACCAATGATACAGACAAGAGTGCCTTGAGAATAGCCTGAATCCTCTAGCCCAAGGATGAAGAAAGAGGGGGCTTAAGAAGACAGGATATTTTTGAATGATGACCCCTCTATCCTAGTCAAGAATACAAGGTAAACAGCAGTTCCAGTCCACAAGCAAAGTGGGGAGCTAAGATTGTCATTTTCTCCAGGCTGTCAGGAGGCACCTAAACCCGCTGCTAGAGTTGGGTCAGGGAAACACAGTGGGGATCCTGGAGTTTTTTTTTTTTTTTTTTAAGTTTCTGCTCAGTGTTTTCTTTTCTTCTTCTTCTTTTTTTTTTTGTTGTTGAGGATTCATCGAAGGTACAAGATACCAGGTTACACTGATTGCATTTGTTAGGTAAAGTCCATCTTATCATTGTGTCTTGCCCCCAAAAGGTGTGTCACACCGAGACCCCACCCCCTCCTTCCTTTCCTCTCTCTGCTCTTCCCTTCTCCTACCCCCTCCCTCCTTCCCTTTCTGTGCTCTTCCTTTCTCCCACTCACCCTCCCTCCTTCTCTCTCTCTGCTCTACCCTTCCCCCACTCCTACCATGTACTAGGTTATTAATTTATCCTCATATCAAAATGGAGTACATAGGATTCTTGCTTCTCCATTCTTGTGATGCTTTACTAAGAATAATGTGTTCCACTTCCATCCCGGTTAATATAAAGGATGTAAAGTCTCTATCTTTTTTAATGGCTGAATAGTATTCCATGGTATACATATACTACAGCTTATCGATCTATTCCTCTGTTGGTGGGCATTTAGGCTGTTTCCACATTTTGGCGATTGTAAATTCAGCTGCAATAAACAGTCTAGTGCAAGTGTCCTTATGATATCATAAGGATTTTTTCTTTTTGGATAGATGCCCAGTAATGGGATTGCAGGATCAAACAAGAGGTTTAGCTCGAGTTCTTTGTGGTTTCTCCATACTTCCTTCCAAAAAGGTTGTATTACTTTACAGTCCCACCAGCCCTGTAAAAGTCTTCCTTTCTCTCTGCATCCACATCAGCCTGTGCTAAATAAAAAATATTGAATTAGTTTGCAGTCCCCCCAGCAGTGTAAAAGTGTTCCTTTCTCTCTGCATTCACACCAGCATCTGCAGTTTTGAGATTTTGTGATGTGGGCCATTCTCACTGGGGTTAGATAATATCTCAGGGTGGTTTTGATTTGCATTTCTCTACTAATTAGGGATAATGAGCATTTTTTCAAATGTTTGCTAGCCATTCGTCTGTCTTCTTTAGAGAAGGTTCTATTCATCTCTCTTGCCCATTGGTATATGGGATTATTGGCTTTTTTCATGTGGATCAATTTGAGTTCTCTGTAGATCCTAGTTATCAAGCTTTTGTCTGATTCAAAATATGCAAATATCCTTTCCCATTGTGTAGGTTGTCTATTTGCTTTGGTTGTTGTCTTCTTAGCTGTACAGAAGCTTTTCAGTTTAATTAAGTCCCGTTTGTTTGTTTTTGTTGTTGATGCAATTGCCACAGCAGTCTTCTTCATAAAGTTTTTCCCCAGGCTGATATCTTCCAGTGTTTTCCCTATGCTTTCTTTGAGGATTTTCATCATTTCACGCCTTAAAGTTAACTCTTTATCCATTTTGAATCAATTTTTGTGAGTAGAGAAAGGTGCAGGTCTAGTTTCAGTCTTTTACATGTGGATATCCAGTTCTCCCAGCACCATTTATTAAATAGGGATTCATTCCTCCAGTGTATGTTCTTATTTGGTTTATAGAAGATCAGGTGGCTTTAAGATGTTAGTTTCATCTCCTTTCCAGTTTTCTATTCCATTCCAAATGTCTATGTCTCTATTTTTGTGCCAATACCATGCTGTTTTGACCACTATGGCCTTGTAGCATAGCCCAAAGTCTGATAGGCTAATGCCCCTGGCTTTGTTTTTATTACTAAGAACTACCTTAGCTATATGGGTTTTTTCCTACAGAGATACAAGAGATTATTTCTGAATACTACAAGAAACTCTACACCCAGAAATTTGACAATGGATCAATATTTAGAATCACACTCTCGCCCTAGACTTAGCCAGGAAGAAATAGATATCCTGAACAGACCAGTTTCAAGCACTGAGATCAAAGAAGCAACAAAAATTCTCTCAACAAAAAAATACCCTGGTCCAGATGGCTTCACACCTGAATTCTATCAAACCTTCAAAGAAGAGCTTATTCCTATACTGTAGAAATTATTCCAAAAAACTGAGGAGGAAGAATCTTCTTGAACACATCCTACAAAATATCACCCTAATACCAAAACCAGGAAAAGACCCAACTGAAAAGGAGAACTTCAGACCAATTTCACTAATGAATATGAATACAAAAATTCTCCACAAAATCCTAGCCAATAGATTATAGCTTATCATCAAAAAAGTCATACATCACGATCAAGTAGGTTTTATCCTAGGGATACAAGGCTGGTTTAACATACGCAAGTCCATAAATGTTATTCACCTTATCAACAGAAGCAAAAACAAAGACCATATGATCCTCTTAATAGATGCAGAAAAAGCATTTGATAAACCTAGCATCCTTTTCTAATTAGAACACTGAAGAGTTTAGGCTTAGGTGGCACATTTCTTAAACTGATTGAAGCTATCTATGACAAACCCACAGCTAATATTATACTGAATGGAGTTAAACTAAAAGCTTTTTCACTTAGAACTGGAACCAGACAAGGTTGTCCCCTGTTGCCATTACTATTCAACATAATGCTGGAAGCTCTAGCCCAGGAGTCCTCACACTTTTTAAACAGGGGACCAGTTCACTGTCCCTCAGACTGTTGGTGGCCCGGACCGTGGGCCCCGGGATGAGTTGTTGGCTGCTAAGCAGGACAGGCAGAGGCAGCTAAAATACCCGGCGGGCTGGAAAAATGTCCTAGGTGGGCCACATGTGGCCTGCGGGCTGTAGTCTGAGGATGTCTGCAGTCTAGCCAATACAATTAGGTAAGACAAGAAAATAAAGGGCATCCAAATGGGAGCAGAGGAGGTCAAACTCTCCCTCTTTGCTGATGATATGATCTTATACTTAGAGAACCCCAAAGACTCAACCAAAAGACTCCTGGAAGTTATCAAAAAATACAGTAATGACTCAGGATATAAAATCAATGTCCACAAGTCAGTAGCCTTTGTAACAGGCCAATAACAGTCAAGATGAGAGGCTAATCAAGGACACAACTCCCTTCATCATAGCTTCAAAGAAAATGAAATACCTAGGAACATACCTAACAAAAGAGGTGAAGGACCTCCATAAAGAAAATTATGAAACCCTAAGAGAAGAAATTGCAGAAGTGGGCAGCACCTGTGGCTCAAAAAGGGTAGGGTGCTGGCCCCATATGCTGGAGGTGGTGGGTTCAAACCCAGCCCCAGCCAAAAAAAAAAAAAAAAAAAGAAATAGCAGAGAATATTAACAAATGGAAAAACGTACCATGCTCATGGACTGGGAAGAATCAACATTGTTAAGATGTCTATACTTCCCAAAGCAATCTACTGATTCAATACCATCCCTATTAAAATACTAACATCGTACTTTCAAGACTTGGGATCCTGGACTTTCATACTTGCTAAAGGATAACGAGATGCCCTGGAGACCTCATGAAAAGCCTGGACTTCTACACACATCTGGCCATAATGATGTAGCCCTTTGCAGCCCCACTGGGGTGGCATAGGAGGTGACCAATATAGAGTCAGGACAGTCAGTACCACCCACAAGTAAGGAGAATACTCCTGAAAAGCACAAGTGGAGACCATGTGCAAAGCAGTAATGAGGCTCCTGGCTAGGGCAGAGTCTCTGGAGTCCCAGTGGGAGCCTGAGCTCTCATTCCCATCTAGCAGCAACAAGGGTCCCTTCTCCACCCTGGTGTCAATGAAGGCTGACACCCCCCTAGAGAGTTATGAGGGGGTTCCCTTCTTAACCCATCAGATTGATGTCAGAGGACACATGCTATAACACAAGATTTAAACATAATTGTGGGTCTGATAAAGCCAAAAATAACTAGGTTTTGATGAAAAATAAATTACTTATCACACCACGAAAAGGAAAGAGCTCAAAGTGAATGATACTGACGTGACACAGATTTTAGAATTATATGAGGATTTTAAAGCAGCCATCATAAGCAATTAGGAACATGATTATAACAAATAAAATATATTAACAGTAAAAAATTATGAAGTATAAAGAAGAACCAAATGAAAATTTCAGAACTAAAAATGATAATAACTGAAATAAAAATTTGATGGATGGGTTAACAGCAGGGTGGAGGAGACAGAAGAAAGAAGCAGTGAATTTGTTGATAGAATAATAGTAATTTTCCTGTATGAACAATAGAGAGAAAGCAGCCTTAGAAAAATTAACAGAACTTTGGGAATATGTACAGTTATAACGAAAGATCATGACACAGAATATTAGGAGAAGAGAAGAAAGGAGACAGAAATGAAAAAAATATTCAAGAAAATAATGTCTGTAAACTTTTCAAATTTTACCAAACAATAAGATTAACTTAGAGATTCAAGAAGCTAAGTGAATCCCATACAAGGAAATCTACATAAAACACGTCATAAACTTCTAAAGACCAAAGAAAAAAAAAAAAGCTTGAAAGCAGCCTGAAATAAATGATGCATTACATAAGGGAGAAATAATTCAAATGACAGTGTATTTCTTATCAGCAACCATGGAAGCCAGAAAGAAATAGCACCACATTTTTCAACTACTGAAGAAAAAGAACTACCAACTCAGAATTTGATAACAGTAAAAATACTCTTCATGAATTAAGGGGAAATCAAGCCATCCTCAGATGAAAGAAAATAAGGAGAAGCTTTCATGAGCACACCTATCCTAAGAAGAAGAAGTTCTCTAAACAAAAGGGATATGTTAAAAGAAGCAATCTTGGAACATCACGAGATGGCCACGGAAAAAACAAAGATGTAGGCAGATACAGTAGACTCTTCTTTGCCTCTTGAGTTTTCTAAATTATGCTTGATGGCTGAAGCACAAATTGTAGCGCGGTCTAAAGTGGATTTCAATGTGTATACAGAAACTATTTAAGACAATTGTATTATAAATTGAGGAAGATAAAGGAATGTAAAAGAAGCCAAGGTTTTCATGTTTCCCTTGAACTGGTAAAATATCAACACCAGTAGTTAACTTACATATATATGCAAAGTAATGCTTGGAAAGCTGCTATAAAAAAAAGCTAAACAAAGAAATACACTTAAAAGCACCATAATAAAGCAAAATAGGAATATAAAAAATGTTCAATAGCCCACAGAAATTTAGGAAAAAGAAAACATAGAATCATAAAACTTAAATAGCAAACAGGAAACATATAAACCAACAAAAAAACTAAATGGCAGAAGTAAGCTTTAATAAGCTAATAATTATATTAAATATAAATGGTCAAAATGTACCAATGAAGAGACAGAGATTAGTGGAGTGTGTAAAAAGCAACTCCAACCATATGACATTTAAAATACATTCACTTCCAATATAATGGTAGAAGTAGGTTGAAAGTGAAAGGATGGATCGCACAAACATTAATCAAAAGGAAGCAGGTGTGGCAATAGTATTATATAAAGAAGACTTCAGAGCAAGGAAAATAAGAGAGATGGAGAGAAAAATAATTTAGGTTTCAGTCATGGAAGACATTATGTTAAGCAAAATAAACAAGCCACAGAAAGACAAATATCACATGTTCTCACTCATATGTGGGAGCTACAAAAATTGATCTCACGGAGGTCTAAGTAGAGTGCTAGTAACCAGAAGTAGAGTGGCGGTAACTTAGAGGGAAAGATGGGGAGGGGGATGAAGAGAGGTGGGTTAATAGGTACAGAAAATAAAGTTAGATAGAAGGAATGAGTCCTAGATTGACAGCACACTAGAATAACTATAGTTAACAATAATTTATTCCATATTTCAAAATTGCCATAAGAAAAGGATTAGAATATTTCCAACATGAAGAAATGAAGAAATGATAAATGTTTGAGGTGCTGGATATCCCAATGACACTGATTTTATCATTACATATTATATGTATGTTTCAAAATATCAGCAGTGCTCCATAAATCTCAACAAGTCTTGTGTATAAGTAAAATAATAAAGGTTCAATCAACCAAGAACACATAGTAATCCTGAAGGGTAGGCACCAAACAATAGATTTAAATTATGTGAAAAAAACCCCAATAGAACTGAAAGGAGAGAAAAACAAATGTATAAATATAATTGAAGACACCAACACCCCCCTCAACAATTGCTAGAACAACTCAAGAGAAAAATACCGAGTAAGTGGAGGAACTACAACTCCATCAACCATTAGTATCTAATTAGAATAAAATACTCTACCCAACAACAGCAGAAAAGAATTTTTTAAGTGCCCATGGAATATATACTAAATAGATCTCAAGAAACTTAAAGGATTGAAATCATAGAGTACACTTTCTGATCACAGAATCAAACTAAAAAACAACCCTGTTTTTCTCTGTTCCTTCCTCTCCTGAGTCCTTTTTTCCTTTTTCACTTGTGTGGCCCCCGCATTCTTACTTCCCATCCCTCTGGCCTGCCCTCACCCCAAGTGCTGCAGTGACAGTGCAGTTCTTGGGAAGTTTTTGGAGATGGATGTGGCTTATGGCCCAGAGCTTTGAAGAAAAGGGAGGAATGGACTTTTCATTCTCTTAATCCTCTCTCTTGGAACCCTCTTTCTGCTCTTGGAGAACTGCCATAACCCTCACCTTGCTCTGCTGTGACTGTCCCCAGAACCTTTTTATACAAAGTCAGAAGCAAGAAGAAGATGGTTCAGTTCTGAATCTGTGTCCCTGAAAATGGATTTGCATCATATGTGTAGTTTAAACAGTGTTGTGACAAAAAAAAAAAAAAAAACAACAAAAATTAAATGGAGCAGAAAAAATGGCTTTTCTTATGAGATCAAAAATTCTGCAATAAACTTTTAGTGCAGAAGGCAGAAGTCAGGAATGACTGCATTTGCTGGGGGGTCCCTTCTCCCCTGAGGACCAGTCATTGCATAATCATGTGCTGTGTTCATGTGACACTTTCAGTGCTGCTGAGCCGTGAAACCCAGTCCTGCTCAAATGTGGGGAATATTTTTCCAAACGGTATATTCACAATCATGTGCTTCTCATTGACAATTCCGTGGTCCTAATTTTCTGATATCTACCCATAAGAAAGGAAAAAAAAATGACTCCCTTCTTTCCACTATAAGGTGAGCTAATGGCCGAGCACGGCAGGGGCTCAGTCCCTGGCAGGCAGCAGCTGTTCCGGCTCCCTGTCCCAGAGGACAGCAGAAGGCAAGGGAGAGGGGGTGGAAGCAGGAATCGGGGAGCTCAGGGCAGGAATTCTTTCCTGAGGCTCTATCCTCCCTGGGGCCTGGGCGCTGGGGCAGATGGCGTTTGCTTTTTCTATCACTCAGAAAGCCATGACCGGAGACTTGGGGGTGGGAAGGGAAGGGAGGAGGTCCAAGCACCATTTCCAGAAGCTTTTCAGAGTCCCTGCATTTTTACATCACATAATTCTGCTCTCTGAGTCCTACCGTGAGTGGCATATGCTGGGCCACATTCACTGCCGCTGGTGAAGGGGTGAGTGCCTGAGCCTAAGGCAGCAATCAGCTTAAACACTTCCATTTCCTTCTGTGGCTTAGATCATTCACCTGAAAATCCCACTATCATCTTTCTTCCCTGTGTCTACTCCTTGCAGTTCTGAACTCAGTGATTTCGTGCTCTGGCCTTAGGTAGAGCAAGCCTCTTCATCCCTGAATTGTCTCTACCTACATAGATGAACAGGTTGGGCCTACGGACCGGGTGAACTTAAAATCAATGTGGAGAATGTCCTTATTCTAAGGTGACCAGATGTCCCGCTTTTGGCGGGACAGTCCCAATTTTTAACAATTTGTCAAAACCCCCCCCCCCAAACCCCAAAAATGTACTAAACCAAAATGTCTGGGAGTAGAAGCAAAGAATATATGTGTGTTAATGGTTATATATATATAAAACCATTCTCTACAGAAGTATATTTAATTTTAAGATGATAGGACAAAGCCTTCTCTGCCTCCTTTAGAAAGCAGCAAGGAGACTGAGAAATAGAAAAACAAACTTCATTTTTGATGCAACTTGGAAATGTCGATAACTTCAGACAATCTGTGCAGAGGGAGGGTTCTTGCTACATCTGGCAGAAATTGGGTGAGGCTGACAGTAGTCGGGGAGAAAGGACACCCAGCACTGGAAATCTAGGGCAGAGCCGACTGACCATGGCCTTCTCCATCCTGGGGCCCATCTAAGGCATGGACAATATTTAGAGGAACAAGATGAAGGTGTGGCACTGGCTATGGGAGCCTCCCTGGACAGGGAGTGATGCCACGGAGGGGTTGGAGGAAGCAGAAGAAAGGAGAAAATGTTCAGATCTGCCATTTTTCAAAAGGCATTGTGGCTACGTGGAGGGGAAACTATGTCCACCGAGCAGCTTAGTGGCTGCTGATCTTCATCGGGTGTGGGATGTAACTAAACCTTCTGAGGAGGCCCGGTTTCAGGCAGCATTGTGCTCGGAGCCTGAGCGATCCCTTGCTGAATTGCAGTGCTCCCTGGGCTCTTCTCAACATTGTTCTTTCACAAACTGCTGATCCAGAAAGAAATCCCCTAGTTCATGAAAAACCAGCAGGGGATCTGTCCAACATATCACAAGAAAAACAGAAAAGACAAACTACAGGCTGAAAATGATCCAGAAGAGGAAAGCGAAGTGAATGGTAAACAGTAAAATACAATACAATAAGTGCGTATAGAAATACAGGCCGTGGTGGATGTTGAAGAAAAGAGAAAAGGCCCTGATGAAAATATAATCAGGGACATGGAACACAGGCGTCAGAAAACAGGGCGAAATAAAAGGAGAACAGAAAGATTGAACTGAAAAGGACTGACATGGAAGATGAAAAAGATGGGTCAACATATACACCGTTTGTGTCCTGGTGTAAGGAAACAGAACAAATAAGCAGGAAAGAATATTTGCATGTACCATTTAGTAAAAATTTCAGATTAAACTCAATTCTTAATGATAGGGCATTTGGGCAGCTCCTGTGGCTCAGTGAGTAGGGCGCCAGCCCCATATACTGAGGGTGGTGGGTTCAAACCCCGCCCTGGCCAAACTACAAACAAAAAAATAACTCAGCATTGTGGCGGGCGCCTGTAGTCCCAGCTACTCAGGAGGCTGAGGTAAGAGAATCGCCTAAGCCCGGGAGTTGAGGTTGCTGTGAGCTATAACGCCACAGCACTCTACCAAGGGTGACAAAGTGAGACTCTGTCTCTAAAACCAAAATTAAATAATGATAGGGCATTCTATATCCTGGAGGGGGAAGGAGATTCCTGGGCATTGATATGTAAGAGTTAGTTTTAGACATTGTCTATCCCCATATGATTATTGGACTTTAAAGAAAAAGAAGTAATTCCACAGACATCAAAGTATAAAGAACACATAGAAAAGATAAAAAAGCCCGACTGTCTTTAGACTCCTTTCTAGAAACAGTCAATGGTAGAAGACAATGGGATGTGGTCTAAACCCTTTAGGAAAAGAAAGTAAGATACTACAGTTTTATACCCAGCTACACTGGTGTTCAAGCAAAAAGATGCCCAGGAGAGATCTTGCAAAGGTGCAAGCACTCGTAACATTCTCCATGAGCTTTTTTGAAGACGTGAGGACGAACCTCAGCTATCTAAGAGGAGAAAGAAGAAACAGGGACTAAATATTTCGCTGGTGATAAATCCATACACATGTAGATCTAAAAACAAAACAGTCATGACAACGACTGCAGAAAAGAGTCAGGAAGTGAGAACCGTGACAAAGTTAAAATAATAAGATAGGCAACGAAATCCAGGTGAAAGAGAGGAAGAGAAGACGGAAGGCAGAGAAAGACAGAGCTAAGTTTCTTACTTTGAAGACCAGGAGGAATCAGATATGTTTACAGCTGAAAAATCAAGGGAGGGAGCTGTAGGAATATTACTTACAAGAATAAAGGTAAACACTAGATAAATGAGGAATAATAGCGTAACACGATCAAAACTAGGCAGCGATGGAGAAGGAAGGAAGGTAGATGAGAGTAGGAAATCAAAGAAGTGAAATTTAAAATAGTTTGTGGTGTCTTCTTAAGAACAGACGTAAGTACAGTTTGTATGATGGAAGAACAAAATGAAACTGTCAGCTTCCCAAACTCACACAATTGTGAACTGCAACCCCCACCACCACCCCCGCAACAAGGCAAACACGAAAAATACAGATACTTATAGGATTTGGAGGCTTCATGGAAAACAACTCTGTAAATAAAATTATCTAAAATATAGCAATAGGTAATTATTATGGGAAAATCTCCAAGATATGTTGTTAAGTACAAAGCCATTTATAAAAGAGAGTGTATGGTCCCACTGTTCTGCTCACGTTTAAGCAAGTGTGTCCATATACACACGAGCACGTTGTATAGGTCATGCAAGTGTGGCTATGTCAACACATACCTACAACGTCTCTGGGAAGATACACACAAAATTGGTAATGGTGGTTTTCTCTGAAGCAGGAGGCTATGGACTGAAAGTCTGGGGAGGATTTTCGCTGATCATAACTCAGTGCTTTTTAACTCTGGGTTTAAATTGCTTTTCTCAAAATATAGATAATGCTGCAAAAACTCCACAGGTGGTTCCAGCCAGCAGTGCAGCTCTTGTTTCTTCGTTTCAGGACTTCTGACAACCTAATGGCAGCTGTTCTTATCTCAGTGGGAGGGATAAAGTGATCATTGCTCTCTTTCTCTGTTTCATGTGGGGTTTTTGGCAGACCAGCAAATAGTCCTATTGATTTACTTGCGTCTAAATTTCCTGGTTTCAAAAAGTGGTTATAGTCAACTAAAAAAAGAGGTAAAAAAAAAAAAATCCCAGTCATGAAGTTATAATGTACTAGGACTTTGAATTCTCTATTACCATTTAAACTTTTGTCTTCATGTTAGAGGGCTTCCGTTTCAACTCCCCTGAATTAATAGAATGGCTTCTTAGCGTGTGCCCTGGACTCCGGTCTCTTTGTCCTTCAGTTCCCACTCTCCCCATTTTCCCCTGCTGGTCCCCTGCACCCGGCTCCGTGGCTACTCCATGGGGAAGCATGGCCCCATGCTGCAGGTGGGCTGGCCACCAGGCATGGTGCTCTTCTCTATCTGTGTCCCTGCTGCCTTCCCAGGTGGACATAATCTCACCCCCTTGCTGTTCAGTCCCTCTCTGGTTCCTTTCTCGAGTTCTATTACACTCACAGGTATAACTTTAGTTTAAGCTCCTTCAGGAGGAGACGATGGGGCTCTACATTCTATGTAGGTCCCAACTCTAGTCACTTCCCAGCATGGTCACAGCTACTAGTTAGATGGAGCCCCTCATTGTCCACCCGCTGACTGGCCTCTGCGTCTCTGCTTGTGTCCCCTGTGCTCTGTTTGTTACTGGCAGCTGCAGCCATCAGCCTTGAAGTGCAAATCAGGGGGTTTCTCCCCCTGGCTTAAAACCTTGTCGCGCTTTCCAGCACATGTGTGCTAAATTCTTGGAGACCCTGCAGGATGTGCCCATGGCTACCCCCATCTCCAGGCCATCCCCCACCCCTGTTTCAGTCTCCACCTGGCACACCAAGTCCAGTCCTTCCCTGGGTCCACCGCACCTGCCAGGATAGCTCTTCTTCCACCTCCTGACACGGCTGGCCGTGTCACAGCACCCAGGTCATGGTAACAACATCCCTTCCTCTGAAGGTTTCTATGACACCCTGCCTAATGCAGTTCCCTTCTCCACCTGTTCCTGCCCCACCCCTGTCACTTTCTAACCTTTTCTCTGCTTAGTTTATCTTTGCAACTTTCATCTTCACTCTGTATATGGTAGATGGCGTGATCTGGGGCTAGACTACCTGGGTTTAAATCTCGGCTCCACTCCTTAAGCTGTATGACATCGGGCAAGTGTTTGACTTTCCCGTGCCTCACTTTTCTTATCTGTGCGATGGGGATAGTGTGATACGTTGCTTACAGGATTGTAGTGAGGATAAAAGGAGATAATATGAAAGGCTGGTAGGCAGGCAGTAAGGATGATGTGAGTATAAGACAGGTATTTACCTTATTACCTAACTCTTCCCTTAAGACTGTCAGCCCTGGTGTGTTAGTCAGCTCAGGCTGGAGAGGGTGTAAGCAACAGAAATTTATTTCCTCATAGTTTACAGGCCAGAAGTCCAAGATCAAGTGCAAGCAGGGCTGGTTTCCTCCTTGGCTTGCAGATGGCATCTTCTCTGTGTCCCCACATGGTTGGCTCTGTGTGTGTGTTAGTGTTCTGACCTTCTGTCTTGTAAGGACGCCAGTCAGAGTGGGTTAGTGACCTCATTTTGAACTTAATCATCTCTTTCAAGACCTTACTTCCAAATACAGTCACATTCTCAAGGACTGGGGCTTAGGACTTCAGCATTTGAATTTTGAGGGGGACACGATTCAGCCAATAATGTCTGGAGGACTAGGGTCAGCAGGTAGAAATGCGTGTTCTAGCATAGTGCATCCCACCAGAGAACCCTCGCCCCCACAGCCGTGAAGCATGGGGCATCTGGGCTCTGAGCTGAAGTGCACCTGAGAAGCATCCCTAAGAAGCACCAAACTGGGGAACATCCTGGACCTTGGATTGTGTACCCTAAAATTTAAATCACTCCCTCACAGCCTGGTATCAAGAAAGGGCCCAGCCTTACAGAGGTGTTGGTCCTGAGTTCCTTGGCAACTCACTGTTGGGAAGCGAAGAGGGCATGGATCACTACCTTTTATCCTCACTTCTGTAGCAAGGCTGCAGATCCCCACCAGGTCAGCAGGTGGTTCATGGCCCCTGCAGAGCACATCTCTCTTCTAATCAAGCAGACACACCTATGTCTATTCCTTAGCCTGCTCCTCAAACCCCAAGTGAGGCTGGAAGACCGCCCTTCTCAGAACTGACTTCCAGTCTTACACAAGGTGTCTCCAATGGTTGCAGTTTCCCCTGTGAGTGATGTGGAAAACAGTTACATTTCACTTATTTACACTCAGGTACACCTCACTCTACGTGATGGTTGAATTCCCCAGTGGTTGTGTGTGACTTTTAAGTCCAAGACTACATTAAATAGGCAGGGTTGGAGGGGTTACTATTTATAGTAAATATCCAGTGTGCCTCTTCTGGCAAGCAGGGACGCCTTCTAATTTAACTGCCCTGCTTTTGTAAACTGACCTTTACACATGCAGCATACACACATGTGTGTGCACAGAAATACACACACGTTTTTGTCTTTATGTCTGCGCAGTCCAGGGATCTCACTTTGATTTAACTCTAGAAGGAGAAAGCTTTATTAAGTAGCTTAAACTACAGAGAAAATTATGATCCTAGCTTAAGCTAAAATACCATGAAAAGCCTAGAAATAGCATCTGTCGACAGCTTTGGTGATCTTGCTTTTCTCTGGGCAGTAACCTAGTAAATTTCTACTTTGCAACAGAAGCTAC
>NW_003852575.1:1663445-1693151 GCF_000181295.1 Otolemur garnettii | reverse complement strand
CAGACATCTAGGCTGATCTGTGACATCACTTGTTACCAGGATAAAAAAGCAGAAAGTCCCACACTTCCATACGAATGCTATAACTCAACTACAGCCCAAGATGAAGGGGAAAGAGGAGGGGGAGGATGGGTAGAGCGAGGGTAATGGGTGGGACCATAGCTATGGTGCATTTTACAAGGGTACATGTTAAATCTACTAAGTGTAGAATATAAATGTCTTAACACAATAACTGAGAAAATGTAGTGAAAGCTTTGTTAACCAGTTTGATGAAAGTATTTCAAATTGTATATAAAACCAGCACATTGTATACCATATTGCATTAATGTACACAGCTATGATTTAATTAAAAAAAAAAGCAAAAAGTCAAAGACGAGGAGTCAGAAATGCCCAAGAGTGGCCACAGCTGAGAGACGTCCTCAGGGGTAGAACAGAGACTGTTGAAAAGCCTAGAAAGGTGAATTTCAAGAGTGCACAGCAGAGCAGTGCTCACGAGGAGACTTGCCATCAACATTTGAGAAGTAACAGTTGCTGAAGGTCAATCCAGTAAAATTAAGAAATGAGGCAAAACATGTTTTATATTCTTTTTTTCTTCAAATTTCTTCTTCTTCTTCTTCTTCTTCTCTTTTTTTTTTTTGCTTAAGCAACTGGAATTTATTTTGTCCCAACTCTGGAAGCTAAAAGTCTAAGATCAGCGTGTTGGCAGGGTTGGTGCCTTCCAATTTTCTTCATTTTGTATGATTTGATTCATTACCGTTTTAGACAGGGTAAGGCCTGATTTATTAGCATGTTTTTGCTTAGATGAGTAAGAACATGAGGTAATAAAATTTCAGGTGCTTGTCTTGAGATGCAGAGGTGGTTATGCTTGACTACCCCCCGTAACTCCGAAGGTGATCAGGAGCGTGGCCCCCAGTGCCGGGAAGAAAGACTGAGTGGTTCTTTGGCCAGATGTTACACTCTTGACTTCTTAATTTTGATGGGCAGATCACAGGTACCCACTTGGATGTACCGTAAAGCTGGCTTACCCTGGGTGCAGGAGACATGAAAAGGGCTGCATCTATTTGTTATTGAGTCTTTGAGAGTTTCTTCGTTTGGAAGTACATCTGGTGCCAGACATTCATAGTTTTAATGGTTTGGACTGAATTTTGCGTTATTCACAGTGTGGGGTTGACATCTAAAATCGGTTTCTGTGCATAAGGAAATAACGTTATTAAAATACAGTATTATTAAAACAGCTTTCCACAGGCACTTTGTTATGCATGACAAATGCATAATTAGCTGGAGTTAGGAGCTAATAGGTTTATAACATAAAGGCTCCACTTCTAAAATAACGTTCAGCTGATATTTATATGCATTGCTGTGATTGTGTAAGAAACAAATTCTTCTACGATTTACAAAAGTCTTATTGCCGTGCATTGTGTCTTTAAGCAATTTAAAAACACAGAACTTGCTGATTTGGGGGAGAAGGAGGGAGGTCAGCTTCTGTTTTATCAGCAGTTTGGAGGTTGCCTTGAAACTCCTTAAAATGACAGGACCCCAGCTGAGATCGTCTGAACACATGAGCCTTTCAAGGCCAGTGAGTCATCGAGCATCACAAGCCATGTTGGGGGCTGTGGCTGGCTTCAAAGCATGTCTGCGTCATCCAATAGCTGGTGCTGACAGAGATGCAGGAAAGGACCATCCAATCCTTTCCTAGTCTTTCTTTTTGTAAAACATTCGCATTCAGATTAAATATGTGTGCCACTGGTTTCATACGTTGCAAAGACAAGTCAGGTAAAGATGAAACCCAGGTAAAACTAGACAACTTACCCAGACTTGTATGCTCTGTTTGTGACTATAGTTAGCTTAAAGATGTGCCAGAGTTTCAAAGGTTGGGAGGAGTCAGCCCCTTCTGGTGGGGTCATGGGGTTGGATTGCCCTGTTTGGAACATCACTAGAAATGTGTCTTCAAAGGCACCTGCTCTGAGCAGTCAATCATACACCTTGCCAAGGGCCTCTCTAAAAATGAGAAGAGGACACTTCATTTTGACTTTCATTGAACTGAAGCCACCCTGGTGTGCTCTAGGGTTAGTTAGCATTTCCTTGGGTCCATCAGCCCCACCCACAAATCAGTAAGTAGAAAAGTTAAGCAGAGACAGATGCTCTCTGTGCCTATGAGCTTTAAGAGAAGCTGGCTTCTTTGTTTCCACTCCTTACAGCTAGACCCACATACCTCCTGGATGGAGTGCTGATCATAACCCTAAACCTAATTTCCACACAGAAAACCTTTGCAGGTGCATCCAGAAAGCTGGAGTCCCCACCAAGTGGGTGATTCATACATACTGTGAGTAATGTAAAGAGCGTGTCAGGTGGCAGGGAGCTGTATGTGGTGCTGAAATAGCTGAGAAATAGTCTATTTTACTTGACATGGAACATAGAAGTTACCACTGTACAGAGAAAAAGTACAGGAGGTGTCCTGCAAACATTCTCAGATAACTGTGGATATCTGAGATTCTTTCTTTGCCATGCATGTGCCACCATGTCCACTTTCGGTTCTTGGCCATTTCACGGGACAGGGGGAGAAGAGGAAAGTGAAGGTGCTGGCTGGAGGGGGACAGGGCCCAACCCTCCTGATCTTGAACTGCCTTGTTCTGTAGAATGTGGAATTCCAGGTCCTCTGCCCTGAAGCTGGAGGTGGAACCAGGAATCTTTTGAGATTCTTTATAGCTTATCTAATTAATCTGTCTATAAATGGGGGAGCCAGCTTAGAAGGAATATGTCCACACTATCTCACTGTGAATGGCTGAGGAGTTATGTGCCCTTGCTGATATTCTAACATATGATAACTCAGGAGCTTGAGCTATTGCCTTTGGTTTTTATGCTGTGGCTTATTTAGTGACTGGGGACTTTGGCACTCTGCTCTCAACTCTGGAACAGCAATAGAAAATCAATAAAGACACATTGGATTTAAACTGGACTTTAGACCAAATGGACCGAGCAGACACTTACAGAACATTTCATCCAACAGTTGCAATATGCACATTGTTCTCATCGGCACACAGAACATTCTCCAGTAGAGATCATATGTTAGGACACAAAACAAATCTCAGCAAGTTCAAAGAAATTGAAATCATATCAGGTATCTTCTTAGATCACCATGGAATACAACTAGAAATCAGTAACAAGAGGAACTTGAATGACCATGGAGTCAATAAGGAAATTAAGAATGAGGTAAAGAAGTCTTAAAGCAGATGAGAATGGAAACACAGTAAAACAAATGAAAATGGAGACAGTGTCAAATCTACGGAACGCAGTGAAAGCTGTGCTAAGAGGAGTGTATAGCATTAACTGTACACCTGCCTCAAGTAGAAAGATTTCAAATAGAAAACCTAATTATGCACCTGAAAAACTAAAACAGCAAGAGCAATGAAACTCAAAATTAGAAGAAAAGAAATCGGAAGGATCAAGCAGAACTGACTAAAATAAAGACTAAAAAATATAAAGATCAATGAGACAAAAAGTTAATCTTTCTGAAAAGATACACAACATCAGAAAAACTGTTAGACCAACCAAGAAAAAAGAGAGAAGACACAACCAATAAAATTAGAAACAAGAAGAGAGCTATTATAACTGATACCACAGAACTATAAATGATCGTTAGAGACTATTATGAACAACTGTATGCTGGGAAATGAAAAACATTCCTGAACACGTATGACCTCCAAAAATAGAACCAGAAAGAAATAGAAACTCGAATGGACCAATATTGAATAATGGAATTAAACCAGTAATAAAAGTCTCCCAATAAAGAAAAGCCCAGGACTGGAAGGTATCACTGCTGAGTTCCATCAAATGAGTAAAGAAGAAAATGCTGTTGAAAGAAATTGGAAGAGGGTGCAGACAAAAGGAAGTCACCCTGCTTGTGGTTTGGAAGACTTAAAATGGTTAAAATGACCATCTTACCTAAAGCTATCTGCATAGTCTAGGAATTCTGTATCAAAACACCAATGACATTCTTCATAGCAATAGGAAAACAATCCTAAAATTAGTATGAAATCACAGGAGACCCTGAATATCTTGAGCAGAAAGAACAAAGCTGGAGGCATCATACCACCTGATTTCAAAATACACCAAAAAGCTATGGTAACCAAAACAGCATGGTATTGGTATAAAAACATACACAGAGACCAATGGAACAGAATAGAGAACCCCCAAATAAACCCACATATTTACAGCCAACTGATTTTTGACAAAAGTTCCAAGAATATACACTGGGGAAAAGGCAGTTTCTTCAATAAATGGTGCTGGGAACGTTGGATATCCATATGCAGGGGAATGAAACTAGACCCCTTTCTCTCACCATAAATAAAAATCAACTCAAAATGGACCAAAAACTTAGATGTAAGACCCCAAGTTGTAAAACTACCAGAAAGAAACGTAAGGGAAACATTTCAGGACATTGGTCTAGGCAAAGATTTTATGACCAAGACTTCAAAATCCCGGGCAACAAAAATAAAAATAGACAAACGGGACTATATTAAACTAAAAAGCTTCAATACAGCAAAGGCAACAGAGTGAAGGGACAATATGTACAAAAGGAGAAACTATTTGAAAGCAATTCATCTGTTGAGAGACTAATGCTTACAATTTATAAGAGACTCAAATACTAAACAGCAAAAAGCCAAATAGCCCCATTAATACTCGGGCACAGGGTTTAAATAAACACTTTTCAAAAGAAGACATACAAACGGCCAATAGATAACATGAAAAAAATATACAACATCACTAATCGTCAGGGAAACACAAAACCACAATGAGATATCATCTTGCACCACTGAAAATGGCTATTATCAAAAAGGAAAAATACAACAAATGCTGGTGAAGCTGCAGAGAATAAGGAATTCTTAAATACCGATGGTAGGAATGTAAATTAGCCCAGCCCATACGGAAAAAAGTAAGGAGGTTCTCCCCAAAACTGAAACTAGAACCACGTGTAGATAGAGTCCTGCAACCCACTGCTGGGTATTAATCCACAGGAAAGGAAATCATTCTATCAAGGGGGTATCAGCACCTGCAGGTTTATTCACAATAGTCAAGAAACGGAACCAGCCTGAGTGCCAGTCAGTGTGTGAATGTGTAAAGAAACCCGGGTATATAATATACACAATGGAGAACCATTCAGCTGTTAAGAAAATGAAATTCTGCCATTTGCAGCAGAAGAAAAATGGAGGTTAGTAAGTAAAGTGAAATAAGCCAGGCGCAGAAAGACAAATGTTGCATGTTCTCATTCGTACATGGGAGCTAAAAACCCTGATCTCGGGGAGGTAGGGGTAGAGAGAGGCTGGGGAGGGTGGGTGAAGGATGGCTGGGGAGGAGCTCATAAGAACACACAAGTAGAAGAAATAAGTTCCAGTGTTTAATGGCGTAGTCGGGTGTCAATAGTTAACAGAAACTTAATGCAAATTTCAAAATAGCTAGAAGAGGAAATTGGAACTCAAACATGATAAACTCAAACATTACCAACTTAAACATGATAAACAAGTGCGGTGATAGATATCCTAATTACCCGGATATGATCATTCCCTAGCGTATGCATGTTTCAAAATACTACACGGACCCCATAGGAATGTATGATTATTATGTATCAGTTAAAAAAAATGCAGCACAGGAGGGCCTCTGTTGAAGGACGTGATGCCTTTTATGTTGAGAAGTGAATTATATCAAGGTACAGACTATTTCATCGGCAAATTAATTCCTCAGTACTTTAGAGATTGCTGAGTGGATATTTTTCAGTTTGGGCTTGCTCCATCCTCATGGTGGCCTGAGGAGGTTGATAGGATCATGTGATGTAACTTTTCATGGTTAAAGACATTGCAGAAAAGGGAATAAAATCCCTGCAACTCAATGGCATGGAGTTTTGTAACATGCAGAGATGGTCTAGCCTAGCACCTCTCCTTCCCATGGGGCAGATCCTCACCATCTCTGAGCATCAGAATTGGGGAAGTGGAAAACTGGCTTTTTTATTTGGCTAATATTTGTGTATCATGGAATTGCAGCAAGTTTCCACAAACTTGGGTTGGGAGCTTCCTTCCCAGTCCCGCGCAGCCCCACTCTTCCCTGATCAGGTCCGAGGACAAACACCCACCCTGGACACCTGCTGCCTCTGCTGTTGAAATCCCTGTTCTTGTCCTCTCCCCCTCCCTGGTCTTTTTTTTTTTTTTTTTTTTTTTCAGAGACAGAGTCTCACTTTATCACCCTTGGTAGAGTGACGTGGCATCACAGCTCACAGCAACCTTCAGCTCTTGGGCTTAGGTGATTCTCTTGCCTCAGCCTCCCGAGTATCTGGGACTACGCACCTGCTGCACAGCTATTTTTTTAGTGCACTTTGGCCGGGGCTGGGTTCAAACCCGCCACCCTCAGTATATGGGGCTGGCACCCTACTCACTGAGCCACAGCTGCCACCCTCCCCACCCTGGTCTAACCGGGACATCCTCTCATCCGCCAGCCCACTCTCATCATGTGACAGGTTACATCAAGGTCATTTGTTAAGATTGATACTTGGAAATGTTTTGTTAAAAGCAACCTGGAAGATAACACATCATATATTACCACTTAATTGCCAGTGCAAATATCAGCAACCCCCTTTTCTGTATATAAAAATCACACCTTGACTAGCTCAGTAGACCCAGCATCCTACATAAGACCAGAGGTGCCCATCTTATGAATGAGGACGTGGATGTACACCAAGGCCCAGCGGTTCCAGGGACAGGGCTGGGTCTGGAACCCAGGTTCATGACTACTTCAAATCAAGTGGTATCCCTGTTTGTCACCACAGCACAACCTGATTTGTAACATCAACTCGACTGTTCATTTCTCAAGTGACACGTCCACCTGGCTAGGCCCCAGGCCCCTGGCCCCAATTATTCTCATGGATATCTTCATGCGTCACTTGAAGATACTTTGTACGTGGGATTATAATCAGTTGGCTTTACAGTAGGGGAGGTTATCCAGATAATCTGGGTGTGCCTGACTCAGTCAGCTGAAACTCTTTACATGCTGGGTTGCAGTTTCCCTGAGAGAAGAAATTCTGCCTGTGGATGGCTGCTTCTGCTCATGCCTGAGATTCCAGCCTGCTCTCCGTGTTGGTCTGCTGTGTGGATTTAAGACTTGCTCAGCCAGCTCCACGTTACATAAAACAATGCCTTGCAATGAGTCTCCTACTGTATACAGCCTACTGGTTCTGCTCCTGTGCTCTGATGCATACACCCAGGGAGCCACTGTAATTAACAAGTGGATCTGAAGAGCTGGGAACGCATCATTAGGTCTCCATAAATGGACAGAAAGAGGAAAAGGATTCACAGGTGGGCACAGGCAGCTGCTTCTCACTCCACTGAACCAGGAGCCTGGCCTTTCATACAGTTTGTGGAGCTTTTGCCAAAGGAGTGGACCTGGCCCTGGAGTGGACAGTGAGGCTGGGGTAGCATTCAAATGGCATGACCAATTGGATGTTGGCCCCTGACCGCTGGTGACTGGGTAGAAGAGGGAGAATGAGCTAAAGAAATGTGGATAAAACTCAGTATAGAAAAACGTTGTAGAGGTCTGTTGGCAATTCCCGGGAAATCAGAACTTTAGGCAGATTCATCTGCTGCCAGGCCATGGTCAAGAAGCCTATGTCCTTTGAGACCTGGGGGCCATAGGATGGAGTAGAACTAGACAGTGGCTGGTGGCAAGAGGCAGCAGGATGGTGAAGGAGGCTGCGCCGTGTGTGGAAACTTTGGGATAAGCCATGACTCTGACTGGGAGTCTTTAATACGGAGCTGTAAAAGACTCTCAAAGTTAAAGGATAATTTTACCGAGGGTGGCAGGTTTGAAACCTGATGGGTTTTCTGACTCCAGCTGTTCATTGCTGTTGGACTATTACAATCTGTAAGTTGAAGAGAACTGATGGCAGTGTGATCATAGTTGGTCCTGCAAACTAACTCTTGTGTATAGACCTGCAAATAAATTCTGGGTGGCTGTTCAAATGACCTCCCTCCTCACGCGAATGCCGTCTTCCCATCCCTCAACTCCACAGAAATGTCCTTCTTTGACTTCTTCTTTGAAACTCTGGTGACATTTATATATTGCCTTATTATTTAATTAATACATTTGATGAATTCTTTGACATATGTTAATTTTGCATTTGCACAAGGGTCATGATTTTGCTCTATTTGAAAATTATCCTTTAACAATGTCAGAGGCTGGGATGACAAGATGGTGATCTGTCCAGAGAGGAGCACCGAGGGAGTCACGGGTCCCCTGGAAGCCCCATGCAGCCAAGCTTGCATCAGGGACCACTTGAGTAAAAGTAAACTATTTCATTTTTGTTTTTTAAAGCTAGAGTAAGATACAGATACTTTATCTTATCTTTTGAGATTAATACCAAGAAATGTCTTTATAGGTTTTTTTTTTGAAGAAGAGTTAAATTCACGTTCTGTCCCCTCTTTCTATAAACATCGGTTTATGTGTTTGTAATTGGTATCCTACCTGCTTCCAAAACCCACACTGGGAATGGGCTGGGTGCTAATAACAGAGAGAATACTAGATTGTGTGGCAGACTAGACCTCCCTCACCTTGCAAAGAGCAGTGCCAGCTCAAGAACCAAGAGCAGATGGTGGAGACCAGATGACAACAATAACAGAAGGCTGCATGGCCACATGTGACAGCAACTGGGCAGCTAACGAGACTGATGACCAGGAAGAGATGAAGCCAGGGGCAAGGGGATCCCCCACAGGGTCACTAGCTCTGAGAACTGGATGTCCCTGGTGCTGTGGGTGTGTGTGTGTCACCGTCTCCAAGGAGCCAAGTGTGGTTCGCTTTCATCATGACCTGGTCTTCATACTGGAGGTGGGACTATCCCTTCCCTAGGACCGTACATCCAGCTGGAAGAATGAGGACTGAGGCCCAGATCTCCTGACCAAGTTGACAGTGAGGACAGATAGGTCACATGAGGGGTGGAGAGGGAGCACTTTGCAAACATCACATCGAACAGTACCGTTTTCTTAATACACGTGGCTGTAGATAGGGAGATAATTACCTCAAATTTCAGGACAAGTTGTATGAGATCCATGATTATAGGAATGTGTACTGTCCAGCTTATAATTATATAAAAAATTTTTTTCCAGAAGGCTTTTCTAAGGAAAATATTAAAATCAAATTGAGTGTGTTTATACTCTGTAAAAAATAGTGACCCTTCAACAAGCAAATTGTATATTTTATTAAGAAAAGCATTTGGATGGCTAAGATAAAATCTGAATTCTCTTATTATCGATGGAAGCTGCCGTTCAGAGATGGAGCCGGACTATAGCTGAGCTCCAGACGAGGAGCGGGAGGCAGGAGGGAGGAACATCTCTCTGGGATTTGGGGGAAAATACAAATGGCACTTGGGAAGTCCTGAGGCAGTAGCGGCCCACGTGTTTGTACCAAGGAAGAAGACATTGAACCTAAATATTAGTCAGAAAGTTCCGAGGACTAGTCTCAGAGCCCTTGAAACGTACCAGTCGGGGGCAATCGCTGTGTCAGTGCACACAGCTCAAGGCCTGTCTGACATTCTAAGCAGAGCTCCAACATCAGGGGCCACCAGGATAGCGGTGGGTGGGAGGGGAGGGCGCAGGAGTCGGAAATGAGAGATCCCAGAGCACACAAACTTCTGGGAAGCTGTTTATGGAGTGACGGTTTTACAACCCAGTTCCGAATGTTTGTGTTTGGTGTCTCACTCACAGTTCAGCAGAGAACGGGATGGAGCACCTTTTCATGCTGGATAAGAAATTCGCAGCAGCCCTGGGAGGGGCAGGTGTCTGTGGATCCCTGAACACGCTCTAGGCTGTGAATTGTTAGACTCTGTGAACCAGCCTGGGACTCAACAATGAAGCTCACACTCTGGGGACGCAGAAGGTGCCATTGATAAGAGGTTGCTAGTGCACTGCTGTGGCCCACAAGGCACGTCCTTTATTCGGGCGACTGCTCTTCTAACTTGACATGGTAATGGTTCACAGCTACTGAACACTCACCCATCTCCAGGCACTGCTTTCTGTGTGTTCTGGATATTAATTCATAGAAATAATTCAAGAGGTATTTTTTTTATGGATGTGAGTGGAAAAACTAGCTAAGTAGTTTGTGTTTTAAAACCATTTTCCTAAGTTGTCAGCTTCAATAATTCTCGGATCTGACTGAGCTGGATTCTGATAGGAACATTTGCCTCGGGCTTTTGCCTGTGTGTGTAATTCAGGTCTGGCTCACCTGCTCACTTCAAACCCTGCCAGGAGCTGGAACAACCTGCACCCAGGATGCAGGCGGCCGGTGGCTAGGAGTGAGTTGAGGGAAGTGGACAGGCTCTAGCCTCTCCCCTCCTGCAGGCAACACGGCATCTTCATCTTCACAGACTTCAAACCCAATGCATCATTCACACTTCTGAATCGGGCAGCAAAGTCCTATTTAGGGCTGTCCGGGGGTGAACCGGGACAGCTTACTCAGCCTCCCCCATCGGCTCTTCGCTCGGCCAGATGGCTGTGGACACTAAGTAGTAAATCATGGGCTTCAGGACTTGGCAGTGTAGAGGAGGGACTGAGAGCTCCTGAGGGCAGGCCTGAGGGTCCAGGCGTGTGGGCAGTGGGGGCAGAAAAGCACAGGCAGAGCTGAGCTGACACAACGGCGTTTACATCAGAGAACAGCTTCAGAGACACCTCAGGGAGGGGTGGGGAGGGAGCGAGACCACAGTTCTCCAAAGTGGGCATCTTGTATCTAGTTTCCTGGAAGACTGGGAGACCGGAGCCGTAGCCAGAGGATGATGAGCGACCCTGTTCTGTTGCTCCCTGCGTTACAATAATCAGGATGGCTGGCAGTCCCTGGAGTTCCCCTGTGGTCTGCCGAAGACAGGCCTGTGGCACTGCCCTCTGGCTGGATGGACGGAAGCTCTGAAAGCGGCGTGTCAGCAACAGCCTCCGTTACACAGAGGCCTCGGAGCGGAGCAGACCTCTCAGGCATCTGCTCTTTTGAAGCCCAGTATTTACCTCTTTGGCTCAAGCCCAGCTACCTAGCTGGCAAGCACCCAGACTCACCCTCAGAGCTGCCTCTTGGGATCCCCAAATCCAGTCTGTCAGGAGGGAAAATTCTCTTCCAGAGCTCTGTTAGAATAATTCTGAAATATTCCAGATAGTGCATTAAAAATATTCAAAACAATTCAAGAATTTTTGTTTGTTTCCAAAAACAGCTCTTAGGAAGGCACTTAAAACCAATTATAAATCATTTCAGAGAGAAGTTCGACACAGTACAGTGTATGCCTTAATGGTTTGGTTCCTTTATTAATGGATGTTTAAATTTGGTGAAGTTAAAAATTTTCAAGTGACTTTTCAAGGGGAGCATTTCACCGACATCTAACGGTGATCTGATGATGTCGTCATCCGTCGTGACCTTCTGTCCCCACATCCTCCACACTTGACAGGCTCTGAGTCTGGCCTGCAGTCTGGCCCAGCCACTCCAAGCAAACCTCATTGTACCATTTGGGAAATTTCCCGTCCACCACACGGACTCAGACACCAGTCCCAAGTCTTGGGGGATGCGCAATTATCTCTGCCTCCCTACATTTCTTTGCGAGGATCATGCTTTTCTCTATCTTCAATTCTTTCTCCTGCCCATTCACCACCTTCCTTTCCCTTTTTTCATTTTCCCCTCTTGACACTGAGGGCTCCATCGAGTGTCGTCGGCTACATGTTGACAGGACAGTTTAGTAACAACAGAGGGGACAGCCTTGAGTGGATGATGACAGGAGAGCTAGACCTGGGCACATCTGTGTCCTGGACCAGGATGGCAGACATGAATGAATGCACTTGGGTGACGCCACAGCCACGGTTGTCCTCGGATGAGTGTTGTGTCCACTCTCTGGTGCTCTTCTCTGCCTTGGACCATACTCACACACTCGGGCCAGATTTAACCCCAAATCTGCATTGCATGTTCTAGGTGGGTGGGAATCCAGACAAGAAATCTGAGGCTGTTGCAGACCCTGTACACCTCCCACCCACCTCCCCGGCAACACATACAGGTGGAGGGCTGGCGAAGGGGTGGACGAGGGCCGGGGTCAGCTCTATCCTGGGCAGGTAGGCACAATCACACCCGGGGCTCTTTTTCCTGAATAACAGTAAGATTTGTACTCTTGAGTCTTCCTCCTGCATGACTCATGGCTGCCTCTTCAGACCTGGAGGCAGTTGCCCAAGAACAGAGTGCTTTTGTAGACAGATGAGCAAACTGGAAGACAGATGGATGGACTTCTAGATAAACAGTGATGGAGAGAGGTGAGTCTGCAGCATGAAATGTGTCCAAGCAACAGAAGTGTGCTGTTTTGGTTTATTTCCTATTTGCAAAGTATAACCACCTGTCTTTTAAGGAAAAGCTTTTGTGAAACCTATTAAAAAAACATCAAAATGAATCTTTGGCATGAGGCAGCTGTTAAAATGTTTTGATGGGTTTAGAATAAATAAGTCAGAAACATATGGATTTCGTTTTTCTTAAATTAAGTGTGTGGATTTTGAAATCAATATCAAATTCCTCATAAAAATATAGTTCAGTTTTTTGGGGGAGTGGGAAGGTTAATTATTAGACAAAGAAACGTAAGCATACAAATCAAAGTAAAGATGTATAGAGCACGAATGTCCTAAGAATCGTTTTGATCAATCAATACAGGACGGAGATATGGGTCTGTCCTTTGACAGCTAAACTGGTTAATTCATTAACTACCATGTGAAGTAACATCTACATCAGGCATCAGGAAAGAGGACATCTCCAGCATGGAACAGCACAAGCTAGACCCAGAAGGCAGATCAAGGCTGCCCAGATGGTAAAGAAGCCAAAACTAAGAATGTGCAAGGAAAGAATCTGTGAATGAACCTAAGCAAGTTGGCTGCCTGGAGTCTGCACTTATGAAGTCAAATGTCACAGGCATTAGTTATGGAACATGGTACCCTCACCACCGGTCTGAAGGTCTATCCAGAAGGCACAGCCTAAAGTAGCCATAGATGACTGATTATTATAGTTTAACACTCATTCACTTCATCCAGTGGGGATCCTGAGGTTCGGATTTCAGGCTCCTTGAACAACCTTTTGATTATAACTTGGGTCCAGTTGATTTTCTTCCTGACAGTGGAAATTTTCTTGATTTCCTAAATTGACTTTCTGGTTTATACATCAGTCTTCACTGAGTTTAGTTCATGTGAGTTTGGCCCCCTAAACCCAATCTCTGCTATAGGTCTTGACCCAATCTATTTGCTTCTCCTGCTGGGCTGAGGGTGAGCCTTGGGAACACAGTGATGACTGTAACCATCACTTGCCAGGCTCACCCTGGAAAATGTCACCATCCCACCCATGTATGCACAGCACTCATTTCTTAATATAATAATACTAACAGTAATGATGATGGCTACCATTTATTCCTGGCTTATCATGCGCTAAGCACTTTACATGAATTCTTCAAATAAATCCTCACAGTGACTCCATGGGATAGACACTATTACCAGTCTTAGTTTACAGAAGAAAATATGGAGATTAAATCAGGTACATGACTTTTCCAAAAATCACATTCCTGCTGGTCAGTGGGGGAATGCCTAGGGTGAAGTACAGAGTCAGTGTACCCCACTATCCACTAATCAGCTCATGAAACACACCAAACACAGCGAGGTGAGCACTGCTGGGGTGTGCATCTGAGTCCAGGCCTGATGTCACTCCATTAACCCTGATTGCTCTCAGTGTTTCTGCATTCAAAGCCTTCATTAAGAACCAGGTATGGCCTAAAGAGAGAACGATGAGCAAACGATTCACTCTCTCCCTCTCTTTGTCCTCCCTCCTCAGCCCTCTGGCACCTTCCTCCCATCCTCATTTGTAGCTGAAGACACAGCTTGTGCTGTCACTGAGAAAGTGACGCTGTCCTGAGGCAGCGTCGGCACGTCTCAGATGGCCCCTGCCTTTTGCCTTTGGGTGGGCACCATGGCTCAGCATTTGTCTCATTTCTCAGCGTTTTAAAAAGACCCTTTCCCATCCTCTGCCACAACTCCATCCTACAGAAACATTTTTTCTTGTCTCCGATCCCCCCGTGAGCTTTTACCTCCACTTTGCTGCTTGCTCTTACAGCAGAGCTCCCTAGTGGACTTGTCCACACTTGCTTTGCCAGCTTCCTTGGCACCCGTCTCTCTGAAGCCCCCCCTACCCTGGGGTTCACTCCTCCTCGGCCTCCTGCCTGATGACAGTCACCGCCAACAGAGGAGCCTCTCTTGCTGACCCACCTGTGGCAGGCCACACACGTGGTCACCCATCTTCCTTGAGATGTCATCCTGGCTTTGCAGCCACTGCTCTCTTCCCTGTGTTTGCTGGGCAGAAAACCATCATCCTTTGGGTGCCCAGGGCTCTCCCACCTGGTTCTCCTGTCCATTCTCACTTCCGTTTTAAATCCCCGGTGCCCATGTTTATGTCACCAGCCTTTGAGCTCAGATTCACATTTCAGATTCCAGTTTCACTGCTCTGTTTGTGCGTCTAATAAATAATCTCAAACTTAACCTGACCAAAACTGAACTCTGATACCAGTGTAGATGTAATGTCATTTAATTAACCCCAAATTGTAAGTATTTACGATTTCAGAAACCTTTCTTGAGAACCTGCTCGCTACATAGGGCCGAGAGGTAGATGGATAAATTACTGGCTGTCCCGTCAACCACTTCCATGCCCACATGTCCTCATCCTTGGTGTTGTCCCCTCAACACTGAGAGGATGACAGCACCTTCCTCCCATTAGCTCGGGCCTCAGCCTCGGAATCACTGTGTCTGTACTCCTTCTGTGACACTGCATGTCTAATCTCTCAGGAAGCCCTTTAAACTCATTCAGAATCCGGCCACGCCTCCCACCCCCAGCACTGCCTCCTCCTGCCCTGAGCCACAGCTCCGCAGCAGCCTTCTGATCGGCCTCTCTGTGTGCGTGGCTGTCCCTTGAAAACCTATTCTCAACCCAGCAGACACGGCGGTCCTTTCAAAACATGTCACCTCCATGGTCTTCTGCTCCAAAGGTCCTTCACTCGACCAAGTGAGACTCACACTATGGCCCAGCAGTCTTTTTCCCTCAAGTCCGAGTCCTGAACTCTTGAGAAAGCAAGGGGTGTCCTGGTGTCCTGTTCTCAGCCCTGGATGGTTCCAGAAATAAACATGCAGGGCTCACGCAGCTCAGTCTGGAAAACCGTCACCCCCCTTCCATATGAACAGGCATTATTTATATAAACTAGGACATCTTATTAGGAAGGGGGATTTAAAAGCCCAAGCCTTCCAAGGACTTGAACCACAGTCAGCCTCATTCTCTGCCCCCCCCAGTTGCCGTTTCCAGCGGAGAGTGTCCATCTTCCTGGAAGCTCGTGGTGCCAACCTGGTCCACCCTGCCCCATCCTCACTCTTCTGCCAAGTACTTTTGTCCCTAACACAGCCTGGAGGGCCAGGGTGGGGGCAGAGTGCCAGGTGCTCCGATCCCAGGGGCCAGGTCACGGGGTTCCCCAGCTACTACCCTGGGGCTCCCCAGAGTTCAGTAGTTACTGGTTTTAGGCTTTTCTGGCTGCTGTTGGGTTTGGGGCAACTTGCAGCTCACTACCAGTCTGCACTTCAATACCTAAGTGAAATTTAAAACTAATTTCTTCTTAAAGCGTGCTCAAAAGGTAGAGGATAAATGTGCCTTTGTCACAGTAGCCTCTGGGGGCCAACAGCTGCTGGCGCCCCTGGACTCCAGGGAATGGGGCTCCCTGCCTTTATCTGCCTGGACTTCCAGGCAGGGAGTAACTCCGGGGGGCTCAGCCCCCGACTCACATATCATTCCTAAAGAATTCAGAGCCCTCATGGTGTTGCTGGGTAGTTTGTAAAGCGAAAAGGCAATTAGTAAGGATGTATAAATTTTGAGATAATGAAGAATGATGGGGACCCATTAATAATATTAACCATCCTCTACTGGGTTTTATATAATTTGTAGGGCCCAGTGCAAAACAAAAATAGATGGTTCCTTGTTCAAAAATTATTAAAAATTTCAAGATGGTGACAATATCCCCCCGAGTGGGGATTGTGTGCCCAGGCACTAGCTGTAGGCCGAGCCGGGCTCCAGGTGCCCCGTCTCATATACACAGTCTCATTCCATTCTCACCATGCCCTTCAGATGGACACCCTTATTATTTCCATTTTACAGATGAGCAAACTGAGGCTTCCAGAGGTTAACTTGCCAAAAGTCACCCAACCAGCAAAGGGGAGAGCCAGGATTCCAATTTGGGTAGTTTGATTCCAAAGAAATTAGTATTTTTTATTAGCCATCCTTTCTTTTTAGAAATAACAATAATTTTTGTATCATCACAAAGGTAGTATTACTCATTCCAGAACATTTGAAAAATAAGAGAAAACACAAAGAAAAAAATTAAAATCACCCGAAGTTTATATCAGTGAATATTTGTCCCGCCTTTCCCCAAAACATGCATTATCTACAAAGCACATCGGTGAGTTTGTGAACTTAATTGTCACAACTCGTAGGACAGCTCTGATGGCCACTCCAGAAGAAGAGCTCCATAATCGCTTTCAAAGGTGGTCTAGGTAGGTGCTGGTGTCAGCATGTGGCTTCCCAAGGGGAGTCCCCACATGTGACTGTAGTGATACCCAGCAGTGAGCTCTGTAGCACTTTTTCTAGGATGAGTTCATGAAATTAATTGCCCAAGCTCTCTAATATGGTTTACATTTAAATGAAATATATATATGAACATTCAAGCTGTCAGTCACAGCCTGGCGTGGGTGCATTTACTAAGTGAGCAGGCACACACCCTCTGTGAAACATACACAGACGGATCCACGTAGACACAGACCGAGTAACATAACAGCAAATGGGAAAATTGACCCAGGCCAAGTTCAAGGGGTCTGAGTGTCATTTCATCACACACTTTAGAGCAGAAGCAACCTCAGACTTGAGGCAAGCTTGGTTCAACACCCCCGGAAATCCTCCGCTGTGAGTGCTCATAGCATGGAAGTCCCTTACAGATACCAATAGCTTCGCGGTTTAGTTTATCTTGGGTGTTCCAAGTCAAAGCACACTTCACATTTTTATTATCATGAGGCATGGCCCTTGAGTTTTTTAACAAGTTGTTCTGTACCTGGGAGCTGTTCAAACACGGTCTGCAGGTACTTTACAGGGGCGAGGCTACAGAGGCAGGGTTCAGTAAAAAGACCAACAGACCAAAGCCTGATTGGAATATGATGATGGAATAAAACAATCTCCCCTCTCATCCACCTTGACTCCTTAGGCCTCTCCTGACATCCCCAAAGTGTAAACCAAGAGTACTGTTCTTCCCTGCCAATGGCATTATCTGCCATTTCTACCACAAAATACGTCCATCAGCATTGGCAAGAAAACAGGCTGCATGAGATCTGTACTTAATCATGTTCAAATGGCTTTCTGCGGCCATTCATCCCCAGGGAGAGCATTCCTCATCTTTGAGATGCTTTTCTCCTGAAACACTAACTCTACAGAGGGAAGTATAAAATCCACACGAACAATTTGCTTTCCAAACACAAGGGAAAGAGCTGAAATATTTGGTTATCTATCAAAGCTAATGTGGAGTGAATGATATTAAATCTTGTTTCGCTAACCTGAGATTTCAAGCTACAGGCTAAATGTGCTTTTCCTTCCAGAAGGCAGAAAAGAAATATCATGAGCACCCCCTCACGTACTTCAGCCACTGCCAGGCTGATCGGCCACCGATCTGCTCTGAGGCTCCTTCCCTCCCTCCCTCTCCCTCTCCAGAGGCTTAATTTCCTGGAACTGTGGGTTTGGACACTCCATTATTTTAGTTTGAACTTAATAGAATACCAGGTTTCAGAACAAAAGTGGGTGTATATTGGCTGTCTCTCTCCGGTGCACACCAGAAGTTCATACACTTAATTTGTTTGACATTTTGCAGGATAAAACACCGAGTTGGAGACGAGAAAATTAAAGAGAATGAAAAGAGATCATGAGTTTTTTTTTTTTTTTTTTTTAAGATAGCATAAGTCAAAAAATGACCTAAGTCTAAAAATACACTCAATAGGAGTGGATGGCCAAATGCCTTCACTTAGGCACTGAGCTCTTGTGAGCTTTGTCTCCGTTCACCTGTGTGGGGCAAACAGTAAGCATTCGGCTGGGAGTCGCCAGTGCTCGAAGGAGGAAGATAGCAGGATGCTCTTTTCAAATAAGTCACCTTTGAGGATAATTGAATTATCCCTCAGCATGGAGTTATAATGTCATATCCTGTTGTGAGTATTGCTGTGTTTGCGGGCTTTTTTTTAACAAGCAAGCATTACCTTCTTCAGAGGAGAACAAAGCTAATAAGCATTTCTTATTCAACCACTTTCCTTAAACTATGACTTGAAATTCAAGCAATAGCTCTGTGGGATTGCAATTATTTGTTTTGCAGCATTCTGAGCGAGGCCAGCAGTGCAACAAACTCAGCAGCTGTCTACACATCTCTGGCTGGGCTGGGTGGCCCTTCAGGTAGGCTGCTGGCCACCCAAGCCCAGCCCAACCCTGCGGCGGGGGCCAGGACAGACCTGGGTGAGGGAAGCCTGGGCACAGGCTCTCGCCAGGGTCTTGAAACTAAGAAGCCCATGTGTTCCCATCACGTTTCCTCTTGCCCAGCTCTGTCAAGGCCCACGTGTGTTAAGCACCTTGTGTAGCCTAGATCGCAAAGGGGAAACCCAAGGGGGCCAAGGCGGGAGGGAAGGCAGAGTCGTTGGGGTGCTCCAGCCTCGCCGACTCCCAGCGCATGGCTACCTGGCACACGCTCTCTCTCAAGTCCCTGACACCTGCATCTGCGACCCACCCCAGTGTTCTATAACTGTGTGTGCGGACACGTGAAGCCAGCACTAGGCCGTGAGCTTCACAGGGGAGGGCCTGGGTATTAATCATTGTTCTTGCTCACGTGTGGCTCTGCGGAAAGGTTTGTAGAAGGAATGATTGAGCAAGACAAAAAGGTATTCAATTGTCAACAGTAAGTTGATTTAACCAACAGGTATTCCGCTGTGGGCCAAGTACAGTGGTCAGCTGAGTGCTGAGAGATAGGAGTGGATGTGAACAGAACAATCCTCCCTCCTCAAATGGCTCACTGTCCAGATGGGGCCATGGCAGGTTTATAACTGGCTACAGAAAAGTTACATAAGTGCGGGTGTTAGCCCAAGTTGAGTCTGAGGACAGGAAGCGGGAGCATAAAATGTCTGCGTAACAAAGTAGGTTGCATTATCGGGCCCCAGAAGCACGTATGTTCCTAGTGGCTTGTGAGGGATGCTCTAATACTAAACCCTCATTATGAGGCTTCCGTGTGCTGGGAAAGGCAGGTCGATGGGGGGCAGGGTGGTGAGGGGTCAGGGAACCCAACATCAGCTGCTCCAGACTCCACCACTGGGTGAGCTAAGTACAAGACAGCTTCAAGTTCATCATGCCTGGTTCATCTGAGGTCACATCCAGGTGTGAGGAAGGCCTATTGCCCCAAATAATGTTTCTCTCTTCCCTGCCCGTTTTTAGAATTGTGGAAAAATAAAATCGTTTGTGTTTTAGAGTTACTTATAAAATGATATCATAGAGTCTGACGTGGATGCTGAGGTACTGGAAAAAACACATAGAATAAAGTATGTGTGTGGGTGGGTGTGCATCTGTGTTTGTGCATGTGTGCAGGTATGTGCATTTGTATGTTGTGTATTCATGTTGTGTGTTTGTGTGTGTGCATTTGTGTGTTTGTGTTCATGCTTGTGTGTGTGTTTTGTATGTGTGTGCATTTGCATGTTTGTGTGTATTCATGTGTGTTTGTGTGTGTTCATGCTTATGTGTTTTTGTGTGTGTGCACATGTGTTTGTATGTGCGTTTGTATGTTTGTGTGTGTTCATGTTGTGTGTGTGTTTTTTTTGTGTGTGTGCATTTGTATGTTTGTGTGTATTCATGTTGTGTGTGTTCATGCTTGTGTGTGTTTGTGTGTGTGCATGCACACACATACACATAGATGTTGCAGTAGCAATTTCTAGCAGCAAAGAAGAAAGAAGGAGGTGCCCAGCTCAGCAAGGGTTAACCAGACTGCTTCACATGTCACGGTCACCACAACAAAGGAATTTTTTGGTCAAATACATTTAGGAATTTTGGGATCAATTAGTTTTGTTATGAGTGTCTCTCCTTATCCGTGGTGTTTCCCAAGGTGGTTTGGCGTCCAGGTCCTTTGGATGGAAGATTCACTGACATCTCCTTGATCTCATCTTCCACGGAAAATAGCTGAGGACTCTGCTCTAGGTTTTCAGGAGGCGAGCTCCCAAAGTTCAGAGGACAGGTGTGTGAGACCCCACGGCTAGAGACGGCTCAGGAGGGGTGGGAGGATCTGAAGATTGAATTCTGGAAGAGCAGCGGCCATGATGCAGAGGAGGGAGGAGAGTCACGGTTCAAGCCAGTCTGTCCAGGGGCACCAGGCCGATGTGGACCTGGAGCGTCCGGGGTGGGCAGGCTGTCTTCCCTCCGTGTTTTTGCCTTTCTGGATCATCAAATATTCGTTGAAACCCTTCTTTGTACCGGGAGCTGAGGCTAGTGCTGGAGACACCTTGTAGATAAGACACGATTTCTGCCTTTCAGGGTTCTTGGCCTGCTGGGAAGGATGGAGTTGGAAACTAGGAGCCTACAGAAGCAGGTGTCATTTCTGGGTGGAGAAATATGTGTGTGTGTGTGTGTGTGTCACTGACAAGGTGGAACACATCCAAAGGACAGCAGCCAAGAGCAGACAGACCTGAGATTCAGATGTAGAGAAAGATTGTGGGAATTCAACGCGTTTAGTCTATGTGTCTGTCCCTCAGCTGGGAGACTGTGGCAAAATACCATTGACTACGTGACTGAAACAATAGGCATATGCCTCAGAGTTCTGCAGGCTGGGAAGTCTCAGGTCATGTGCAGGGAGGGCTTGGTTCCTGGAAGGTCTCTCTGCCTGCCTGGCCTGCAGACGGCCCACTTCCTGCTGTCTTCTCCTGACCTTCCCACCTTGCACACATGGCTGGGGAGCGGCACCTACATATCCCATCTGCCCATCTCCAGTGATGCTCCCTATCCCATGACCTCACCTAACCCTAATTGCTTCTCAAGGTCTCACCTCCAAATTCTAGCACACTGGGGTTAGTGCTTCAGTAAATGAACTTTGGGGGGACAAAAGCCTCCAGTTCATAGCAGTCTGTAAATGGGAAGGCAGCGAATCCTTCAGGTAAAAAGTAGCTGGGGAAGGACTAAGATAAACAGGAGGAGGTATGAGAAGGTGGGTTGGGGGCTCACAGCTAACGCTACTTAAAAATAATCAGGCTTCTTTGTGAGGAAGCAAGCGCCCTGTCTTTGGAAGCATCCAAGCCGATGCTGGAGGTCCCACCTGTGGCTATTACAGGTGGGATTCTTGTATAGGTGGGAATTCGGTCAGGAGCTCCCACCTCAGTAATTTTATCTAGGTTCACTCTGTAAGCATTTCACCCTTTTTTCTTCTCTACTGTGTGCCCAGAATGGTTTCTCTGTCCTGCTCCCAAAGCACTGTGGGTAGGACGAGGTGGCAGCCGTGAGTAGACAGCTGAGTGTGCTGAGCGTATGATCAGACCTGTGCACGGAATCCACACTGCAGTTGGGGTTTCCTGGTAACAGAAGTCCAGGGAAACAGGGCTGTTTTTATCAAAGTTTAGTTTAATAAACCTTATCCACAGAGGGTGAAGAAAGCTACACCACATGAGTACGTGATGTCTGAAATTTGTGGCAGGGCTGGGCGTAGATTTATTGCATTCTTCCAAGCTCCTGTCCACACCACTTACACTCAGCGAATACCAATCCTTCTTCCTCCAGCCTCTCCCTACGAACACATGACCCAGGCTTCTCTTTTGCAGAGTCATCTGTTAATGGGATGAGGCGACAGGTGTGGCCTGTGTTTCCTCACCATGGCCGAGCTCCTTGTGGTTTGCAGAAAATGACATGGCATGAGGCTTATGGCAGGCAAACTCCAGCTGTGATGGGCAGGTGGCTGGGAGCACAGCGGGTGGTCACCACAGGCACATTCAGAGTGTATGTCATGGACACTCTGTTGGGACTCAATTGACTAAGTTTGTCCACAAGAAAAATAGCTCTGCCTTGAAGGCACGTCAGAGTTTACAAACTGCCTGTGAGCATGGGAGGTTTCACAGGTCAGAAGGAGAAGCATAATCATAGTGTCCGTGTGTGTGTGTGTGTGTGTGTGTGTGTGTGTGTGACAGAGAGAGAGACAGAGAGAGAGATGTGTGCCTGCGTTGTCTGTGTACAAATGCAGATCCGTGTGTGTGCACATCCACAGGATCTTACACCACGGAGGCCTTCCCTCTGAGGGGTACAAATAAGAGACTTGGAATCTATTCCCAGCTCTGTCTCCAAGTACTTGGGGCCTTCTCTGGCCTTTGGCAATTCTTTGAAAATGGAGGCTTGCCCCAGAGTCTATGGCTTAGCAAGCTTCTCCTGTAGAGGGCTAGCTACTGAGTATTTGACTGTCCCCAAAGCACATGTAGTCTCTGGATATTCTTCTCTTCCCACCCTAACTTTTTAAAAATATAAAAATCCTTCTTAGATCAGGCAGGATTGGTCCCCTGGCTGAGTGAATGAGTTGCCACCAATGACAATGGGTCACCCTTCTGGGGAGTTTGTCATCTGAGGGTTCCACTTGACCAAACAGTCACTATCAGGGCTGGTGAGACCGGCTATGGTTCAGAGGTCAGGAGCCTGGCACTGTTTTGGCCTCTGTTCCTCAGGGAATTTGAAGTTTTCCTGCTCCCCAAGTCCCAGACTTCAGAGCCCGACAGACATAGGACTGGATCCCCATTCTGCCGCTTTCTGGTTCTGCAGCCGCCACGAACAAGTCACATCACTGCTCTAAAACCTGGGCAATTGTGTTCAAAACTATTCAGATTCCTTCAGACTTGACATTGTCAAATTTACCATTAGTGCTGCTTGACAGGGAAGCATTTTTGAATCCCTTGTAGGTAAATAGGTAAATGTTAATTTCCTCCATTCTCTCGTGCTGTGCCACGCTAAGCAAGCCCCTGTCTGCTGTCCGCTGTCCGCTGTCCGGGCTAGGGGCTCAGAAGATGGGGAGACGGAAGGGAGTGGCCTGGGTGCAGCTACACTCCACAACTCCACAGAGTTGTAAGAGCTCCTCAGTCCACCTGTTTCTTCATCGCGGGGTGTCTATGGCAGGAAGATTTTTTCAGAAGGTCGGCATCTGTTTACAAGGTCTAAACCAATGGAGTCACCTTGCTGCTTTCCTGGATGCACAGTCCTCTCTACTTGGGGGGCGACGTGCCAGGATTCTTGATTCTCTGGCGAGTCTAGGCTGAGCATATGGTGTCAACTCTGGGCGCCGGAGCCACATAAGCCAGGTGTGTCATTAGGGCTCTCCTGATGTATTTCCACCGCTCACATCCATCTCACTCAAGAAAGCATCCAAGAGTGCTGTGATGACAGTGCCTTCTGTGCCTTGGGGAGGCACAGGTGTTCACGTTGTCACTGCCCTCAAGTTCACTGCTTGATGGGCTAACAGGCTGCTGAGAAACAGCCTGGATCTCCATCATCTCCATCACCCCTGCCTCTGGCTTCCTGCTCTCTCTCTGTTTTCATCAAGGCCTGTATCCTCCAGAAAGCATCAGCTTTCTGCCCTTGTCTTTACCCTTTTAAGATTCTCGGATCCATTGCTTACATGTTGCCAGCTTAACCTTCCTCGGGTGCTGCTTGGCCTTCTGCTCCCCCCAATTGCCCTTTACTCGGAAAATTCGTGTGATTGCCCAAAACCCAAAGGTAAAACTCAAATTTCACTAAAACTCAGAGTTCATGCTCTACCTGGTCACAAGCTACCCCAGTATTTTCATCTCAAGATATCCTCATAGATAAAGATACCTGGCCTTTCAGGGGCCTGGGCTCAATGTTCGGGAGCCATAGCTGGTAGGAACCCACTGCTTAAAGCACGCCTTCCTATATGAAGATGCCTTGCTAAATGAAGGTGCCCCTTCCTTCCAGAGCTAGCCGAAAACGATGGAGGTCCTTAATGCTAGAGGATGACCTGCACTCCTGCTTCTCAACCTTCTGTGGCAGTGCTCTGCCCCAATTCCACCAATGCAGGTCTCATTCTCAGAGAAACTGTCTTCCTTTTCGTCTCAGCACCACAGCCCTTAATTTCCCTGCCACATTTCCTGAGTGGATGGACCCTTCCATTGTCCCATCTCGTTCTGCCCATCCTGTCTCTGGTTCGATTGTGCCTTGAGATCTGGGCAAAGGGACAGATTAGAATATGTTTTGAATTGAGAGCCATTGCTTGGGAAGGTCCCTGCAAAAGCATAGGGCTCATGGGGGTCCTACGCTCAGGTTGGGTTTGGAGCTGTGCTGTGGTAGGGAGGGAGCATGGGGTTGATTTGGGAACAGCCACCTTAGATCGTTTAGAAGACATGGACACAGGTGCTTGTGTCTGGTGCTAGGCAAGATTCCACCGTGTCCCCCAAGATCCCTGCCATGTTGGGGATATGCACCTTCCTCCAGTTGTCTAATCATACATAAAAAGAGAAGCTCCTGTGAAGAGATTTTTCCAGATATAATTAAGGTTCCAAATCAGTTGACTTTAAAAGAGGAAGACAGTCCTGGGTGGGCCAGACCCAATCAGGTAAGCTCTTCCTTGTCAGAGTGATTTGAAGCATGAGAGGGATTTAAAATGTATGAGGGCAAGTGGAAGGAGCCACGTGGCAAGGAACTGGGGCAGCCTTGTGGGGGTGAGCTCCGTTCCTGGTGGACAGCCATGAGAATGGGACCTCGGTCCTACAGCCTCAAGGAATTGAGCTCTGCTAATAACCATATGAGTTTGCAAGAGGACCCAGCAGGGAAAGCAGCCCCCCACTGACACCTTGATTCTAGCCTTGTGAAAAACCCAGCCAAGCCTGGACTTCTGACCTGCAGAACGGGTGAGATTCTAAATGGGTGGTGCTGTCAGCAGTGAGTCTGCAGCCATCTGTCATGCAGCCGTGGATGACTGATGGGCACTTTCTGCTCTCCGCACTGGCCTTTCTTGGGGTTATTTTCCTCTATCACTTATTAATGCACGGCCATCCCTGGGCTCATGAAGTGTACTAAGGAGCCCTGGGAAGGCTCTTATCTCCTGGCAGATAAAAGACATGAGTTATTTGTTATGGATCAAACAGACATCCTCCCAGAGCTGAGCAGGCTGGAAAGAGAGAAGGCCTCAGGTCAACTCTAAAGACTCTTTGTATAACCTGCCGCTAAAATTCCAGCCCTCCAAAAATTTAGGGTAATAAAAGGTTATACAAAACTCCCCAACCCTTTATCCTCTGTTATCAGAGCTTAAAGTTAACCTAACTGTGCCAGAGACCTGGGCCATTTTTTAATGTTGGTCACCCACTTACCAAGATACTCTTGGTCCCCTAGTCCTACCTGGGGACAGCCCGACCCCTGGGCACTATCTCTAGTGCCCTTTTCCTGCTGCTGACCAGTCACTTTTTCATGACAACAGTAACTTGGGTTTGGAGGTGGTCCATCCTGGGTCTTTCTAAGTTCCTTAAAAAATTCCATGTAATTAGAGCTAACCTGTTCCAATTTCAAATCAAAAGGTAACATAATTAATATCCTCTAAAAATAGAGTTAGCAAAAAGGCACTTTTAATAAGCATCACACACAGAGGCTACTTCTAAATGCAACCTGTGATTAAGTCTCTGAATGTGCCCACTGGAGGAGGCTGTGGCTGAGAACTCTCCGCAGATAACAGCTGTCTGCGGCTTCCCCATTTTCCACTTTCCTTCAAAGCCTATTTCCTGCTCTGGCTTCAGGGTCATTTCTAGAACGTCTGGTCTAGGCTTTTGGGGGGGCTGCAATCAGGACTTTCAGGCATCTTTTCCCCAGTCCAGAGGACCTTGGGGAACGTGGATCTAATTAAGGTTCTGCCAAATCCAACTTCAAGGTTTTCTTCTTTTCTGACTTCCCCTCTGCCTGTGTGTGGTTGGCAGATGTGGGCCCTCACCCTCGCTCTCCCAGGAAAAGCCCTTCCTTTCAGTTCTCACCCTGCACCCTCACAGTGCCCCGAGGGTCCCGAGCCTCCCTGAGGAGCTCAGCCCTGGTCTTGTCACCAAGAAGTTTCCCGCACCCTTTACATTGCTCCTCCCACTCCTCCCACCTCCCCGGCCGCTGAGACCCTTGGGGCAGTCACCTGCAGGTGGCAGGTGCCTCATGCCAACCTCATAGAACCCTGGTAGGACTGTTCTATGTCATAACTGTGCCTCCCTTAGAGCCAGCACTGGGGTCCTGTATCCACTAACCCTGCCCCACCCTGCCCCCACCCGTGTTATGAACCGTAGGTCAGCTTATTGCAAAACCAAGCCCCTTCCAGTTGGGTTATAATTTCCAGGGGTTTCTATCACTCATTCATTCAATAAATCTTTATTAAGTGCCTATTGTATGCCATTACTGTTCCAGGTATTGGAATTTAGCAACAAGGAAGACAAGGTCCTTGTTCTCACAGGGCTCACATCCTGGTGGGGGATGAGATGATAACACTAGCTGTGTGTTACAGCTGCCACATACATTTTAGGAAATGGTATAAATTGAAGAAGGGTAAGGAGATAGAGAGTGATATGAGGTGGGTATTTTAGAGTGGTCTGGGACCACCTCTCTGATGAGATAGACAGTTGAGAGGAAACAGGATGAGTGTGGAGGAACAAACCTTGCAAATTTCTGGGGACACAAGTGATCAGGGCAGAGGGAAGTGTAAGTGCAAAGGCCCTGGAGCAAAAGCAAGCTTAACTTCAAGTATTTCACCGTGGAAAAATGCCTTGATGATCTGGAGACAGCTTCCCTTTTCTTCAGAATATGGAAGGCAAGTCAGGTGAACTGAGTTAAGGAAAGGACCAGGAGGTCACAGGAACTTAGAATCTGTCACCTGTTTGAATACACAGCAGCCTGCTGGGCAGTTGGTCCTCCAAAGCTGTGTGTGGCTGGGGCCATGTGCTGGGACAGCCAGACCAAGGGTTCATCTTGTGGCTGCCACAGCTGGACATCTGGGGTCTTTGCAGCAATGGTCCCCGGCTACCTCGAGACAGGGAGTTGCCTGTCATCTCTGAGATGGGCTTGTGAAGGACAGGGATGGCTTTTCTGGGCTCAGGTGGGTTGATAGGGAGAGGACAGTGTGGGCAGCACAGGCAGCCTCACTCCAGGGTGCAGTTTGGGGGAGCACGCCTCCCAGACACCTTCCTCTCCCCCTTCTCCTGGTGTTCCACAGCATTCTCAGTAAGTCCTCCTCCCCGTCAGCCTCTCTGCCATTCAAGCCACAGGGTGAAGCTAATTGGCCCCCAAAAGGAATGTTCCAAGAACAAATAGCGACATGCTTGGCTTTGACATCTACAACAGCCTTGGAAGCCAGGGCTTTGGAGGGCGAGAGCCAGACATATTTTTGTTTTTAAGTTCTTCAAAGTTTGGCTTTGGATGCCAGGCACAAAGCCTGGGGGCTTGGAGTAGGAAGCTTATAACTTCCAGATTTGGGAAGAAGATATGCTGTCATCACAGCAGTTTCCTTATCAACAGGAGACAGAGCCCAGCCATGTGGATGGGAGGAAGGTGGGGGAACACTTGGTGGGCAAGTAGAAAAAGTGGGCCCGCACCCAGCTAACCTGCCAGGCGAGAGATACGAACCCTTAGGCGAGTTTGGGGGTCACGTGCAGAGAGAGCTGCACCCTGTTTGCTTGTAAACTGCCAGAAGTTTACAAACTGCCGAACTCCTAGAATTGGAAGCTGGTGGGTGGGTGCTGGCAGAGATGTGTGGTTCAGATGACTGTGGCCTGAGCAGCAGATGGAGCAAGTCCTGAGGGAGGTGTCACTGGGCCATCATGTTACACCGCTGGGCAGTTGGTAGAAGTTGAGACCTCAAACCAGAGGTCTGCTTCCCCTCCCCCTTCCTTGCTACAGGCTAGGTCAGCCCTCCCCAAACTCACTCTGCAAGGAGGAGGGAGCGCTGGGGGCACGGAATTCTGAAAGCCCCACCAGGTGGGCCGTCACCATAGAGCCAGGGCAAGCCCCAGCGGCAGGGGTGCCTTAAACTGGCCCTTTTCCTACTTCCTAGAAAGGGGGGTGTGAGCCAAGCGGTGTCCAGGTCTAAAGAGATGAAGTTCTCCCTCTGGATGCTTTAAGTTTTGTGTTCGTAAGATTCTGCGAGTCCTTACAAATTCTTTCAACAGGTGGAAGAGTCTTCCATAGACTGATGTCCTCAAGGACATGTGTGTCCTGTGAGAACCCCTGTGTCGGGTCCCCTGGATTCAATAACTGGCATAGGCGGTGGGGCAGGGCGGGCCGGGGAAACTGATGGAGTGGTTTCCAATTTCGCCCAGGGCCTGCTGACCCTGAAAGGAAGGCCAGAAGCCCCCCACCCGGGTGGTGGCAGGGCAGGCCACACTCCCTCTGGAGGCTGAGGGAGGCTGTGCTCTGTGTCTTTGTCTAAGCTTCTGCTGTTTCCCGCACCCCTTGGTGTTTCCTGATGCGTTTACAGACACATCACGCATCTCCACGTCTCCACCGCTGTCTTCTCACGGAGCTCGCCTGCCTGCCAGTGCCACACTGCTTTCTCTTTCCTTACCAAGACACCATCGGGTGGATCAAGGTCTGCCCTGATGACCTCTTCTTAACTTGTTATATCTACAAAAACTCTCCGTCCAAACAAGGCCGCATTCCTGGGCACAGGGATTAGGACTTGAGCACGTTCCTGGGGGACAGTGCGATTCAGCTGAGAGCAGCGAGCTGGCTTGCAGGAATTCGTCTGTTTCATTTGCATTTTCATTTAGATAAATCAGCTTGAAAAATTTACACATTTCTCAAAAGTGCTTTAAAATCAATTCATATTTTTAAGGCAAAGAGCTTGAGACCAGTTTTAACCCTTAACATATAAAACTTCTGCTTTCAGGGCCCCCTCTTGTCCTCAAGGAAACATCTCCAAGAAGCCCGGTCTGTCTTTGACTTGCCTGGTAAGATGTGGGTGTTCCTACAGAAAACCCACCTGTGGTTTTACTCAAGGCTTCTGTGTGCAAATCCTAGGAATTCTGATTTCTGGGAGTTGAAAAGGATCACACCAGTGCAACCTTGTGCGAAGGAGTAAAACGTGGCAGCTCTGTGTGTCGCAGGCTTATCCCCGCAAGTCCCCCGCACGGGAAGTGTCCTGTGTCGGCGCTATTCAGGGGACCACTGACTGTAACTCTGCCCGCCTCCCCCGCACCCTGAAGAGCAAGCCAACCAACAAAACAAACCCCAAGCGAAGCTGTAACCTACTGAGCTTTTTTCCCAAAAAGCTTTACAAAATCAAATATAGCCAGAGAGCACCTGGGGGCAACTTTACTAAAATGCTTCCTGTAAAATACTGTATATTGAAAATCTGTTCATAAATTCTAGAAATTTCTTCCTGAAGTTAAACACAAGGAATCCTGAGGATGTACCCTGCTCTACAGAATCTAAGTCAATAATACTCAATTCTCCCAGAAAGGTGTGTTATGGAGCGAGGGAGAGCAGGGAAGGTGTGCAGGAGGCCGATTTTCTCCTTTTTGTTTTCTTAGAAGAGTTTCCTGGGTGTAACTCTCAGCGCAAGTTGAGGGGATTAAAAGGTGAAAGGTTTTGCAAAAGAAAGTT
>NW_003852575.1:1659465-1662295 GCF_000181295.1 Otolemur garnettii | reverse complement strand
ACACAGACAAACTTGCTCCCATGTGTGCTCTCTGTCTCTCCACTCTGTACTGTAACTTGTTTTAGTTATAGCAAAAATAACTTCTACATATAGATCGAAATCTGGTCTCACACTTCTGAACAGTTCACATCAGCTGAAAAACCAAAGATGATTAAGCACTTCTTAGAAACAGTTCCTTCAAAGTGGCAAGATAGAATCAAATGTAATGCATGTTTTAATTTGTGTCAAGGGGGATTTATGGATTGATTACTTGCAGTTTTTTGGGGTAAGAAGGAACATTTCTAGGGTTTCTGAGGGTTTCAAATCAACCTAGAAATACCTCTGGGGAGCCAGGGTACCACTGTTTGAACTCCCAGCTATGAAGTCCTCTCCCAGGCCCCCTTACATTATCTCTAAAGGTCACAGTACCCAAATTCAGAAGCCCTGCATTTCCCGTCTCCCCCTGCTGCTGCTCCTCCCGGAGGTGGTGGTGAGGACGCCAGAGGCAGTGGCCGTGGTGGGCTGGGGGTGGGGGGTGAGGGGTGAGGGTGAGGACACACATCACATGACTCTCTAGTGGTTCTTGGCAATAAGAAAAAGATAAAACATTTCCTGTTGGTAGCTTCAACATGCAAGGATTTCTAGGCACCTTTTGAAAGCCTCCTTGTGATTAATCTTCAAACCGATGGCTCTCAACTCTGGCTGCCTGGAAAAGCCACATGGGGGCCTTTGATACCCACCAGTACAGAGACTGCTCCCCACTGGAATTCTGGTTCGATCAGTTTAGGGTGAGAGGAAGACCTGACTAGTTAGAAGGTGCAGGCAGGGTGTTGAATCACTGCATGTCAGAGAGAGTGTCCCAGTGAGGCACAGCTGGCAGGTAGAGGAGATTCACATGCCCCCTCTTCTGTAGAAGCAGCGCTGATGGGATCCTTCTTGAAAATAAAGTCACCCACTTCATTTTTAAATAGCTATTATGAAATATTTTGAAAAGTTAGGAAAACACATGGAATTCCCAGGCTCTGACCACCAGGTTTAATGGGCATAAGTATTTGGCCATATTTTTTCTGTATCAGTTTTGAAATTGTAGCTGTAAAGAAATAATCTGGTAGTGTTAAGTGGACTGGGAAATTTGGAATACATTTGGGGGTCTCATTCAGGTCTGTGCTAGGTCTTTTACACTTTAGTATAAGTGAGGGAACTGGGTGGAGGCCATAGTAGACACAGAGGCTGGGCAAAGACATGGAGACGAGTTGGGGAAAGGGGCACAAAAGGGGCATGAGGCTGAGAATGTCCAAGGCCACTCCTCCTTTGCCTCTTGTTGATCCTGGCAACAAGGTGGATATTTTTATTGAGAATTTTTTAAGGAGAAATCACTGTTCAGGAGAGTGAGTAATTTTAAGAATTTAAGCCTTCTTTGCCACTCCTCTGACTTCTTTCATAGTTTTCCATTAAATTCCTGAGTGTCCCTTTAAATTGCCCTTCTCCCCCTACAGGGAAATGTTGATGTCTTGGGCCAGCACCTATTTGCAACTGGTTCAACCCCAGCGCTTTTCTTATCAATGGCAGCGTGTGCCATCCTCTCCATTCCTCTGCTCTCCTGACAGCCCTTCCTTTTTTGAAACTGATGCTTCTTGACATTTCTGTCAAACAAGAACTGCCATGGGCTCTTGATTGTATTCCTAGGGCAGCAGCTAGTATTTCCTTGGTCCTTCCATTTGAAGATATTTATTTTAAAAAGATTGGAGATGGTAGATTTGACTTCTAAAATACTTCAATAAATAACCTCATCTGAGTTGCTATGATCCACATTGGCAGAGAGAAGCCATAGACAAACCCAGAGCAATGTCAAAAATAGACACAAGCTGTGCTCGGTTCTGGACTCTCCCCTTCTCTTTCTTTTTCCTGATCCTATTCCACATCCTGCCCTTTGAAATCGTAACACCATCAGTTAACTGACGGTGCAAACAAAACCCTGTCACTTGCCATCAGCTTTTAACTTCAGGATGCCTTATAATTCTTGCCTCACTATTCAACTGAACAAATGTATCAGTGGATGGTCTAGCAAGCTGATTTCTGGAAGTCTGGTCTCTCTAAACTCAGACAAAGGAACACGAGGCACTTGGCAAAGACATGGAAGTTACAACTTTGTTACAATGCAGACTCCCAGGTCCTGCGGCAGAGTCAAGAGTCTGCCTTTAACAAGAGTCCCAGGTCATTCTTGTGTACACAGAGGTTCAGAAATGCTAACTTACAGCATAAAGTCAACCTTGTACCCTCGACTCGCACGTGCCCACATGCAACTTTAACTTGCCTGGATAGAGCGGGTGGCTTACTACTTTTGAGAGCACTCTTGGGTCCCCTCTTTGTAAGGTTGTTTTAGAAAAAAAACTCACCAAGTTTCTTTCATTAACATACGAGTGATGATTATAGCAATACCAGCTTTTCAAAAGAATCTAAAGATTGTCACTTAGATTTAAATTATGTTCACAGTGTCTTATTTTCTAAGTAAAATCATATACACCAAGTGAGGGGAAAAATATACCCGACTGCCAAGGTACAGCAGACCAGCTTCTTTCTAAAGAAGGGTTAGTGTTAGGTCAGGGCTTTCTAAAGCCCCAGACAAGGGTCTCTGGTATTTAGAGACTGTCAAGAGAAGGGCTTTTCTGAAGGGCTCAGGAGGAAGGTGGCTTTGTCCTCAAAGAGCCTCATGATCAAGACTCGTCTTCCCCATGCAGCTGCTTGGAACTGGGAAGGGCTGAGACCTGGCCAGGACAGAGTGGGGAGAAGCTAGTTTAGTGCTGCCCATAAGTAGTGTCTCTACAGTTGTCCGCTCCCAGTGGGAGCAGCA
>NW_003852575.1:1655047-1659370 GCF_000181295.1 Otolemur garnettii | reverse complement strand
CTGACCCTGCAGGGGTCATTCTTTGGACAGCATCTGAAGGTGAAGATGCAGCCCTTTCTCCATCCATCGCTCCCTCCCACCTGGCGCATGAACCTGGGCTCAGGCTGACCTGCCCTGTCCTGACTACTTCCCTTGGAGGGGCCTGGGAGGGAGGATCCAAGAAACAGAGGGGCTGTGAGATGGGGACGAAGGACTTCAAAGAGCCCTCTGTGACTCCCCCACCCTGGGACCTGCCTGACAGTGACGTTCCAGTTTGGTTCCTTATTTTGCAAAGTTGGGAGTTCAAGGGGAAGCCTTATTGTATTATGGAACATGGCGGTTTCTCAGGTATTCCCAGGGTGAAATTATTCCTCTAAAACAGAAACTTTCTTACAAAGTCTGATAAATGCCTGTTGGCCCATGATAACTGCTGATATTTTGGAAGCCCATTGCAATGTCCTGCCATCTCACACACAGCTGTTCCCACTGAGAAGATAAAGTGGGTGTGGGCTGGCTGCTTCTGTGGCCCTGCCAGTGGGAGGCCGGTATGTCTTTGCTAGGTGGTGCCTTGAATATCGTGGGCATGGGACATACATCCTCCCATGGGCAGGCGGTGCCTCGAATGTCCCTGGCATGGGACATCTTGAATGTTCCTGGTGTGGGACACACCTCCCCCCGTGGGCAGGTGGTACCTCGAATGTCCCTGGTATGGGACACGCCTTCTCCTGTGGGCCATGAAGGTACAAAGGCCACCTCTCTTGGTCTTCAGGTCTTCCTAGGAGGGCAGAGTCCTCACCCCTGATTCCCACAGGAGGCTTGCGTGTGGTGTGTGGGCTTGGGGGTGAACCAACTCAAGGAAGCTTTGCAGGAAGGCTCAGGTTTCTCTCCAGCTAGTGCCAGCATGTCAGGAGAACAGATCAGCCGACATCCTTCTTCAGAGAGAAAGAACCTGGGCCCCAGAGGAATAGGGACCCCACACTGACAGACATGTCACTGCCCCAAACAGGTGGGCTGACATTGCCTGGGGCTCGCGGCTTGCCTCAGAGAAGGAGCTTGAGCTTCAAAAGGCAAATAAGAGACGAGTGTGTGCAGCTGGAAGCTGGGGTCACCTGGGGCCTGTGGCACAGGATGGGAGGCTGGCCAGGGACCACGCTCCTGCTCAGAGTCAGAAGGGCACCCAGTGCGCGTGGCAGCCGGAGCTCCGCCTGCAGGGACAACCAAGGCTGCTCTCGCAAAGGGACTTAAACAGTATCTCCATGCTGGGAGTGACAGTGTTTGGGTAGAACGGGGCTCTCTCCATTCTACAAGGCTGCTTTGGCTCCCCAAATCCTTTGAAGGCAGCGCTAAGAAAAAGCCACCTCTGCTGTTACTTTGCAGACCCACGGTTGGGGTTTGGACCCGTGTCCCCAGCCACGGTGTGGTGTGTCAGGGAGACAGTCCAGGGGAGTGGGGGAGGTGTGGGGACTGACTCCGGATGGAGGGGAGCCTCAGGTCTGCGCTGCCCATGGCGGGAGGAACAACCCACCATACCGCACTTTCTTCTAGAAGCAGAGCTCTCCGTTCCGCTGCCTTGTCTAGAATCTTGCTCTGGCTTCCTGTCACCTGTGGAAGGATAACCAACGTCCTGATCCTGGTGTGCCCACCCCTTGTGTCCTGTCCCATGCCCCTGAGACAGACCCTCTCCTCAGCCCTCTCCCTGGGCTGGAACTCTGTTGTCATACCACACTCTGCTCCTTTGTCTCTGGCAAGCCGCTGTCCCCACGGCCACCTTTGATGGCCCCTCCCATCAGGGAGGCCTCTGCCTTTGAAGCCTTATCTCAACCAGAGGTCTGTGCAGACCTGACAATCATACGTGTCCATCTCAGGGACAGTCTCACCACTACAGCTATCGTGTTCTGAGCCGTCTGTCAGTATGAAAGTCTTTGGCGTCTGTTCCCCCAAAGTTGCCACAGCAATTAGGACCCAGTGAGGCTCGATCCCTATTTGGAGTCAAGAGCAAGTGGGATTACAAGTGGGGAAGCCCTTGTGCATTGGAAACAGGAGGATTCCTATTAAACAATTGTTATTAAAGGGAACCTTGGATACGGGGCCGCGTGTGCACTTGCTCTTGTGGGCTGTCCATCTTGGCTGCCCTTTAAAGTCACTGCAGGTGGGGGCTCTGAAGAAGTTCCCATGTTGGGGGGACGAGGGGAGAGCAGGATGGGGAGCTCCACAGATCTGTCAAATCAGTATCTTTGGGGCAGCCAAGGCTGTCCTAGAGCTCCGTGTGCCTGAGTATGGGTTGCTGACGCCAGCCTGGCATCTGTGGCCTCTGTCATTTTCCATTTGAGGGGTCACAAAATGGGCTCTAGGGTCTTCACTAGTCATGGAGAATTCTGCTCCTGAAAGGCCACTGCAGAGCGCCTTTCAGGAGTTGTTCCCACTGGACTTCATTTCTTTTATTTTAAAAAATGCCGATAATGTATTACTGTTCAGTTATTGCTCTAGAAAGGGCTTAGACAGGGGGTGCAGTAACAGGCCAGAATCCATAGAGCACAGGCATCCTGGGGGCTAAGACACACGTCCTTCTGAGCCTCAGTATTTCCATCTGTATGGAAGCGCTGGTCATCAGGAGGTGTTAGAAGAATGGAGTCATAATACTTGTGAAATTGTACTTTTAAAAAATGAAAGCATTGCCAGGGAAAGAGACCGTCTCTCTAAATTTGTATATCTCTTACAGCTGTTAACTATGATTACTATCTGTTCACTTTTTCTTGGCTGAAGTTTTGAATGCAGAGAGAAAGTTTTTTTTTTTTTTTAATTAAATCATAGCTGTGTACATTAACGCAGTCATGGGGTACAATGTGCTGGTTTATATACAATTTGAAATATTTTCATCAAACTGGTTAACATAGCCTTTGTGGCATTTTCTTAGTTATTGTGTTAGACATTTATATTCTACATTTAGTAAGTTTCACATGTACCCTTGTAAGATGCACCGTAGGTGTTTTGACAAGAAAATATTTTTCAATGTTTTAAAATAAGAAAGATAAAGAACTCACATTAAAAATAAAAACAGGTACTTCCCCGTTTTGTTAAGAAGTAAAAGCCTCCAACCCCCTGATGAACGTAACTCTGGGAAGGTTTAAGGGGGGCATGAGCTGAGAAAGGAGAGGCGTCTCCGTCTGGGAGGGGTGTGCTGAGCTTCTCCTGGGAGGGGCGGCAGGCTGGCAGAGGGGATGAGATTTTTATCTTTTGTGTATAATCTCAGTAGCGATCATGATATCGCTTTAATGATATTCTTGCACATGTGAAACTAATAATAGTTTGGAACCCGAACCCGGAGGGGGAAAAACAGCTTTTGCCCTGAAATTCAGCCAAGTGAGACTGGAAGAGCTATTGTTAAGGAAACTGCCCTGAGCTGGACTGTGCTCTTTTTGCTTCCCCCGCCCCCCACCTCTGTGTCTGTCTGCAGCTCTCTTTCCAAACTCTCCTCTCTCCTCCCCACCCCCGCCCTCAAGTCTAAAAATTGTAACAGTATTTCAAGAAGCTAATATGCTACTGCAAAGCTGTGGTTTCTTAAAATCTCTTTGGAAGAACACAGCTTGCACACTTGCAGCCAGTGGATATTAATACTCCCTGTGAAGAGCAGATCCTGATGAAGTCTGGGAAATTGCTTGAAGACCAGCCATGGGACTAGGTGAAGGCCAGAGGTTCCACAAGTCGGGCCAGAGTCTCTGACCCGGATTGTAGATCTTGGTTACCTTGTACAACCTACCCCTGTGACAAAATGGAGTGACAACGTGTGTCTTCCCTTACTGGGTTCTTATGAGAGCCACAGGCTCACTGACTGGGGCATCATTCCTGAAAACTTGTATCAGATGAGTTTCACTATGGGAAGGTTTTTACCCACTGTCCTACACTAAGTGCAGAGAGCGAAGCCAAAGAAATCTCCAGGCCACCCACAGTTCCTGACTTGTGAAGAAGTTGACATATCACTAGGTAGGAAGATTAGTGGACAAAATCATATATATATATATGCTGATCTAATTTTAGTTAAGAAACGTAAATAAACTCACGTATTTAAGTGTATGTGCTATTTCCTTCCTTTTCTCTCTCCATCCTTTTATTCCTTCCCTCTTTCCTTCCATCCTTTGTTCAAAAATTTAGCTTCCCTGAATTTTCAAATTTTCCTACGTTGAATGTACTTGTGTAACAAATAAATGAGGAAGGCCCAGGTAAAATAAATCGATAGTGTTTGGCTGTCTTCGGTCAAGCTGTTTGAGCACTGATGTTAAAATCTGTTTACTTTTCTGAATTAGCAATAAACATTCCCTGCTTGGCAGAAGAGTTAAAATTGGGAAG
>NW_003852575.1:1632760-1654508 GCF_000181295.1 Otolemur garnettii | reverse complement strand
GTATGTGTGGCATTGAAAAATATGTGAAATCATTAAATCGTTTCTTATAATTTTCAATATCCTCTTAGAAGCAGGGGACAAGAAAAACAGCTTGCTAATCTATTGAGTCCCCCCCCCCCCCCCCCCAGTCATCCTTATTTTGTGGCTAGAAAACCTGACCTAGACAGGTGAGACGACTTGTCTGATAGAGCTCGGCATCTGTCAAAGCTCATTCTACGGAATTTCTTCACTTAAAGTTAACTCCAATCTCTGAGGCTTCTTGACAGAAAATGTGGTTGTGGCTAACAGCAGGAGGGCTTAGGTTTTGAAGATCTATAAAGCAGCCTGGAAGATGACCAATACAGAAACATCAGAAACCAGTGACCTGGACTGTGCTGCTATTTTTATATGGCTTAGAGAAGTGAACGTGACCCAGCCACCTTGCCCCATTTCAAACACACCTGTATTCCCCCCCCCCCCCCGTCATTCAAATATTGCATCTGGGCGACATCCAGAATAAATGTTTTCACTAGTACAAGTTCCTAAGAGAAGAAAAAAGCTCTTTCCTATCTCCCCTGTGACCTACATATACAGTATTTGGGTGTTCCATTTCTTTACAGTGGGTCCTCACTGAGCGTAGAGAAATGGCTACAATTTGCTTACATGCAATAATGTAGTCTGTATTCGCTTTCCAAAGAAAACTATTTTTGATAGTGTCTACAGGTTCTCAGAACACTTGAAGCATTATGGAAATAAGATCCCAAACCACACATTGAATGGCTCTTGGGAGAGACCACAGAGGACGCAGTAACATGCAGTCAGGTCCTTGCTGGCAGTCTGCAGCTGGTGGAGAGGAGAGCGTGCCTGTGAGCATCTGCCCCCGAGATGCCACCGGGGCGGGGGGGCCCAGGGACAGAGCCCTGGGGTGAGAGGAGGGACCACAAGCATGAGAACATCACTTGGCATCTTGGTGGCATTTTCAAAGATACTTTAATTGACATCTCAGACCTGTGCATCTAGTTTAATAAGACACCTAGTCAATCCTTTTGCTTTCTTTGAGATAACAGCAAACATACGACCCTTTCGTCCTTCCATAATAAAACAGTCCCAGAGTGTCAGAACCTCTGGTTTCAGCAAGCCCCTTTACGTGTGTCTTGACTCTATTTTCTTTCTCTCGTTGGAAATTGCTGTTCGCCCCTCTCTTCATCTTCCTTCTCGGTGCTAAGGCCTCAAGGTTCCACTCAACTTTTTCCCTTTCTTTGAAAAGGGAAATCTCTCCTGTCTTTTCCTCTCTCTCTCAATGAAATCTCTCCTGTCTTTTCTCATGCAGTTGATTATTTTGTGAAATCTTGGGGTACTGTATAAAGACAGAGTGACTGGATCAGTTCTGTGGTTGGAATATGACACTCCCATGATTCAACCAGGTCATCAATGTCTGAAACGGCCCAGGAAGAAGCTGGGATGAGCGCCCAGGGCTTCTCACTCTGTTTATCCAGGTGTCAAACCTCACTTTATTTTAGCAATCTCAGGAGCTCTGGAAACTGAAAAAGGGAAGCAGCAACCGCGTACAGATTCCTTCCATCATGCTAGGACGCTACTTGCATGTTGCAAGGCCCCCAGCAGTCATGCGAGGATTATGACTTCTTGCCAGGACATCCGGGGTCTATCTTTAGTGCTGATAATTCTTGGAACTTCTTTTATAATAAAAGGACAATTTACTTTAGCTTGGTTGAGGGTAACCAAAAATTCTAATACAGTTTAAAGGTTGCTTATTTTAAGAAAACCTTACTGACTCAATCAAAATATTAAGAGTTTATTTGAAAACGGCTGATGACTTTAATTAATATCCCCTATCCCCCACTAGATTTGTGTATCTCTATAACCACAACGTCATATTTTCATCAGTTGCTCTGAAGTCCAGGCTTCACACACTAGACAATTGTGAGTGACTTTGGCATCATTTGAGTGACTACTTGTAACCAAGGAATTTTGGGTGAAATGTACAACCCCACATTATAGCCATTACCCACCCTGTGTCTAAGGTAACCTCTCTGTACACCCACTGACAGCTGAGTCTTACACGTTTCAGGCTGCTAATTTAAAATGACATTCACTTCTACGCCCAACATGCAGAAAGAATCAAGGCTGTTATCTCAATGATGCAGGCCAAATAAACTGTTGTATTTTCTGGAAAAATAAAGGTCTTTGAAAGCAAGAGACTTTAGCTCATTATTTTTATCTTGTACAAATGACTTGCATTTTCACTTCCATTGACTTATCCCCATAGTTAACATCAAGGTTATCTGCAGACTAAGGTGGGCTCCACTTAAAGCCCATTCTGTATTTTCCGTATAGATCCTTTCTCCATGGGGCCTCCATCTGTGTGGGTTCACACAAGGCTGACTTCCCCATGACTTCCGTGAAAGCACACTCGAGAGAACATTTGTAGTTTGACACACACTACTGTGAGTGACAATGAGACAAACGCCAGGCTGTTACTGCATGTGAGAAAGGAGTCTTATCTGCTCTCTGCTCCTGATCACAAAATGAAATGGGCCGCTTGGATTCAGGCTTAACCAATGTCCTGTTTATAACCCTGGTTTCATTTGGTCCCCACGGTGCCCTAAACTCTGCCGGCCAATTGCTTTCACGCGAAGGTAACAGACAGGCCAAGGCTCTCGCAGGCTCTGCAGCTCCCGGCCTTCTTCCCAGAGTGTTTTTATTCACTGGATCGACCTCAACACTTCGCACCTGTACCTGGCGTGTGGCCGCATGGGCTCCCCCTTGCTCATGGAGTGCAGCGGTGGAGCTTTCTTTGGGCGGAATCCATCCTCAGCCTCTGCAGCACCATGGCACTAAGGCTGGGCCATTTTTCTCTTGCTAGTGTACTAGTCTGAGAACGCACAGGGCTTCTTCCCTTCCCATCAGTGTCCTAGCTGCCTGCTAGTCCTGGTGTCTCCTCTCAAGTCTGTCCTGTTCATGGCTGCCAGATTAAAATCCCTTGCGTGTCCCCGTCCACTCCCCAATCAAGCAATCACTTCTCAGTGGTGCACAAGCACACGTACCATGCCGATGCCCGGCTCTCTAGCGTCTCCCCGCTGTGGGAGACCATCCCCCTGCCCCACCGACTCTCACTGAGATGACTCCCCAGATGTAGGTGGATTCCTTGATTGGAAAGCCCTACTGTCCCCGGGAAAACCGCTAACCACCCAAACCCTGCTCTTCTTCCAAGCTCCTTCACTTCCCCGTGTCCTTGGACATTTTCTGACGCCAGCCCTTACTGACGTTCTGTCCTCCTTCCCTGAGAGCCGAGTACTGCTCTCTCCTTTGTGAATGCTGTGCTCTTTTGTCTGCATTATTGTTTCACTGATACTCTTCTTCAAGTCTAAGTCCTTTGAGGGCTGAAATCTGGGTATTTTTTTCCATTTCCCCCTTTGTCTTCTTTAGATAATAGGTATTTATTAGAAATTTGTTGACTGACTAAATCCAAGAAGGTATGGCAATTCCGGACTTAGCTATTAAAGGCCAATTTCTGGCAATACGAAGATGGTCAAGAGAGGTTTTGAATGAGAGTAAATGTTATGTAAGTATAATTAATTCTCACTCGACTGCATGAAGGTTTGCCGTGATAAACCCTCTATTCAATTTTCTTAATATGGCTTTTCTCGAGAGTACACCGTTCTTATTCACTGATAGTGTCTTTTATTTAAAGGATAATAGGGGAGACTATTAATTTTAAAAAGAACAAAAAAACCCCCTTCTGGATGGATTAACTATAATTCCAAAAGACTAAGCATTTTATTTATGTAACAAGAGCAACACAGAAGCCCTTGCTTTCTGCCCAGAATCTTTGCAACTTAGCCTGATCATGCATATTTTATCTGTTGGACCAAAAGCATTTTGATTTTGCTTTTTTACTCTAGCCAGGCACTGAGTCCTGGTTAAATCTCCACATGCAGTGGCAGGGAAGGTTGATTTCTCCATCTCCAGGTGGCACGAGCACACACTCCGAGGTCTCTGCTGTGGGCAGGCGGCCGTTGTGTCCCACAGTTCCTCCTTACAGCACATTTGAGGTAAACCTAAGCCAGAAGTTCTCAAACGCTAGGGCGGATCAGCGTCCTGCAGGGGACTCGCAGATGACCAGCTCCATCTTCAAAGTTGCTGATTCAGTGGATCTGGGGAGAGCTGGAGGCTGCCCCTGCAGTCTGTTCCCTGGTGCCGCTGCTGCCACAGGCTAGGGGACACACTTTGGGAACCACTGACCTAGCTCACTCTGATGCTTCCTTTCCCCACAGAGACCGTTGGCCGGTCATGGAGATGTGGAGTTTGGCACAGGGCCCAACACTTTTCAACTGCTGATAAGCAAAGGGGGCCGTGTAATTCAGCCTTATTTCCTACACAGAATAATTTCCTTATTCGCCTTCCTGTTTGTGTGGTCCTGGCCACCCTGCGGGGGGGGGGTGTGATACAAATTCAAGAGGGTAAATATATATTGAGGGGTGTTCACTGGTGAAACTTCAGGAGATGGTTAAAGAGGAAGGAATCTGTTCCTTGTTTGCCATCCCTGAAACTGGATTCCTCAGGTAGGAGTTACAAGGACTGTCCGGATTGTACCCAGCCACTGTAAATACTCTTTTCCACATTAAGTGGCTGGATACTTTCTAGACAGCCCTTGTATGTCTTCTCAGTGCCCTGTTTTGTGCATCTGAAGTGCGTCCAGCTGATCTGTCCTGAAGTCCCAGCTCTGAAAAGACCATGAGGCTACGGGGAAGTCTCCAAACAGGTCTTTTATTCCCTGTCTTTTGACCAAAGGCAGAGTGTATTGAGAGCATCAGTCAAGGGTAAACCTTTTCTGTAAGTGGTGAGTCCCGTAGCCCTGCAGCTGAGTCTTGTGACTGCTGCATTCCAGATTGCTCTCACCAACCACAGGTTTCATGTGTGAGCTGGAATGTCATTTTCATGATTCATTTATTTTGTAGAGAAATGATGGGTCCCTAAGTAATAAAGCAATGGCCCCATAGAATGTGGAGCTCCAGTCTAATCTCACAACTGGACTGGAAGGGTGTTGCTTCTCTCACAAGGATTAGACATGGCCTGTGTTGGCAGGGACTTTAAAAGACAGGCCTTCCACTTTCTGGGGATGGATGTAGAGCTCAGAGCAGTGCAAATGGAGAGGACAGACCACATTAACCTCTGCCCAGCTCTGAGAACAGAAAATTCTTCTTACACTGAACCAAACCATGTCACTTTGTCACTTTTCCTGCTGGGTCCTACTTCTACCCCTCAGAGTCCAGTAAGAAAATTCCAAACCCTCCTTCACTTTTGAATACCAAGATTCCCTGACAAAAATTATCATGTACCCTCTCCCAAGTATTCTCCAGGGAAAACACAACGATTTCTCCCACCCGCTCTTCATATTACATGCTTTGGACTCACCTAGCGTCCTGCCTACCTTCTTCTTCGTGTGACTTAGGTGGGTCCCTTTGCTATCGAAATGATGGAAAGAGGCAGTGAAGCAAACCCTTTCTTTGAGAGACTTCTCATTAAGCAGAAGTTCCACTGTGGGACATTATTCACATTGGGATGGCAAGATATTTCAACTGGTGGAGAGTTTCCTCCTCCATATAACCACTCCACGGAAGGATTAGCATGCATTAGTGGTACCCACTGATTCAGTTTGGTGACAGTGGGACCTGCATGGACAGATATGGTTCTGGCACCTGAGTTAGGGGAGGGAGAATGTGATAAGAGAGGCAGAAGCATGGTGGCTCTTTCTCTCATGACATTTTCAGATATTTCCCTCTGATGTTTCTCTTTTCTGGGTTATGAGTTTAGCATTAAAGCTGGTCTCTCCCTCCTAACATGAAGGTATAGGTGTGAGTTTGCAAGGGTACCTGACCTTCTTGAGGCAAGCAGAGGTTCTCAAAAGACTACTTACAAATTCATGGTCTATTTTCAGGAGAATGTTGACTATGGTTAGATTTACTCAACCTAAACTTACATACAGCATGTGTTTAACCTATAGATGTTTTCGTGTGACTCAAAACAAAATGCAAATTGCTAGTCAAGAGCAAGTCGCAGATATTGGGAGACAGCATCTAATTCTTCAGCATCCTTAGACACGACGTGGGTGTAATTGTCAGGATTAGAAAGTCGCTCCTGAGCACGGGTTGTGACGTCGGCTCCCTTTCTTTGTGTCTACTTTAACAGTTCAGCCAATAGAAGTCAAACAATATGGATTTGCATCGCTTTTGTTAAGCATCACTTACACCCACTCCAAAAGTCAAAATATCCCAACCAATTTATTAAAAAAAAATACTGAAGAATGACTTAAGGGTGCAGCAAAATACTATCTCTACTGGAGATAGAGTTATTTTCCCCATAAGGACAAACCATTTTTTCTGCCTTACCCTATTCCTAACCCATATTACCTGTATTTCTTTGCTGCCAGACATTTATATGGGGTATATATGCCAATGCACTCACCCTACCTCTTGCTCTTCCTCTTGAGGACGGAGCTAAACTACCCTTTCCAGCTACTCTTGTAGCAGCTATGACTGTAGGATACGGGTAAAACCTGCGTAATCATGTTCTCCCTCTCCCTGTGCTGCTAGCTCCATATCAACCCTCAGGAGATCTTGGAAGTCATGTGCTAAAGATAACAAAGTGTTCATCAGCCTGGGTCCCTATATGGCATCAACCAATTAGATTTATGGGAATAAAAAAAAGTCCTCTATTTTGCCAAATTGTTGAGAATTAGAGATTTTCTGTTGTAGCAATGATCGAATTAATCCAGTACACATAGCTTCACTGAGAACTGAAATTAATACCATAGTGTAACAAATGAGTAACAGCATCTGCTATTTATAAAGGGCCTACTTTGTGTTGGAAATTGCGCCGAGAACCTGACATTATCACATTAATCCTCACAATATCTCTGGGGTTGATATTATTATTATATCAAGGCATATTGTTGATTAAGGTCGCACAATTAGTGTAGATTATGAAATTGTGCCCAATTATTCCTTTTTCTCTCTGTAAGAAGCTTGTATGTGTTCACCTGTTGCTGCATGACCCACAGTGCCGCACCGTGGGAGAAATATACTGGTTCGGTTCCACTGGCCATAGGCACTGGTATGACATGTGATGTGTCCTGGTCAATGGAATGTAAGCATAGATTTTGGAGTGAAGAAGACATAGGGGCATAGTCACAGATGACCGGCAAAGGCGAGCAGTTACAAGGAGTAGTAAACTCTGTTCTGTAAGCCACCAAGATGGGGGGTGGCTGTTACTACACTGAACCTGACAAAAACTGACTGATACTCCTGGACTTTGATGCGAAAGAGCCAGTGAGACACCAGGGCCTGTGCTCTGAATCATGGAGGGACAGCAGCTACCAAGCTCATTGCCAAACTTGTACAAGGCCCTGCCGGATGATATGGAGGAAATTCAAAGCATCATTAAAAAAATCCACAATTCTCATCGTGGGTAGGAAAAAAGTGAATGCCCATAAGTTTAAAGAGGAAACTACCAGAATATCAGGATTTAATTAATTTATAGATATGTCTCTCACATATAATAATACCCATACATTTAGATTTAGTCCCCAAACAGGTGTTGTCAAAAATCAGGATCTTTTTACCTATGGATGCACTTTGAGGTTCCTTTTGTAAAAATTTCATATCAGAAACCACATCTCTGTGACTGGGGATAAGGCTGGTGGTGAATCTTAGCCCAAATCTGCTCACTAAGAGAAGCGCATGGTTGATGGTCCTACGCACAGTCAGAGAGAGAAAATTCTAAATGCGACATTGAAAGGCTTAATAGGTTTGACCTGACTTGGTTACATCTGTATAGATGTGAATAAAATAGCCATTTGGTTAAAAATTAAGGTTAATTTTACATATTATAATGAGAAAAGTTGACTGATGGCCTTGATGCATTTTGGACAAAATAGAGATTTAAATGGCCATTGGGACATCATCCTCAGAGCAAAATCTCTCTCTGAAGTTTTGTTGAAATAACAATTCAATTCAGTAATAAATAAACAAGTGAACATTTACAGTTGATTAGCAGCTGTGATTGAATCAGGGGTACAATTCAGGGAGGACACAGACTTCTTTTAAAGATGATGCTGTTCTTTATTTGACAAAAATAATTTTGCTATTAATTAATGCTATTAAAATGTTATCAAGCATATGTGTATTTAGCACTTTGTCAGAGGAAATTCAGAATACTATTATGGCACTAACTGCAATTATGACGATCTCTTCTTTCTAATGGATCCTAATTATCTCTAGAAATAATTATTTCTAATTATTTAAAATCTATCTTAAATATATTTTAAAATGTACTTTTATCTCAAATAGCTGCATTTTATTTTTCTATCTCCCCCAATACTTTGACTATTATTAAAAAGAAAACTCCCAATTCAACAAACATGCTTTGATGATTTTTCAATGTAACTGCCAATTTCTTCTTAATTGATACTATCAAATTTACTAATTCTGTAAAACTTCAGAGTGAATCAATTCTCTTTCAGTATTAAGTATCAATTGTCCATGATAAAGTAAAGAATTAACAAATGTCATCTCAATAAGTCACAGATCCAAATGTATTGAATTCAAGTATTTCAAGTCCACCCAGCAAAATCCTGATACAATGAATTAAAAAAAAACCCCAAACTTGCTTTGAAAAGTATCATCGCATTACAGCTGCCAAATAAACAAGTCCCTCTTCCCCTTGCTTTCTTCCTGCCTCTCCCTCTGCCCCCCTCTGGTTCATTTCCTTTACTAATCGACATATTACTTACATATCATTTGATTAAGGAAGAGATGGTAAAAAAGAGAAGAGCCTCACGCTGCCTGCCTGCCTTTCCGTAAAGAGGGTTTATCTTGTTTTCTGCAAGGTTTGCATGGTCAACATTGAGATGGAAACATTTCTTACCTATGAAAATCAATGGATGGTGTTCAGATTCCATCAGGGCATATTTGCCAATTTTAATCTCCAGTGAATTTTTTGCTATTGCTTATTAAATAGCTAGTCTCATGAATTTTTTTTATCCTACAAAGTAAACAAAGTTTGCGAAGGGATAAAGGACTATGAGAGTGAATGAAAATATTTTTATATTCTTAAAGGACACAGTCTCTATTATAATGATCAGTGATCATTATATATTAAATAATGACTTGAGTCATACAGATGAATACAATATTTACTGATGTTTAGGAAATGACAAGGTGAGGTACCGAAAGGATTTTCTTTACAATTGCAAAATGGAACAATTACACAGAGGTGAATTGTAGTAAGTTGGCCTCCTTAACAAATCGTACATGAAATGGGTAAACCAATTATTTTGGAGTATGCTATGGACTGCATAAAGGCATGGGGACACTTTGTCTAGCAATTAGCCACCTAATCAAGTTATAGTTTAGTAAATCAGCACCGAGTACACAAGCATGGACTCTACCAGAACTAAAGGTTATCGATTGAGCAATTTCCTGTGCCTCAGTTGTTTAGATACTTCCTCTTTTTTGATTCATGAGATAAACTGAACTTTAAAACTCACCACTACATTACTTTGTTTATCTAACAATCTGTATTCTCGAATGGCTTTATCTTCATGACCGATGTCTACTTCTGTTCTGCTGATAATGCCAGCAGGAACAAAGCCGGGTGTAGGGGCTTTGTTTAAGTCCTAGCAATACTCGACATACCGCTGCTTCTCTCTACTGTAGGTAGACACTCCTTTACAAATTAAATCTTGCCTAAACTTGTCAACACCCATCAGGAACTGAAATGTAAGAAATAGTGTAATCTCTCACCTTTTTGCCCAGGTTTGAAATAAATGTTTTGCCTCCACTAGAGATCACTAAAAAGAGACTGCTTTAACCATGTCCTGAGTGCTCACACGCGTTATCTCTAGAAAACAACAACATGCTCAAGACTGGAAGGCCCAGCAAGGAAACCGGGATATGTCTTCTTTACCATTATAAATAACAAACCAGAAGCAGCTAAAGAACTGATGCACTGGTGCGTCCTCCAAAGAGAGGATTCCAGAAACCTTATCATCATTTCCACTGAGTCGCAAACCTTGACGGGCTCCACAATTCAAACTGCACCTTGTAACACCTGGAGCTTTCTAGCTGGAAGATGACTGCCACCCTCCGGACCGCTTTTCCTCATCATACCAGTGGTGCTGGTCAGAGACCCACTACCAGAGATGACGGCAGGGCAGAGACAGCTTCTGAGGATGCAACAGGGGCTCACCTGTTTTCTCAATGTAAAGGTTGAGTGGAACCTCCTCCTGTACAGCGTCTTCCTTGTGTGTATTACCAGCAGTGACTCCTCAGTTTCCTATGCCTGCCACCTCCCAAATGTAGCCACCTTGCTCAAACGCTGGCCCAAAGGCATAATCATTGGGTCCCATCTTGCTCACACCACAGTCTCCCCTCCTTCCCAGGAGCTCCCCAGCTCTGCTCAGAAACCTGTCAGGTCTGGATTAAGAAGAAACTATTTCTCCGCCCTCTTGGGTTTTAGGGCCCCCAGACAGAATTTGGTTGGCTGGTCTCTAGCTGACCGACGTCCTGCCACAGTGCCTTTCTGCCCTGTCTGTCCAATAAAAAGTTAAAGAGAGGAGTGTGAGAGAGTGAGGGGTGATTAGAGGCTTTTGTAAGGTAGTGGGACTCAGCCGAAACTAGCAACTCCCTTCCAGGGCTGACCCGTGTGTGTGTGTGTGTGTGTGTGTGTGTGTGTGTGTTCCCCTTTCCCCCTTGTGGACAGGATCGCTCCTCCATTCTCAGGTCTTTCCCTGTTTCAGTGTTACCGATTCTACATAGTTGCCGATGCACAGCCATGCATAAAATGGATGATTTGCGAGCTCCTCTGCCTCACATAATTCCGCGGATAATTTGATATTCAGATTCTGCACAAGCAAAGGATCTTTTCTTTGTAGAGTGACTTCCCCTGACCCAGGGAGTGCGTTCTGCACACCCGGAGGCGGCAGCCTGTGCTCTGGCCTTGGTGCTGAATCCGGAGCTGCTCCGGAACCATCTCGGCGGCCCCGGGGACTTTCGCGAGGTTTGAAGGGACCCGCCAGTTTTAAGCGACCCCCGCGAGCGTCGCCGACCGGGAGTTGGGCACAGCCGATGCCCTGAGACCCTCCCCAGGGCACGCGACCGGCTTATTTCTGTGCCTGGAGCGGGGAAAGTTTTGTGCAATGTTTTTTCTGTAACTGGAGCTGCCGTCCCCCCTCCCACCTGGGTCGCCATGGAGACTCGAGCTCTTTTCTTTCTCCAGGCAAAATGCGCGAAGCTTGGTTAGCTCAGCTTTGACTACCGCGAGCCCTTTTTTCTTTCTAAGCAGTTCGTGGGCATCACTATTCTCTGTTTTTTCAGCAAAAGAAAGGCAGGCAGGGCACGGTGCAGCAGGGATACAGGGTTGCCCCTTGCCGTGGGCTCCCTGGGCCGTCTGACTTGGGGTAAAAGCGTTCGGGAGGTGCTCTAAACATATAATAAATGTCTAACTCCCAAACACTGGAGTTTTTCCTTTTTTTCCCCCTATTCTTTTTTGGAGAGTGGAGGCGGGATTCTTTGGAAATTTCTGGCATTTTGTTTCTCCACTAACCTCACTCCATTTCTGTGGCTGTTTCTATGAAGACACATCCCCCGCCCCCCAGAGTTGCTTCATGTTGTACCTGGTACAAGATATACCTGTGGATCCACCCGGGGTTTTATTGGCCTTTGGAATTACGGATGTTGTTTCAGTTAAAAACTAATTCAAGCTTAATGTCTTGATGAAAATGAAAATATACCCAGGAGGAAGCAAATTCAGCAGATTTACCCAACCCCCTAAGTATGCCATAAATATCTCATTTTATCTGAAGGTCTTTTCTCCCCTTCCATTTAATAAAATAATTCCGTTCACTCCGAGGAAGATCTTCCTAGTCACTGCTTTTAGTCATCCTCTGGTGTGTCCGGTTTTGCCGATAGGGGAGAGTTAGGAGTTACAGTGCTCTGTTTTTCATCTCTGCCTTCTCCCCGCGGCTCACTTTTCCTCCTTCCCATGCTCTGCCTCGCCTCGCCTCTCCTCTCCTCTCCTCTCCCCTCCTCTCCCCTCCTCTCCCCTTCTCTCCTCTCCTCTCCTTTCCCCTCCTCTCTTCTCTCCAGCAAAGCAGAACAAGGATGGATCCAGCTTTCCACAAAGACAATGGGCTTTCCCCAACTGTACACGACTCACCACCAGCCACCCCTGCCAGTTAATCAGTGCATTTCATCTCTGCCAGGGCTGCTGAAACGCTGTCTGCAATAACCGACCGGGTTTCTCCGCGCCAGGGCATGCAGACCCCTCCTCCCCCGCCCCTCGTGCGAGTTTTCAGTTGCTAATGAAAACCGTATGAAACAGATTTCCCTCTGTTATGTAACCGGCTTCTCTCTCGCCTTTCGGTTGACTTGGGCACGGTGTTTCTCATCAGAGTGGGATTCATGCAGCGACGGCGGAGCTGGGGAGGGGAAGTGGGGACCCGAGGGCTCGGAACGTCTGCCCAGGTGGAAGCAGCTTCTCACCTCCGGCCACTCGGCGCACCGCTTACCTTGCTGCGGACGGGGTGTTTCACTCAATCATGATCTCCTGTCTCGGACCGGAGCGAGGCTTAATAATTCACTACACGACGGATGGCAAGGGACGGAAATACAAAAAGAAGAGGAAAAGAAAAACTGGAACCAGACGGTCTGATTTCACATTAGCGCCGAGAGGCTGTTAGGAGACTCCATTCTCCTCCTCACGGTCCATCCAGCTCTGGGTCCAGCTGCCCGGTTCCCGCGGATCCCACCCCCTCCGCCCGCCCAGCCTCTCCAGCCAGGTGCGGCCGTCTTCGGACTGGCTCCCTGTGGCCGCGAGCGGAGAGGAGGGCTGGGCGCCGGGGCCAAAGGAGGGGCGGAGGGGTGTGCGCTCGGGTAGGACCCGGCAGGGCGACCGGCTGGAAGGAAGTGGGAAAAGGCAAGAGTGGCAGGAAAAAAAAAATCCCCGGTTAGGAGAAAAGTGATGGACCACGCAGGGAGACGTCATGAAATCCGCAGATTCAATGAATGCTACTCAATTCCAGCCGACTGGCTGAGCCTGGCTGTCAGCGCACCAAGCGACGCGGCTCCGGGATAAGAGCGAGCGCAGCGCCGCGCGCTGGAGGAAAGCGGCCTCGCCGCGGGCTCCGGGAGGAGGGACGGGGGCGGGCAGCGACCGAGCGGCAGGCCGGGGGACGCCCACCACCGTCTCAGTGCGCTGTGGACAGCGGTGGGGGAGCCGGGCAGCATCACCCTAGCCAGCCCCCACCGCTCCGGAACCTAACTGGAAACGTGGGTGCTCCAAGCTCGAGAGGCCCTTGTGAGTTTGGCCCCCCAGCCCCCACCTTTCTCCCGGTGTCTCTAAGCAAGTTTTTCCTGGAGAAACGGCTGCACAGCAGAACAGAGCTGAAGCTCCGGGGCCAGTTTTTGTGTGCTGCTTGGAGGGGCTTAGGTGTTTAGGTTTCTGTGAGGTCAGGAGAGAGAGGCTCTGGCTACGTTCTCCCCACTGGGCTGAAATCCAGGAGAGGCCGCCTCGGGCGCGGAGCTGGAGCGCGCTCGGTCCGCACGGCCGCGAGGGGGCGCCGCGAGCAAGACCGGGCGGAGGGGAGGGGAGGTCTAGGGAGGGCAGGGGAGGGGAGTGGGGGAGAGGGGAGGGATGGGCGGAGCGAGGCCAGGCCCAACCCAGGGCCCAACCCAGGGCCCCACCCGGCGGCTTTGCTCACTCCTGGGGGTGATCTGGCACGCGTTCTACAGTTTGTCCTGTCCACCGCAACTGGGACCTGGTCCCAGCTGCTGTATCAAGCAACTTCTCAGGTGTCTCCTTGCGGGCACTGACCACAGAAAAAGGATGTGGCTTTTTCCAAGCACAACTCAGGCTGCCTTCAAAGTTGGATCTGTCCGAATAAACCTTTGGACAACCACATGCTCACCTTTTTGAATTTAACCTGCTGTCAACCTCATTCTGCTCCCCTCCACACCCACTTTTTCTAATGGTCCTTCTAGACAATAGTTCTCCATTTCCAAAGCCTTCCACAGCTGGCTTCGACCTAGAAATAGACCTCTCTTTTAGGCTATTTCCCCCCCAGGATGAATGGATCACAATTAAATTGTAAGCACAGTGACTAATAATTTTATAATGGCCACTTAAATAACTATTCTTGTGCTATTTTATAAAGTGGCTCTCCCTGTATAAGACACAGAATCTACCTCCGAGGTGATATCATTCCAGATGAAGGGCTCACAGACTGCTCCATTTCTGAGATTATTTATCCTACATACATACATTCGAATTGCACAGCAATTCAACGCCTCAAGAAAGCGATCTACTTTCTAAAGATGACTTTGATATGAAGAGGTGTTTGCCTCAATTTGCATCATAGTTATAGATAAGCCAACCATACATAGCCTGGGAGCCTGTATTTGCTGGTAGTCACGTGCTCTTATTTTCTGAGTTAGCATGTGTAACTCTTGATTTTTATGTTCTGCAGTGCCTGCTCAATCTGGTAATAGTGTCAGAGATAAAGATAAACAAAGAACAAGGGCCCCCAAGAAAGAATGCAAGATGTAGGGTTTCAGTGGAAATAGCCTTAAAACACTAAAAGAACAACTAACATTGACTATAGCTGTTGAAAGAGCATTCTATGTAATCTGTGAAGCTGCTGTGGGTGTGCTGGCTAATTTTCATTTTGTATATTTCCATCAGTAGAAAGATTTCATAAAGTCTCTTTCTTATAAGACATTAGACTAAAAAATAATGTCAAGAAATGGTCTTAACCTGTCTCTGTCAACCAGAGACAAAAACTTTCCTAACTTGAAACAGCTGCCAGGGTGAGGTGGGCAGTGGCACTTTTAGGAACATGTGTTGAATGAGATGGGATTTGATTAATGCCAGAGACAAGAGCAATTGACTTAACTAAATTCATTTATTCCCTTGAGTGAGCTCAGACAGGGATTTGCATGTGTGTAAGTAAGAGTCTGCAGTGACATCTGGAAGTCAGGCAAGTTGTGCTTCAGAGCTACAAAGTGTGGCTCCTCTGAGCCCCTGCAAGCCCCATCTCTCAAACTGCACTGCGTCAAGCATATCGGAAATCTCACTTACGTATTTCTTTTATGATTTCAGGGGAAGGCAAGACCTGGGGGTGGGGACTTTTTCTGAGTAGGTCAGGGCTCCAAAGCTGACTTAGATAATGGCTTTTGGAATTGATTGATTCTTTTATGTAGATGAGGCCAGACTCTCCTCCATATATCAGACTATAATGGAGGCCTATTAGCTAGTAAAATCGGCAAACTGAATTATCTTGAGAGGTGTCGTTTGGTTTAGGTAATCTTGTTTTCCTCTTCATTGATTGTGGCAATTTATAAGCCAATCTATCTTCTTGGCTCACGTGTAGATCTGGCCTTGCTTTGGACTGGCTGGTATCAGAACTGAGCTGGGTGGGGATTTCTCATCCCAGGCCAGCACTTGTTTTAGATTTCAGACCTTGACTGCTGTGGAGACCCAGTTCCTCTTCTGTTTCACTTTCCTCCACCCATCTCCCCACAAAACATCAACATAGATAAATAACATCTTTAAGATGCAGATATAGGCATACAAGTTAATCAATTTTTCTTATTTAGGGAATATCCATGAACAGTTTCTTTCTTTCTTTTGATTTTGATTGTAAACTTGGAGATGTAGTCTTTTTGCAGTTTTTTTTTTTTTTTTGGCCAGGGCCAGGTTTGAACCTGCCACCTCTGGTATATAGGGCCGGCGCCCTATTCCTTTGAGCCACAGGCGCCGCCCCTGGAGGTGTAGTCTTAAGAGATATTTCTAGGTATAAAAGTTATGAACTTTGATTAAGCAGGAGGTTTCGATGGTTTTTAGCTCTGCAGCCTGCTAGGCATTTTACGGCTATTCTTAGGAACTTCATTCCCAATTATGTTAATAATTAATTATATAATAGTTATTCCCTTTCCTTTGATACATTTTCATCTCCTATATACTTTCTATACTTTGAATCTACATTCACTATGCCTACTAATCTTAAATTATAAATACTTTTACATATTTTGAAATCTGTTTTTATTTTAGTTCTGTGACTTGATAAACATGTGCAACCAGGAGAATCATTTGATAGATTCTTTCTTATATGATGTTTTATTGTTTAGCAGATACGTCCTTTTTAATCACAATCTTCCCCCAAAGAATAAATTAAAATACAATTTAAAAAATTGTAGTAACTTGTCATAGAATATTTCAAAAGACCATAGGAGGTGATGATTATAAAAACTGCATAAAGGAAACCTAGTTAGCCTTTCTGCACCTCTCACTGGGAATAGTTCTAATCAACATGAAATCTGTACAACAGAAACATTCAAGGCCAAAATAAGCAAATTGAATTGGGAAGTTGTTCTTTTTGTAGTTAATATTTGTTAAAATGCTCAGATTATTTATTTTTTCACTGACATTCTCTTTTTTTTTCTGAGATAGGGTCTCACTATGTTACCCTCAGTAGAGTGCTATGGCATCACAGCTCATGGCAACCTCAAACTCTTGGGTTTAAGTGATTGTCTTGCCCCAGCCTTCCAAGTAGCTGGGACTACAGGCACCCACCACAAAGCCTGGCTACTTTTTTGTTATAGTTGTCATTGTTGTTTAGCAGGCCCTGGCTAAACACGGGCCAGCCCCAATGTATGAGGCCAGCACCCTAACCACTGAGCTATGGGCACCAAGCCATCACTGACATTCTTAAGCAAAGAGGAAACAGGTTGGGTAGAACGTGGTGAGGCTCCTTCTTTTGTGTGTTGCCAAAACTGTCTGTGAGTTGTCTTCTCTGGCCACCCGGCACACACAAGTTAATACAGGGGACCTTGTCTGCTTTCATTAGAGGTGAGGCTCCAGGCTGGCATTTCCAAGCTTCCACAGCTCTCCTGGGGGGACCTTACCTCCCTTCCCTCCCAAAAATACAGTTCAGAGTCCAGTTCCAAATTCCAGGTCTGCTCCTAAGCAAAATTAAAATACTTAGGCAGCCTCAGCCCTCAGCACTGCTGCCGAGTGATAGGTTCAGCCAGGAGTTGCCTGCTTTATCATGTGACCTTTAAAATGGAGTTACAGGAAATCATGGTGGCTCATGCCTGTAATCCTTGTACTCTGGGAGGCCAAGGTGAATCACCTGAGCTCAGAAGTTCGAGACCAACCTGAGCAAGATTGAGCCCCCCATTTCTACTTAAAATAGAAAAACTAGCCAGGTGTTGTGGCAGGTGCCTATAGTCCTAGCTACTTAGGAGGCTGAGGCAAAGGGACAGCTTGAGCCCAAGAGTTTGAGGTTCAGCTACCCAGGCCAACAGAGTGAGACTCTGTCTGAATAAAAGAAAATGAAATTGCAGAGGGGTTCCTTGGGAAGTAGACTCTGAGCTGAAGTTTAGTGTGCTTGAGGCTTATTAGAGGCATTTCTAAGGGATATAGTATCTGTGGGATCAATACCTGTGGAAGGAAGCAGGTGTGGGCAGAGAATCACAGCCTTGGTTCTTCCCTGAGAGCTCTGAAGCTGAAATGGCCCATTAGAGTTGTCCTGGGTCCCAAATGGCCTCCATCAGCTCAGTCGCTGGATGCAGATCAGCCTGGCAAGGGTGAGACTTGGGGTCCGGTGGCTTGTTGCATCTGACATCTAGAGCCTTCTGGCAGCTCCATCAACATGCCCTTACTTGTAGGGGGACTGGAGTGGTACATCTCTTTCCCCACCACAAATGAGGACGGTAGCAGTACTTACTGTGTAGTATTGTTGTGACTACTCTATAACATAACTGCAAAGCAAGTTCACTGTGCATTGGTTACCACTTCCACCCACTACACCGAGAGCTACGCTTTTGCTACTTGTTAGAGTCTGGTGAGATAGAACACTCATGTACGCCAGTTACATGAAGTGGGTTTATTACAGGGAGGCAGCAAGGGACAGCAGCAGCCTGGGATTCACGGTGAGCTGGTCCCCCCAGACTCAGGAAAGGCCCAGGGCAGATGAAATCTCCTCTGCATTTGCCCCACTTGCACTGTAGCTGAGGAGCCCAAGAAAGCAGCCTGCCCTGGGTTATATATACCATGGCAAGAAGATTCACTGGGCTAAAGCATTGAAAGACAGTCTATAGTTAGGGGAGCAGGAGAGGCCAAGCTGTTCCGGCAGCTTTTCCTTATTTAGGGTGCCGCATTCCCAGCACATCCTACAGTTACCCTTGAGAGCTACAGGTGAGAAAGAGGAGAGGACTGGGTTGGTCCAAGGCCACCCAGAAAACTGTCTTGCAATAACCAGGATTAAAAATGGAGCACAGGGTCTGGTGTTCATTAACTGCTTATTAAGTGTCAGCTATTTATTAACCAACAATGCTTATCATCTCTATGATTAAGAAAACTGAAGGTTATCTGTTTTCAAGTGCCTCCAGATTTGTATCCACCCAGTTTTAAGTCCACTGGGACTTAAAAGTTTCAAGTCCTCTTTTCCAGGTGTCAGTAAATGGCTGAGAATGCTTCCTACTGTCGCTGATTAGTTAATGAACTCCATCCCTCATTCTGGCCATAGAATCCTTACCGTGCCAGAAGAATGCTATTCTAGATATAGTCTTTTAGAATCCAACATCTACTTCTATCCATTTATGGCATCCTAACTTAGAACATAGCTTATTAATTAATAAGGGCTGGAGGAGTGGAAGTCAGGACACCCCATCATGCCACTCTCCCAAACAGAAAAAATCCAGGACTTGACCTCGGTTCTTCTCCATCCATCTGAAAAGGAAGAGGTCTAGTGAATAGTACATGCTCAAGAAGCTTATATAATCCTGTGGTTACAACACAAGGAAGTTGGGTTCTTTTTCTTTTTGTTGAAAACAGATAGTGGTAAAATTATCTTTTGTAGGCTTATAAGAAACTTTGGTAACCATAGAAATGGGTTCACTTTTTCTTGTTATAGTAATTCTCATCCCTCGGTGATTTGTTTAGGAAGGTCTTTCCTCCTATTTTCTCTTTATTTAGAACTGAAGTGGAAGAAATATAATATAGAATCAGTGAAAATTCCAGAGACTCCCCATGGAAAACAGTCATCCCAGCCTGGATGGGTTGGTGATACTACAGCTTAATACCAAGGTCCATGAAACAGATTGCTTGTGGCAAATGATAACACATCTCGCCTGTGGCCTCCAGTCCCTGAGGTGCTGTCCCTGCTTGTATTTATCTGCTTACTCAAGACCCACCCAGTGACAGAAGACCTAACATTGGCAAAAAAGGCAATATAAAGTTCTAAAACTACAGGTTGTCGGATGGAAGCCACCTTAGAAATTATCTGTTCAACTTCCACTAGCCCTTCTCTGACCCGGGTTGAGACTCCAAGGCTGTCTTTGCCTCCTACACATGTTTACTCTGCATCATTCCAGTCACTAGGATGTAGACGCCTTGTGTCCAACTCTTAGAGGAAGTGTAAAATTATCTTTCTCTGTTTTTATTTCTCTTCTGATGTGTGTCATTTTCCCTCAGACACAGACTTCACAGCCAGAGTTGTTTGATTTGATTTGCAGCAGTGTTAGCCATAAATCAGTGATTGATAGAAGTGGAGAATTCAGTTTTATATTTTCTTTTTCATGAAATGAAACAAATCGTGTACTGTTCCTTTACCTTTTGTGATAAATTCGTTCATAACAGCAAAAGATTCAGAGGTATTACTTGGTCTGTTGAAACAGTCATAGTGCTTTAGGATGCAAACCATATTTTTGTAGGATGGGTTTTTAAGCAGCTATGTTTTCTTGGTAATTTACAAAAACAACAGTTAAAAAAAAATATGCACAGATATGTGAGAAATTTCCCCAGATCTCTCAAGTGATGGAGTGCAATTCAATCAGCAATATTTTCAGGTACAATTTAGGTGCTATTATTATGTCACATTTTTAATTAGAATAATAGGTCATACCTTTTTCTTCTCTCAGATTATGATGACAGAGAACAAAGGCCCTGGATAATAACTTAATCAAGCCATTATTATTATAGAAGCATCCTTTCTGAGGGTCTTTTGTGCATATAAGGGAACAGCTGTATGCCAAAGATGTGGAGCTATTCTTGTTCTGCAAAGCCCCATATGGAAACCGACTTAATGCTTTCAGAGAAGGAAATATTTCATAATGCTAGAGTTTGCATCCTCACTCTGCAATTAGTGTTATCCTTGAGAATTAGCATTTGCCTTGGAGAGAATGTGTGTGCGTGTTCATGTGTGTGTGAACAGCATGTATCTCTGTGTGTGCATGTGACGTTGCTCTAATAGATCCATGTCAAGGTTAGAAGCGGGTACCCTGCAACTTGAGTTGACATCACCCTCACCTCCTAATACCTGTCCCCCTGAGGTTTATACTTGGGCCCAAGGATGCACAAGTCCCTGGCATCACACAGCATTTGGAATCTAAAAGTTTAAGGTCTAGTACTAACATTTTGCAAGTACTGAACCCCAAGTTGAAGGACTGAAGTTCAGGAAATGAGTACATGGTGATGGAGGGATTGATGGGCTGAGGTGTTTTGTGTGTTAGATGATTCCATCTGGGTAGGGATGATATTCTCCAAGATGCAGGAGGAGGTGCGCAAGGGGAAGCTGGACCAGAATTTTAAGAGTGATGCACTTTTCTGATGAGATCTACCCAAGAGGATGCTCTTGTGAGCAGGGCTTAGGTCTTTCCCATAGGTCTGGGAGAAGTCTCACTTGGAGCTGAGCTTCCAGCTTCCCGAAGTATATTATTTTCTTTAGTAAATTGCTCTAGCTCTCCTGCAGAGATTCAGACAACACTGCAAATACATTATATGCCAGTATAAATATCTCAGTTTTAGACAGATGAAAAGACAGTCTGATAATGACAATGGTGGTCTGATCTAACCTTTCATGACATCTGCAGAGAACAAGAAGCAGTTTCCTATTGCAGATCATCCTGGTCGCAGAGTTCTGGGTGGTGACTGGCATCCCAGGAAGAGCGGCCTTGGGGAGTAAGCTTGTGGGGCCAAGAGCTTCCGCTGGATGTGTCAAAAGGACTCCAGACATATCTGTCTGCTGTCCAGCCAGGACATGAGAAAACTCATGCAAGAAAAGATCTCTGGAAGGGGAAGGAGTGGAGAGTGGAAAGCAGACCGGCTGATGCTTGGGTTATCTGCAGGATAATAGGATCAGTCAGCCACTGTTGACTAACAAACAAATTGATAGTAGTATGCATAAATATGTGTGGGGGCCAGAAGAAGACCTAGTTAAATAAGTGTGTGAAAATGTGGGGCACGGCACAGCATTTTATGTACATATTGTTATTAACTGGTGTGTGGTCATTGTCTCAAAATCAGAGACAGAGAGAAAAATTAGCTTCAAGGGTGAATTATTTTGTTGCTGAATTAGACAGCAAGCTATCATGTTTCTTATTTTTATTTAAATGATTATACTTGTGCCAAAAGAATACCTTATGCGGCAGTATCATCAAGCTAAGCACTCTGTTAAGTGAAATGTTATCCCTTCTCAAAAAGAATTCCATTCTTCTCAATTACAAAAATTACACTAAACTGTATTATGTTTTCAAATGTGTCCATCAAAAGATGGTGGAAATTTGTTTTCCCTCCTATTTAAATATGACATCCTTGATTTTTAACTCTGGGGATGAACACAAGGTTTAGTGCTAGAACACAATATTTCTACAGAAAGAGTTAGATACTATTGACCTAAATATGTGCAGAT
>NW_003852575.1:1628042-1632453 GCF_000181295.1 Otolemur garnettii | reverse complement strand
ACAGAGGCAGGTCAGTGAAGAAAGCATGGCTTTGTCAACAAATCATCAAAAATATTTCAAAAATGAACTTTATCTTATTCTTGTACCCAAAAGTTAACCCAAAATAGTGGGGGGAAGAAGTTAACCACAGATAATGAAAGACTTTCAATATAAAATCTAAAACTTATAAAGCTTCCAGAGTAATACATAAAAGAAAATCTTTGTGATTAGGTAAAAAATGAAAATATAGCTCCAAAAGCATGACTGATAAAAGAAAATATCAATAAATGTAAATTAATTAAAATTAAAATCCTTTTCCCTTTCAGAAACACTATTAAAATGAAAAGACTAGTAAGAAAGTCTGTCCCAAAAATATACATGGTAAACAACTATAGTCAGAATATGTAAGAAACTCTCAAAATTCAATAAGAAAACACCAATCTGGTGATAGCTATGTTAATTAGGTCAATGTTACTCATATATTAATGACATGATATAATCACTCCACGGTATATACCTACGTCAAAACATCACATCATACCCCATAAAGATATACAATTATTATTTGTCAATTAAAAATATAATTCTTAAATGGGCAAAAGTTTAAATCGAGTTTTTATAAAACAAGATCTGTGGATGATAAACTCGCATGACATGGTGCGCATGTCATTAGACAGTAGATAAAATTAAGTTAAAACTATAAGGTGCACCTACATATCTGTTCAAGTGGGAAAAGAAAACTTGACAAAAGCAAGTCCCAGTGCAGAAACAGAAACTGGAACGCTCCTGTCTCTCTGCACACTGCAGAAGACAGAGCACTTTGGAAACCAGTTTGGCCATTTTTCTATAAACATACACTAAGACCCAGTAATCCCACTACTGTTATTTTCTCAAAGGAAATAAAAGCTTACATTCACGCAAGAATTTACACACGGATTTTTAGAGCAGTTTTATTCAGAAAAAGAGCTCAAAATTGAAAACAATCTAAATGCCCATCACTAGGGGATGGGCAAACTGTTTTCATCTATACCACCGAATAATAATTGTCAATAAGATGAAACAACCTGTGATACCCACAGCATCATGGACGAATCTCAGTGCCTCAGGCCGAGGGCAAGAAGCGATACTCAAATGGCCACAACTGTCCAATTCCAGTTGTATCACATTGTCGGAGGTGAAGCCTGGGAACAGAAATGGATCAGTGATAACCAGGGCCTGGGAGTGGGAGGACAGACTTACGACAAAGACCCCCCTGAGAATTTTGAAATGATAGAACTGTTCTATGTATTGATTTTGGCAATGGTTACAGGACTGTGTGTGTCTGTCAAAACTTAGAAGTGTGCAACCAAAAAGGAAAATTTTTAGTGTATGTTAATTATACCTCAGAAAGTTGGACTTAAAATACATGAAGGCAAAATTCAGACATTTCCAACTAAAGAAAAAAACACTGAAATAAATTATTGGCAACAGCACATCTGGGCTGTATTGCTAAAGGAAGTCATTCAGGCAGAAGGAGAATGACACTAGATGGTAACTCAGAGCTAGGACTCAGTATAACTGGAAATGGTAAGTGTGTGTGTATTCATTTATTTAGTTTTAAACTTATTTACAAGACATTTGACTGTGTTGGGGTTTATTCTGTATATATGTGTAACATATGTGATAACATCACATGGGGGCAGCGATGGGGGTAGCCTAAAAATCTCTATACGTCACTTGGAGTCGGTAAATATTAACTTAGATAATATTGTAATGTGTTAAAGATGGAAATTTTGATCAGAGTATCAACAACCAAAAAGATAAAGAAGGTAAGTATATATAACTAAGATATCAAAAAATTAAACTTGTATACTAAGAAATATTTAACACAGAAGAAAGTAGTAAAAGAAGAATAAGACAAAAAACAATTAACAAAGGAGAAAAAAACAAATGGCAAATTGGTGGGCCTGAAGCAAACGACGTCAGTAATCACATTAAAGACAGGATGGTGGCTCATGCCTGTATCCCAGCACTTTGGGAGGCTGAAGCAAGAGGATAAATTGGGTTCAAGAAGTCAAGACCAGCCTTGGTGATATAGCATGATCAAGTGAAAAGAAAATGAAAAAATTTAGCTGGGCATGATGATGTGCACCTGTAATCCTAACTACCTGGGAGGCTGAGGTGGGAGGATTGAGCCCCGAAATTGGAGGTTGCAGTGAGCCAGGTTCGTGCCACTGAACTCCAGCGTGAGTGACAGAGTGAGACCTTGCCTCGACAAACATAATAATCGTATTAAATACGAACACACTAAATAATCAAAAGGCAGACGTTGCCAGACTGAACAAACAATCAAGGTCTAATTATGTGCTATGAACTTTCAATTCTAAGGTCCAAATTTGTTGAGAATGAAAGAATCATACAGACAGAAACATAAAAGGGCTTGAGTGTTTGTAGTAAGAGCAAAGCGGACTTTGATATGAGGACATTGCTAGAGATGAAGAGGGACATTTTATTATGATGAAAGGTGGAACATGGGAATATAAAGGGTCCTAAATGTGTGTGCACCTGACGGTGGGCTACTATATATATGAAGTGAATACCGACAGAACTGAAGAGAGAAATAGACAAATCAACAATTCCAGTTGGATATTTTAGTATTTCTCTGTTGGTAATTGACAGAACATGTAAACAAAAACCCAGTAAGGATATTGGCCTCTTGAACAACATGTTCATGTGACTTGACCAACTATAGCGATAAATATAGAACACTTCACCGATCAACAGCAGAACACATTTTTTCCTTTATTAAATCATAACTGTGTACGTTAATGCATTTATGGGGTACAATGTGCCAATTTGATGTACAATGTGGAATGATTACATCAAACTGATTAACATAACCATCTCAAGACTTGCTTACTTATTTGCTGTGCTAAGACATTTTTACTCTATTCTTAATGTGCAGAATACATTTTACAAAAGCACACAGAACATTCCTCAGGTAGACCACATGCTCAACCGTACAGGTCTTAAAAATTAAAAAAATATTAAACTGTACATTATATATTCTCTGATTGCAATGTAAATTAGGGATCAAGAAGAGAAAGAGGCACACAGAAAATCCCCAAGTATGTGGAAATAATAAAAAAAAAATGAACAGGTAGATATAACATAACACTATTTGTGAAATGTAGTTAGGTAGATCTTAGAGACAGAACGTACCTTTAGCAAAAAAGGAAATATCCAAAGTCAGTGATCTAAGCTTCTACCTTGAGAACCTAGAAAAGGAAGAAAAAATTACATCCACGCAGAAGACAATAAAATCAGAATGGAAATCAATGATCTGTAAAATGGATAAATAATGCAGGAAATTAATAATACCAAACCTAGTTTTTTGAAAAAGATCAATAAGATAGAATAACCATAGGCTACAGTGAAATATACAGAAATCAATTATATATCTATATACAAAAAACCTTTTATAGCTCAATTATGAGACATACAATCCAAGCACAAAAAACATAGGTAAAACATTTGCACAGACACCTCACAGAGCAATAAACATATGCAAACTCTGACAAGCACGTGAAAAATGTGACCGTCTCTGGTCATTAAAGAAATGTAATTTAAGGCACAAAGAGGTAAGTAGCTAAAATTTCAAAGGCTCTTTATACCAACTGTTTATGACATGGAACAGTCAGAACCCTTGTACTGCGGGGGGGAATGTAAAATGGTACAATCCCTTAGAAAAATAGTTTACCTGTTTCTTAGAAAGTTAGACATGCACATACAGCCAAAGAAATCAAAGCGTCTGTCTGCACGAAGACTTATACATGAATGTCCCTTGCATCATCCCTCCCGGTGTTCCCCAAGTGGAAACAGACTTCAGTGTCCATCAACTAACTGGTGCATTGATAAGAAGCGCTGTGCACGCAGTGGGGTCCTACTGAGCACTCAGTGGGGGACGGACTGAGCCTTGCAGCAATGGGGTGAGTCTCAGGAACAGTGTGCTAAGACGTAGTAGACTTCATACTGGGCGATTCCACTCGTATGAAATTCCAGAAAAGCCAAATGGCAGTGTTAAAAGCAGATCAGAGGCTACCTGGGTTAGAGCTCCGGACAAAAATTGACTGCAGAGGGACATGGGAGAACTTTCTGGGGCAACGAAAGTACTTTAATCCTTGACAGTGATGATACTTGCACACCCGAGCACATTTATCAAAGCTCATGGATCTGTACATTTAAAATAGGTGGATTTTATTGTCTGGAAAATCAGCTTTTTCTTTTCTTTTTTTTTTTAGACAGAATGTTGCCCTGGGAAGAGTGCTGGGGCATCATCATTGCTCAGTCTCTTAGGCTTAAGCGATCCTCCTGCCTCAGCCTCCCAAGTAGCTAGGACTATAAGTGCTGATAGTTTTTCTATTTTTATTGTATTTTATTTTTTTGAGACAGA
>NW_003852575.1:1626488-1627880 GCF_000181295.1 Otolemur garnettii | reverse complement strand
ACCCAATAGCCTTGGTGTATGTGCCTAGTGCCCCCCTTACTGAGCTATGAGCAATGAGCCAGTTTTTCTCTTTTTAGTAGAGACAGGTCTCACTCTTGCTCAGGCTGGTCTTGTGCTCCTGAGCTCAAGCAATCCACCTGCCTCAGCCTCCCAGAGAACTAGGATTATAAGTATGAACCATGCCTGGCCAGGGAATGAATTTTATTGTATGTATATTATATGTCTATTAGAACTGTTAAAAAAGAAAAAAAAACCCAGACATCTCAAATAAAATAAAGTAAAACTAAACAAACCAAAACAAAAAATAGTTCAGGACTATCATAGTCTTTTGATGTGTCAACTTGACGATGTTACAGTTTTTACTGAAGGTATTTTATAGATCTTGATGATAATTCATCAGCAGTTGACTCTAGGTAGGAAAGATTATACTGGATAATTGCAGTTAAAAAGTCTTGACACCAGAGCTGAGTCCCCCGTGAAGAAGAAGAAATTCCACAGTGGAGGCAGCTTCAGCTGTGCACAGTTCCAGGCACTGCCCCTCACAGCCCACCCTGTGGAGTTCATACTTGCTTAACCTGCCCTACAGTCCTGCAAGCCCATTTCTTGCCAAAATTCCAAATGTACTAGTATTTTGCCCCATGAAGCTGATCAGAATTGTAATTTTGCATTGCTTTTGATTATGTGAGTGTCTTAAAGGGCATAGATACTGTTTTGTTTGGGTATTTGTCTGGTGTCTGGCCTGTAGCTCATATGCCATAAATATCTGCCGAATGATGAATAAATGAACGGAGTTTTAGGAACGTGTTTATATTTGTCAGACCTTATGCCTCAAATATTGATTTGGAAAATATCGTTGCCATTTATGCCATAAAGCAGGAATTGGCACAGACTTTCTTAAGGGCTATGTAGAAAATACTTTCAGTGTTGTGAGCCAACAGTTCATGTCATTGGCCTACTCAACTCTGTTGTAGGAAAAAAAATAGATAATATGTAAATCCATGGGTGGATCTATGTTTTAATAAAAGTTTGTAAAAACAGGTGACTGGCCTATGGGTGATACCTTGCCCACCCCTGTGTAAAGCTTGTTATCCAGAGTAGTCACAAGGTATTGTATTAAAAAATCATCTGGTTACTATGTAAATTACTAGGGACCAAGGTGATAGAGTACAATTCTCACCATAATTGAAGTGAATATGGTGAATATACCGGCAGTTTATCTGACGTGCCCTAACTCGACATCTTCCCCAGATGATAAAAATTCCCATTACACAATACTGTGAATACATGCGCAGAAGTGGAGAGATTGACCCAAATCAGCACCAAGTGCAGGACAGCCTCTGCAAACTTGTTATATTTAATAAATACCCCAAATTTTGTTATTTGCACAGTTTT
>NW_003852575.1:1612670-1626241 GCF_000181295.1 Otolemur garnettii | reverse complement strand
TTTTTTTTTTTGGCAGTTTTTGGCCGGGGCTGGGTTTGAACCCACCACCTCCGGCATATGGGGCCAGTGCCCTACTCCTTTGAGCCACAGGTGCTGCCTGGCAATAATATTCTTTACTACACACCAACTTTCTAGACCCCAGCTGTAGATGTGAAGTAACAGGCCTTTACTACGAGGAATAATTTCCCCAAAGTCTTTGATGTTAAAGTCATGTACTTCATTATTATTTTTCTTTATTTTTATTAAGTTATTCGTACATAGATCATAAATACATTTATGCCATTATGGGATTCAATGTGTTGATTATTTGTGCATGTATGCCGTGGAATGCTATGCAGCATTAAAAAAATGAAGACTTTCCCTCTTTTATGTTTACGTGGATGGAGCTGGAAAATGTACTTCATTATTTATTTCTTACCGACTTTTACTTTACATAGAATCCTAATGAATTTGATTATTTAGATTTCTAGCCATGGCAAGTGAGAATAAGCAAGGTGTAGCTTCCAAAATACAGCTAATAAAAGCCTCCCCCCAAACAGAAGCCACTGTGTTTGTTTCACGCATTATATTAAATAATAATGATTCATCAAGAACATTTAAAATTATGTTCATTGTTCTCTTTTCAGAAAGAAAGAAGCCGTGCTGTGGATCATTTCCATTAAAATAGTTTGTCTATTAAAATCAGTTTTGATGTTGGATGAGGAGGCTCGATCACCTGAGATAAGGCACCCGGACAGCTGCTGGTAACGCCGAGAGACTGCAGCCTTCCCCTGGGCTGCGCCCCTCTTTTTCTCTTCTCCTCTGCAAACATTTTATTCATACGCTGAATTTCTTTGCATAATGGATATCTGCCTTTACAGCCAACACTCTGGGAGGTATTTTTTTACTGTAGCAGGTGTTGTTTTTAGGTCTTCTCCCTCAGACTCCCTCAGACGGTATTTCGATTTTGAAAAGAAAGCCTTCCTAGAAAATGTTATTCATTGTTCCTACTTAGAAAACTCCACCCAGAGTAGGGCTTTTGTTCAGGAAACCAGAAGGGAAATAATAAATGCAATTGGAATGGTCAGACGTGATCAGACACAGTATCTGCCATAGTAATGTGTGGGAGACCACTCGTCCTAAGTGCTGTGTGTCGGAGCTTCAGGCTGAGTTGTCAGTCTGCTGGAAAGGTAGCCACCCATGTCTGTCCTGCTGCAGAACGGCAGTTTCAGAGGTGTCCCTAGGAGGCCCGGAGCCCCGGCATTGGGCCAGATGTCCCTGTACTCTCCTAGGAGTTCACCCTGAACAGTGAAGGCAGAAAAATTCCTAGACTAGGCTGGCTTCGTTGTTGCTGGGAGCAGGATCATGTACACGCCCAAGAGGCCAGCAGGACAGATAACCCTCCAGACTGTGAAACCAGGCATTTTAGACTGAATTCTGCAACCAGGCTATGCGTGGTCCATGTGGGACCCGCTACCCACCTGGCTGCTTGCTCTCCAGTCTTGTGGAAAAGGCCCACATCTCGTTAGGAACAGGTGCCTGTTCTGCCTGCATTCCATCACTGCAGGGCACAGCAACTGGTTCCTGGCATGTCTCTTTCTTTATAAAAATAATTTTGTCTTTTTTAGAATAGGTAGCACCTGCACATGTGTAAATGATTCCAACATTGTAAGATTGAGGAGTGAGTGGGCGGTGCCCGTACCTCAGTGGGTAAGGCACCCACCGAACACCCAGGCTGGTGAGTTCAAACCTGCCCCCGGGCCAGCTAAACAACAATGACACCTGCAACAAAAAAAATACCTGGGTGTTGTGGCAGGTGCCTGTAGTCCTAGCTCCTTGGGAGGCTCAGGCAAGAGAATCACTTAAGCCCAAGAGTTTGAGGATGCTGTAAGCTGTAATGCCACGGCACTCTACTGAGGGCAGCATAATAAGACTCTCTCCAAAAAACAAAAAACAAAAAACAAAAAAACTTGGTTGGTCATCAAGCATTGACCACTTCCTTCTACAGGTGATTAAAAACTTAGATCTTGCAATCGAATCCAAGCTTCGGTAGTTGGGTGACTCCATCAAGTGTATTCATGTCTCTGAGTTTGACACACTCATTTATAAAATGTGGATAATAGTACCTACATTAAACACTTAGTGCAATGTGTAATACAGAAGAAACATAAATACGTGGTGGGAGTGACTTCTATGACATGCTTCCTCCCCTCGCTCCCCCAGCAGCAGGCGGCTGGCCTGGCGGTGTGTGGGTTCCATGCTCACACGCTCCCCGTGCTCACACCCTCCCTGTCCCCATACCCTCTCCATGCCCACACCCTCCCATGTTCACACCCTCCTCACGCTCTCCCTTCTTAGTCTCTCAAAGCTTCCCTGTCCCCAGCCCTTCCCCATTCATACCTTGCTGACAAAGTTGCTGCTGAGATATTTTCTTTGTCATTTTGCTTTTTCGAGATATATTTTTAATAGTTTTATTGAATGTCACAGACCTATAACAGACTGCTCCTATTTAAAGTATACAATTTTATAAGTTTTGACACCTGTGAACTATCACCACAGTCAAGTAGTGAACGTACCCTTCACCTTTGAAAATTGTCATCCCTGCCACCCTGCCCCTGCCACCCGGGCTGCTGCATGCTATTTGGGATTGGTTTGTATTTCTCGTGTTTTATACAAATGAAAAACTGAGTAGGCACTCTTTTTTTGTCTGACATCTTTCACTGTGAGATTGATTTGTGTTGTTTTGTGTATCAATAGCTTACTATCATTTTTCCCCTTGAGTATTATTTTATTACATGGATATAGAAAATTTTGTTTATTCATTCATCTATTGATGGACATTTCGGTTGTTTCTAGTATTGGGATGCTATAAATCAAGCTGCTATGAGCATTTGTGTAAGATTCTTTTTATGGACACACACTTTCTTTTTTATGGGTAAATGCCTAGTAGTGGAAGGTCTCCGTGAGTAGGGCATCAGCCAAACATATGAAAGGTGTATGTTTTTAAGAAAACAGTTTTAAGAATCTGCCATACATTTCCCCAAAGTATTTCTTTACCGTTTTCCATTCCCACCAGTGGTGTAGGAGAGGTCTAGCTGCTCCCTACCCCTGCTGGGGGACACAGTAGGCTCAATCGGTCTTTCTGACTTTAGTTACTCTAATGTGTATCATGTGGTGATTTTAATTTGTTTCCCTATGTTAGTGAGTTTCAGGATTTTTATGTGTTTATTTGCCATCTACACATCTGTTTTTTGTGAACTGTCTAAACATTTTGCCCATTTTTAAAAGTATGCTTTAAAATTTTTTTAATTTGAAAGCTTTAAAAAATGCATATTCTGGATTCAAAGCCTAGTACCTACTGCATGGGGTGGTTGCTATGTGAGATTAAACAAGACAATTTTTTGGCATGTTCAGACACTTAGCTCCATGTATGACACAAAATAAACACCTAATATGTGGTCGGAGTGACTTCTATTTCACTTAGTAATCTGCGTTTGAAGTTCCTACGTGTCCTTCTATCATTGAGTAATATTTCAGTGTATGGACGCAACACAGTTTGTTTATCCATTCATTTATTGAAGGACGTCTTGGCTGCTTCCAAGTTTGGGCAGTTATGAATAAAGTTTCTATAAATATTTATGTGCATGGCTTTGCGTGGACATACGCTTTCGACTCATTTGGGTAAATACCAAAGAGTAAGATTGCTAGGTTGTCTGGTTAAACTATATATAGCTTTGTAAAAAAATCATCGAATAAAAAAGTGTCTGTACCATTTGGGTTCCCATGTGGTGTTGTGCCCAGGAGTTCCACAAAGACCACACTGCCAAACAAGCCCAATTCCCAGCAGAGTCCCTTTATTGAAGAGCTGGCCGGTGACTGCCTCAGTGTCCCAACATGGGGTTTCTGAGAGCAGCCCCGAGTGCTTAAGGGGTTGGTTTTTAAGGCTTGGTCGGCATCCTGGTTGGAACGTATGCTGTTCAGGTAGGGGAGAAGGCAAGCAAGCATTGTACAGAAGCAGAATTGCGCGGTTAGCTGTACATCATACAGGTTTGTTTTACTATTTTGCCCCTACCCATCTTAGTTTCTGTACCTTCCCCCACACATCTTAGTCTCAGTATTTTCCCTACCTGGTATTGTTTAAAGGTCAGTCTGGGGACAGGTTGTGCCTCCCGGTTCGTTTCCCAGGGAGCAGGACGCTCTTACAGTCCCCCAGAGACCTTCTCCCCTGACTACATCCCCACCTACACCCAGCCTCTTCCCGCTGTGTGAAGCCCCAGACAGAAGGGTATTTGTTTATGTTCCCTTTGCCACAAGTGATCTTTATGAGAAAGTGCAAATGTGAGTCTTGCATGACTAAGGACTGGGGGAATGCTGACTCTGAACGACGGTAATAGAGCAAGTTTCTAATAGCTAAGTGGGAAACTCAGACTGCCCACAGGGTAGAAAATAGGCTGGAAGAAGGTTGAAATTGTGTGCATGTGAGTGCTTGGAGACTGACTGACATGGATAACACCAGGTGGCCTTCACACACACACACACACACTCACCTTCACAGGGTGAACTGTGTGTAGCTCAGTTTTGATCCCAGCTGGGACTTGTCTGTAGTTTATTTGAGAAAAAAGAATGGAAAACACAGGGAAACCCACCTCACTGAAGCATTTAAAAAAACTTATGAGACACTTGTAACTATGTCTCTGGAAAAATAGAGAACTTTGAACAGGAATAACCCAAGAAACTTCTTGTTCAGGCAACTATGGTTTCCTTTGAAATAAGATTAATTTTAAGCCTATTCTTAAAATACAAATGTTTAAAAATGACAAAACTGCCACCTCTGTAATATTTCTAAAGTGAATAGATTCACCTGTGAGCTTGTCTACAGAGTGTGGTCCGCAGAGTGCAGCCCACTTGTACCCAAAAGATAAATTCTGAAAAGGAAGCAGAGAGTCAAATTTCTGAGTCCCCCTGAGCCTGAAAATGGGAGAGATCCCTGTCTAGCCCTAAATGAGAAAATCCTATATCAATATTATATTCCATAAACTGTGCCTAGTCTGTAAAAGTAATAATTTGGTTGTTTAAATTATTTGGGAAACTGAATCTTTGTCAAAGAAAAAGGTTGGGTGCAGGGTCCTATTGATTTTTAATTCTTCTTGGTGATCATATTTGTCTATTCTAATAACTTTGGGCTGGTTTGCATTGGAACAGTAATTTTTACTCAAGGCTACACATAGTTAGTTGCCCCTCTTTCATGAAGAGGAGGTCTAGCTCCCCTTGGTTCTGCAGGACTACCTCACCCAAAGAGTTGACTTGTATTTCGAGTTGAGAGATAGTTTTTTAAAAAGTTCTAAATCTTGGGTAACCTGCTGGCTGAGGTATTTAAAATCAGTGTTCTGCATGACTAGGGGACTGGCCCCTAGTGCTGTGGACCCAGTTATGCTAAGCAAGAAACTGGCAGGGAACGAAACAGCGGTTCTCAACCTGTGGGTCCCGACCCCTTCATAACCATGAAAATACATCGCGGCATTAGGAAGGTTGGGAACCACTGAACTAGAAGCAAGAAATCAATTAGTACCTTCTCATTTATCTTAGAGGTGAACTAGACTTATTTCAATTCTTTTTTTGAAAGCTTGCAGTCTAGAAATTTGCCAGGAGTTAGCTGGTATTTTTCCATGATAGCCTAGGCCTGACACATTTTTTTTTTAGCCTAGGCCCACTGGGCCTAACAGTGGTTTGTCTTTTCATTCTCTTTACAGTCTTTTGAAAGAACAGAGGTCTTTGATTTGATAAAGTCCAATTTATCACTTTAGTTTATTCTTTGTATTTTTGCTGTCTTATCTAGAAAGTCTTTTTCTTATTCAAGGTCATAAAGATTTGTCCTTATAGTTTTTTCCTAGAAGTTTCAGACTTAGGTTATGTATGTAGGTCTAAGATCCAACTTAAGTTAATTTTTGTCCATAGTGACAGGTACAGATCACAGTTTATTTTTGTTTTGAATGTAGACCCATTGATTGCTCCAGCACCATTTTGTGAAAAAGCCATCCTTTCACTAAATGGCCTCTGCACTTTTATCAAAAATCAGTCGTCTGTGTCTAGGGTGATTCTGAACTCCCTATTCTGTTCTGTTGCTTTGTCTATCTCGGCATCAATACCACCCTGTTTTGATTATTAGCGTTTATAGTAATTCTTGAAATCAGGCAATGTTCGTCCTTCAACTTTACTTTTCTTTTTCAGAGCTGTGTTGGTTATTCTAGGTTCTTGGCATTTCCATATTAATTTCAGGATTGGCTTTTCAATTACTGTGAAAGAGCTTTCTGAGATTTTGTTAGGAATTTCTGTGACTCTATAAATCAATTTGGGAACAATTTACATTTAAAAAATGTTGTAAATGTCTTGCCATCCACGGAAGAGGTCTACCTTTCCATCTACTTATGTCTTCTTTAATATCCATTGCAGACATTTTATAGTTTTGGTGTAGAGGTTATTGACGTCTTTATTGCTAATATTTTTCTTAACATATTTTTTGCTGTTGTAACTGAATGTCTACAATTTCTTACAGTTCTGGAAGCTGGGAAGTCCAAGGTCATGGGGCTGCCCCTGGTGAGGGTCTTCTTTTTGCCTGGTAACATGTTGGGGGTATGATGTTACAAGACAGCAAAATTGGCTTTTATAACAGACCTGCTCTGTGATAGTCCATTAATCCCTTCATGGGGGCAAAGCCCTCATAATCCAATCTCCTCTTACAAGCCCCATCCCATGATACTGTTACCCTGGGGCTTAAGTTTTAATAGGAGTTTCAGGGGGAATAAACATTCAAGCCATAGCAGTATCTTATTGTGCATTGCTGGTATGTAGAAATGCAATTGATTTTTGTATATTTTCCCTGTATCTGAAATCTTGTAAGACTCACTCATTAGTTCTAGTATCTGCTGTGCCTGTTCATTAGGATTTTCTACATAAATGATCCTTTATGTGCGTATAAAGATAGTTCTGCTTCCTTTGCAAAGCAGATGACTATAGTTTCTCCTGGCCACATGGCAGTGGCCAGAATCTCTAGTACAATCTCCACAGTAAGTGGTTTGTTCCTGATATTAAGGATGGAGCATCCAGTCTGTCACCATTATGTATGACACGAATTGGGTTTTTTCATCCATGCTTTTTATCAAGTTGTGGAAGTTCTGTTCTTAGTTGGCTGAGAGATTTTTTTTTTTTTTTTTGCTGAGAGATTTTTATCAGGAATGAATCTTGAAGTATGTCCAATGTATTTTCTATGTCTATTGAGATGATCATACATGTTTTTTCTTTTGTCATTTTGTTAATATAGAGAATTTTATTGTTTTTTGACTATGACTCACCAATTCTGAATAAATCTCATTGGTTGTGATATATTATCCTTTTTAGATGTTACTGAGTTTGATTTGCTTTTTTTTTTAATTTACATGTTTGTTCACAAGAGATAGTGGTCAATTCTTTTATTTTCTTGTGATATGAATGGTGACACCATTCTGCAGGCCTGAAGGAAGGAGCTGCAAAGTGTTCCCTCTTCAGTTGTCTGGAGGAGTATGTATAGAAATGGCATTTTTTTTTTTCTAAACATCTTTTTTATGTTTGATAGAATTCCCTAGTGAAGCCATCTGGGCCTGAAGTTTTCTTTGTGGGGAGGTTTAAAATCTAAGTCCTTAATCAACCTATAGGTGGATTCCTGTTCTTTAAGTGGTTTCCTGAAGCTTCCCCATCCCTCCAGGGGAGGGAGATGATCCCAGTTCTTCCGAGTGGGAAGCTGCTCCCCCCCACGGTACATAGTGTCACCTAATTCCCCCAGTGCTTCGTGACCTAAATACCCAGCTGCTTTACTGAGATGCCCCGCCTAAGACGTTATAATGCAAACTCTCAACTGTTTGTGCCCTTTCTGCTTAATCGATAGTCTCATTTACACTCAGTCTTGATCACCTTTTCTTGGGTCTCTGGGGTTCTTTGACAGATCTCAGATGTTTCATGCTAACTCTGATGTTTTCCATGATCAGAAGAGCTAGGGAGAAGATTGGAGCTTCCTCAGGTTGGCCAGTATCCTTGGGAATTAAGAATATTGATTAGTCCAAAAGGGCAAGAAGGAAAGGACAGCTAATATTGCTGCCTGGCCTACTTAATCTGCAGCAGGGCAGCGGCCTTGAAGAGGGACAGGCAGACCCTCAGATGTGTCTGTCCCTCTCTGTCCTCACTGGGCAATGACCTCCTTCCCCAACACTCTCTCTGTTGATCAGTACATCAAGGCTTGGGCAGTCAGCAAGTGATAGGAACATTGTGATTGGTCATCTGTAACCCAGGGGCCATTGGAGTGACATGAAGGGCTTGTTAAAACACAGATTACTAGGCCCACTCCTGGGGTATTTGATTTATTAGATCTAGGGGGAGTCTTATAAGGGAAGAAGGAGAAGACTGCAGAAATCTCCCTTTCCTAAGATCATAGCCTGTCAGGAGCCAGGGCCAGGTACAGAACAATGTCTCAGGTAGGTGAGCCCATGTAGGCTCACGCTTGGTAACCATGGTTACCATGAGCACTGGGTCTCTCTCTCTTTATCTCTTTCTCTGCCCCTTTATGGTAGCACAAGGAGGAAAGTCTCATGCTGAAGAGTGATCAATAAGTAAGGGTGGATAAACCTCCTCCAGCCATCTCAGGGGAGTCTGGACAGGGGTTGAATATGCAGGGCTGTGTCCTGAGACTAAATAAAAGACACAGCATGGGGCTTGAGGCTTGAAGGATTCTCCCAACACCCATTCTATCAGCACCCACTTGGTGAGAGTAAACAAAAGTCATGGCTCATATGTGCACACTGTGCCCTCTGAGTGTCTGGGGGGCATTGCTGCAGGGGAGACTACTTCAGGACAGGGGGACATTGCTACAGGGAGAATGCCTGAGGACCCGAGGACATAGCTGCAGGGCAGAATACCTCAGGACTGGGTGACATTACTGCAGGGGAGAATGCCTCAGGGTTGGGAGGAAGCTGGCCTTTTCCTTCAGCCTGGGGTCTTGGAGAACTGGTGTGGGTTGTTAGCCATGGTGGCAGCCTCCTGTCTAGGTTGCGACTTCCAGCCCTTGCTGACGCAGAGAGGCTTGGACCCACCGCCAGGAGTCGGGTGGGGTGAAGTTCCTAGAATACCTGGCCTGGGTGGGAGGGCGGTGCACAGAGACCTGGTTTAGCTGCTGGAGCTGCTCTGCATCTGGCAGCTCTCACCCTCGGTGACCACCACGCCGGTTCCGGACTTTGCACTGGGCCTCTGCTCAGCTGCCTCCCTCTGCAGTGGACAACCCCCTGGCCTTGGTGTTATGACCTGGCTGCTGATTTCCCTTCAGCCTGTGCCATTTGGAAATCGCTCAGAAGTGATGCTAGGCCTTATGGTCATGGAAATAACTTATTCTATAAATACTCAAAAGAATATTCCTTTTACCCTGAGAATAAAAGTCAACTGGTTCACTGTCCCACATTACCTTGAGTCCCTTTAATTTTTCAGTTCTTTCCCTGTTCATTCGGGAAGCAGGTCAGGAAGGCCTCCTGAATACTGGGCACTGTGTTGATAAACAAAAAGAAAGCGTCTGAGACTTCAGACAGCTCAGAACATTCACAATCTATCCTGAGACTTGGACATGAGCAGGTCATTTTAACACAATATGAAAGAACTATATATTCAGGATGTTCTAGGAGCAGAGGAGACTCTAACTCAACCAGGGAAGGCTTCTTGGAGGAGACGGCCTTGAGATTAGCCTGGGAGGATTAGCTAGTTCACAACTGGGACAAAACATTCCAGCAAGATGGAAAAGTATGAAAAAAGGCACAAATCCCGGCAACAGCAGTGTGTAGTGTGTGTGTGTCTGTGAATGTGCATGTGTTGTGCACACATAGGCATGTATGTGGGACTGTGTACATGTTTGTGTGCATACATGAATGAGTGTGATCACATGTTCATGTGCACGTGTGTGTGTTTGTATTTGTTCATGTTTGTATGTGTAGATGTGCACGTAGGGTTTTGTGTGCATGTGTGTACATGTGTGCGAGTATGTGTATACGTGGGTGCATGTGGTTTTGTGCATTTGCATGCGTGATACATGTCTGTATGTGTGTACCTGTGTGCACATGTGCATACATGTGCAAAGGGATGCATGATTTCATGGTGAAATTGGCAAAGGAGTGGTGGGGGCAGGGAATATGAACAGTTCTTTATTTCTTCAAGGTCAAGTTCAAGGAACGGCAGAAAGAAGAAGGTGAAACTAGATCATGGAGGTCTTTGAGCGCTATGTTGAGGAAGCTGCTGTGGGTTACCTTTCTAGGGTGATACAGGGAGTGAGACATGTGAGAGAAACAGGTCAGGGCAGGCAGCTTCTTGAGCCCTGGGAAGATGTTTCAGGTTGAGTTTCCCCGAGGCAGCATCTGAGGCAGGATGGGGAGCAGGTGGTTCACAGAGGGCTTCTCTCAGGAGTGGGAAGTGGGATGAGGCAGGGGACACTGCCAGTTGGGGCTGTGGTCTGACCCTATGGGCACCGCAGTGAGATTGCAGCACAGAGTTGCTCCTGCCTCCAGGAAAGGCGGCCTTGTGATCCTGGAGCCAGTCAGTCACAGGCTGTAGGCTGGGATGAAAAGGGGGGAGAGGGGTCAGCTGTGAGCATGCATCAGGCAGCACGTGGGGAACTGTCCACTGTTTGGACAAAGGGGCACCAACAGCATCTACTGTAGTCCATAGTACTTCTATACACTCTCTGAGAAGTTCCGGCAGTGTGTCTGAGTTGCTTTGATTTAGCAGTGGTTGCTTTAATTGAAGAAACTTTCCTTCTTTAGCATCTTCTGGGAACCTTGATGGCTGCTTTTTTCATATTTGTTTACTAAATTTTTAGATTACTGATTTTTGCATTGGTTTGATGCAAAAACCTCACTTCTATGACATTCCATGTAGCACAGAGATATTCTTTCTATCAAAGTCTAAAGAGACATTTCAAGCGGAATAAGATGGGCTTTGAATTAATGAATCTCTGTCTGGGAAACCACGGTGCTCTGCCAGAGACACCCTCCTGGGATGTTGACCTGGTGCTTCTGGGGATGGCTTTCCTGTCTGCTGAGAGGGCTGACCAGAGTTCGGCTATTCTTAAAGAGAAATTGTTCTGATACTCAAACACAAACACCCCAGAGCCCAGAATTTACAGCCAACAGCTGAGCTGGGGGTCAGTGTGTGGAATGTTAGTTGCTAAGAGGCAAAGTCTAAGTTGCAGCCTGACTTGAGACGGTTGTCATATGCTGCTCATTGTTCCTCCTGGGAGAGAACCTGCTGACCACCGCCTCCCCCCTTGCATTCAGTTGAGTTTTTCCACTCACGTGAGCACATTGTTATTAATCTACAAGTTTCAAATTAGTACTGAGTACATGTAATGCTTGCCTTTCCATGCTTGTGATACTTTTTTGTTGTTGTTTTGAGACAGAGTCTCACTCTGTCACCCTGGCTAGAGTGCAGTGGCATCATAGCTCACAGCAACCTCCAACTCTTGGGCTTGAGCAATCCTCTCGCCTCACCCTCCCAAGTAGCTGGGACTATAGGCACCTGCCACTATGCCGGGCTAGTTTTTCTATTTTCAGTAGAAATGGGGGCTCAATCTTGCTCAGGCTGGTCTTAAACTCCTGAGCTCAAGCCTGTACCTCAGCCTCCCAAGGTGCTAGGATTACTTATGATACTTAGGAGAGTGTTCCTCAAATCTATACAAGTTATAAGAAAGGATACAAGATCTCCATCCTTGTAATAGTGAATAGTATCCCATGGTATACATATACCACAATTTATTAATCCATGCATCTGTCCAAGGGAACTTAGGTTGTTTCCATATCTTTGCAATTGTAAATTGGGCTGCTATAAACATATGCATATCCTGTGCATATGTTTTTATGGTGAAAGACTTTTTTGCTTTGGGTAATACCTAGTAATGGCATTACAGGATCAAATGGAAGGTCCATTTTTAATTCTCAGAGAGGCTTAATTGTATATACCACTGTATTAATTGGAAATAAAAAAAAGTAAAAATACGAAAATGAATAGCTAAAAAAAAAATCACTAAGAGGAGACATTAAGGACAGAGGATTCTTGCTAACCTGGCCTAACAGGGTTCTTGCTAAAGGCAGGCCAAGGACTTGGACATCGGGGCTGGGCTGGGGGGGAGGGGGGGCGTGGATTCTCCCTAGACTCACTGAGCAGTATTCTTTGCTGGAACTGGGCTCTGCAGGATGGACTCAGATGGCCGAGGCTGAGTGGGGAGTGGGCTCGGGGTGGGGGTCAATCTAATGTTTGGCCAAGGAGTAAGTCTCTGTCACTGTGGGACCCCACCGCAAACATCTGAGTCTTAAAGCTTAAAAAGCAATGGGACTAATAATTAATAATCAGAAAGTAAGCTTGCCTCGAGACCCTGGCAGACAAAACCTAAGTGAGGAGCAGTCCTGACGCAGGTGATTTTGATGAAAAGCGGGACTCAGACAGTCTTTAAGAACACCAGAGATGTCACATCGCCTCAAGTGTTATTCAGAATAATGAGGCGGCAGAGGGGGTGAAACACCGTGGCAGGGCTGCTCAGGTGTATGTGCCTGTAATTTAAAACTTCTCCAGTTTGAATCCTTGCTGTGTTCCACTTTTCGGTGCTTAGGGAAGCAGGATTTGCTTGTTAAACAGAGTAGGCTGGTGTTGAGGCTGATGGCAAAGGGGCGGCCACACTCTTGCCACGGGGGCAGAAAATGTGAGCTAAAGACCACGCAGCTTTGCTGAGGAACGCCAAGGGAGGCTCAACTTTAAACAGCAAGAAAATAATATATTTTAAATAATAGCCACCTCTTCCTCAAACTTATTTTTTAAAACCAACAATGCTGAAAACCCTATCTTTAATCTTCAGTTCTTCTATAGAAATTATCCTCCCAGGTTGCGTTAGAAAAGTAGCTTACGCTGCTCTTGGGCCGGCAGAGTAAGAGCCTGCAGCGGGGTTCGTTTGCTGTCCTCTGTCCCTCTCAGCCGAGCAGGCCAGGCGTGCCATCAGCTCCGCTGCAGACAGACGGCCTGGAGCAGCCAAGGGGGAAGTCGCCACTCATCACGCAGACACTGACTCCAAAATGTGGAATTCAAGCATTCACGTTTCAGAACGTATGCAGTGATGCACATTACTAAAGAGTCTTTTAGTCTGGAAGGAGTCCCGTCTGTAGGGCTGTAGGATTGCTACCCTGGGACGTTCTGGAAAAGATGAAATTATGGAGACAGGAAAAAGGTCAGTGCTTGCCAGAGGTTGAGGGGAGGGAGGGAGAAACAGGTGCCGCATAGAGGATTTTTCTCAGTGAAAATTCTCTACGTTGCCGTTGTATATTTGTCCAAACCCATAGAACATGCATCACCAAGAGTGGACCCGCATCCTGTCAATGTCGCTTTATCCATTGTGACAAATGCATCTGTCCAGTAGGGGGTGTTGGAAATGGGGGAGGCTGTGCACGGGTGGGGCTGGGGATATATGGGATATCTCTTTCTTTTTTGCTCAATTTGCCATGAGCTTGAAACAGCTCTAAAAAATAATATCTATTTTTTTTTTTTTT
>NW_003852575.1:1611926-1612604 GCF_000181295.1 Otolemur garnettii | reverse complement strand
ACTTCCAGCTCTTGGGCTTAGGTGATTCTCTTGTCTCAGCCTCCCAAGTAGCTAGGACTACAGACGCCTGCCACAACACCCGGCTATTTTTCTTTGTTGTTTTGTTTTGGCTGGGGCTGGGCACGAACCCACTACTCTTGGTATATGGGGCTGGCACCCTACTCACTGAGCCACAGGCGCCACCCACTATCTATTTAAAAAAAAAATGTATGCGGCACACTGCGTTGACGGGCACGCAGGCTGGGAGCGGGAGGCAAACTGGCCTTGGCTTAAGCCCACAGGAGATTTGCTCCTTCCCCACCTCCCCTCGTCTCACGCATGGGCTTGAGTACTGGGCCCGTGTCTCCTTATCCTGGTAGTTACATTCTATAATGCCAACAAGAAACACAAGTCTAAAAACCACAAATCTGAATTAGTGAATACTGGACCTTTGCTCCCGAGGAGTTCCAGGGTTAGCTTCCTAGGAGCCTCTGGTTGAAGCATCTTCACTGACTGATCAGTACGTGACCTTGTTCTGTGAGTGTTTCTGTTTAAAGGTGTCTTTGCCTGACACACTGGGAGCTCTCGGCCGGCAGTGCTGTGACTCCACCTGCGCTGACTGCAGCCGGCAGTGCGGTGACTCCCGCCTGTGCTGACTGTGGCCAGCAGTGCTGTCCCTGCACTGACTGCGGCCGGCAG
>NW_003852575.1:1585806-1611643 GCF_000181295.1 Otolemur garnettii | reverse complement strand
CTGTGCTGACTGTACTCAGGCACTTTCTCTGTGTGGTTTCTCGTGGACTTCCAGACCACACTTCAGCGCTTTGCTTGGGGGCCATTTGAAAACGTGAAATCACCAACCAAAAGCACAAAATGTGAGGAAAATGGGCACTCAGCAGGCTGTGAAAGGACACTTGCTCACAGCATGAGCAGAAGCAGGAAGGCAGAGGAGCGACTCGGGAGAGCGCAGCTGGGGGCGCGTGTGTGTCTTGGGAGACTGGGAGTTTTCACCAGTCGGCATCTGCTCACAAAGGGCCACTGAGGCACGGAGCACTGAGTCGGGAGTCACAGGTGCACTCTATGGAGAGGGGGCTTTGCAGGTGCTGACTGCGGGTCACAGGGCCGGATCATGCCCTGGGTCGCTGTTGCTATATGATGCCGCTGTCTGCAGGGACCATGACGTCACTCTAGTTTGGAAGAACTGGAAAACTTTGGAGACTTGAGAATGGGCTGAGGACTTTGTGTGGTTTTATTAAGATGAACGTGTTCAGCTCCAGGTCATGCGTTCTCTCCCTGTGGGCAGTGGGGAGAGAGGCAGCCCCCAGTCTACCAAGGTCAGAGCTTGGAGTGTGTACTGACACAGCCTTCGACTCCCCTCCACCCCCCAGTGACACTAGGTTCCAGATCACAGGATGTCTGTGTGCTTCTGTGAGCGCTCCTCAGCCCTCAGTCCTCCCTGACCCCACCTGCCCAGCCAATACTCCTCACTTCCTGAAGGCTATTTCTGTCTTCACCCCTGGGAATATTTCTTATATACTGGTGACATTTGTCTTGCATTGGGATGTGACTGCGATTTCCTTTATTCAGATTCTATTCTCCCAGGGTGGCCAGAGAGTCTGTAAACCCTAGCTTCTATCCCCTTCTGCCTCTTGGAAAGACATGAAATGAATACACCAAAAATAAATCCAGGGTTTGGACATGATTACACACTGATATACTAAATTTCAATCAACCGTTTTTTTTTTTTTGTTTGTTTTGAGACAGAGTCTCACTATGTTGCCTTGGGTAGAGTGCTGTGGCGTACAGCTCACAGCAACCTCTAATTCTTGGCTTAAGTGATTCTCTTGCCTTGGCCTCCCAAGTAGCTGGGACTACAGGCACCCCCACAACACCCAGCTCTTTTTTAGTTATAGTTGTCATTGTTTGGCAGGCCCAGGCTGGATTCAAACCTGCCAGCTCTGGTGTATGTGGCTGGCGCCCTAGCTGCTGAGCTATAGGCACCGAGCCTCAACCATTTTTTAGTGTAAGTATGTCCCATGCACTATTTGGGACATGCTTATGATGAAAAATAATTTATCATTTACCTGAAATTTAGATTTAAGTGATCATCTTGTATTTTTATTTGCTAAATTTGGCAACCCTATCTCCTAGGAGCCCCGTGCATTGGCCAGTGAGGGAGTGGTGTGGGAATCAGGGAAGAGGTCTGCCAGCGAGCAGCTGTGAGGTCGTGGGAAAGTCACCACGCCTCTGGGCTTCAGTTTCCTCATCTGTGAAAGGGACACAATCTGCAACTGTGACTTTTCTGGAGAACCGGAGTTTGGGCCCCCATTTTAGGTTTCATATTCTTTTTTCCTAATTGGTAAATTGGCAGTTTATAAGTTCCCGAAGAGACCCTAAAGTAAATGCACCTTCTTATTTCTGAGTAAAAACAAACAAACAAACAACCTTTTCTATTGCTGAAGGAAAGCCCATCCATCTGGGAGAAAATAACATGCTTCCTTGGAAGGAAAATCAATCTGCTGAAACTGTCAAAGCGCTTTCTCTGCCTGACGGGCTCTGATGCACAGACTAAGAGCCTGTTCTCTGAGAAAGCAATGTGGCCTCCGTGCAGGTCTGAGGCTAAAAATCACCCCTTGGGGGACGGACAGGCCCGTCCCTGGGCCTCACATCCACACCAAATCGCACTCCTGTGCACGATAGGGTAGATTGTATCAGGCCTCCAGGCCATGGAGAGTCAGGATAGTAACAACAAAAAGTTAGTTCTCTGCCTCTGGCAAGGCGGGGCCTGGCAGGTGAAGCAAGCCTGCATTCTAGAGTGGGCACCTCCAAGGATGGAGTGGGCTGGTGAGTCTCTGGCAAAGATGCAGTCTGCACTTCTGTGTTTTGACAGAACACCCACGCCTGGGGTGGCAGGTGGGAGCAGGGAGGCGTGGAGCAGGAGGTGGGAGGGAGGTGAATGCTATGATGCTCTATGATGGCTATGATGTTCTAGCCACCCTCCTTTTAGAAGCATCAGACAGTCCTGCCCCCCTGGGCTCAGGAGAGTTCTCAGCAGAGGCCCACCCCCTCTGGGAAGACTTCTCAGCAGCTGTGGTCATCCAGAGCAGGCTTTCTCTGAAGGGATAAAACCCACCTGGGTGGAGGCTGGCTCTGCATCATGGAACTGTGGGCTCCTGGGCTCTGTTTTTGTTGGCCTTCAGCTAAGTTCCAACTGGGATTTGAAGGCTACTTGGTCCTACCATGCTATGATTAGCAAAAGCTCTCTGAAATCCTAGATCTCCTGTTGATCTCAGGTAGTCCATAGGTGGACAGGAATAGCAGAATGAACCAGTGGATCCTAGAACTTCTATTTTGATGAAGTACAATTATCAATGTGGTCTTTTATGTTGTCTTATTCAAGGAATAAGACTTGTCTTGCTCAAGTCACAAAGGCTTGGATTATGCATATACCTCTGAGACCTGCATTGTATTGATTTTTGCATACAGTTCAAGGTACCAATTGTCATCCCCCCCCCATAGTTATCTAATTGTTCCAGCACCATTTGGTGAAAAGACTACCCTTTCTTCACCGAGTTCCCTTTGCAACTTTGTCAAAGATCTATTGTCCTGTTTCTGTGTGGGGCTAATTCTGGACTCCCTGTTCCGTTCTCTTTGCCTAACTGTATGTCAGCACCACATTGTTATGGTTACTGTAGTTTTACAATAATTCTTGAAATAAGATAACATTAGCCCTCCAGCGAAAGCAGAGGACTGAAGCCCTGAGGGCCAAACACCATCTGGTCCAGTACCTGGTGGTCTGTGGGATGGAACGCTGAGCTCACTTTATATTTAAGGGAGGAGAAGCCCAAGACAGTGAATGACTGGCCCACGGAGCTGGTACGTAATGGAGGAGGATCCAGAACCCATCTCTGCTTCGTAACAGAACCTTAGTAAAGTGCCCTTTTGGTAATCAAAAAGTGATGATGAAAATGAAAGCTGAAGCTGAAAGCAAGAAATTGTTAAAAATCAGGACTGTCCCACCAAAAGCGGGACATCTGGTCACCTTAACTTAGGTCCCCTTAGACCAGTGTTTTTTAACCTTTTTTATTTCAAGGAACACTTAAACCTCTAGTTAAACTTCTGTGGCACACTCAAATTATGTTGAACAAAGGAAAGGAGTAAAAAAAGAATGTATTTACTGTGCTTTAAACTTCTTTCAAAAATAATTTAATTAATAATCTTTAAAAATTTTCATGACACACCTAAGATACTCTCACAGCACACCGGGGTGCTATGGCACATTGGTTGAAAACTACAGACTTACACCCTCACTTCAGGAGCTGCCTAGAGGTTGTAGGCCTTCCATGGGTTTTCAGTGTACGTTTGGGTATCTCTGCCTGGCAGAGATGGTTACCAGATAAGATACAGATTCTCAGTTAAATTTAATTTTTATTTATTTAGTTTGTTTGTTTATTTATTTACTTATTTATTTACTCTGTCACCCTGGGTACAGTGCTGTGGAATCAGCCTAGCTCACAGCAACCTCAAACTCCTGGGTTCAAGCGACCCTCCTGCCTTAGTCTCCTGAGTAGCTGGGATGACAGGCTGCCACCACAACACCCTGCTAATTTTTCTATTTTTATAGATACAGGGTCTCACTCTTGCTCAGGCTTGTCTTGAACTCCTGAGCTCAAGGTATCTTCCCCACCTCGGCTTCCCAGTAAATTTAAATTTTAGATAAATTTTTAGTCTAAGTGTGTCTTGTGCAATATTAGGGACATGCACTAAATTTTCTTTTTTTGTTTGAAACAGTCTTACTTTGTCACCCTGGGTAGAGTGCCATGATGCCATAGCTCACAGCAACCTCCAACTCCTGGGCTCAAGCGATTTTCTTGCCTCAGTCTCCCCAGTAGCTGGGACTAAAGGCGCTGCCACAATACCTAGCTAGTTTTTAGAGATGGGGGTCTTGCTCTGGCTCAGGCTGGTCTCAAACCTGTGAACTCAGGCAATCCACCCCCCTCAGCCTCCCAGAGTGCTAGGATTATAGGGGTGAGCCACCATGCCTGGCCTTAAATCTTTTTTTTTCATATGTGAAATTTTAATTTAATTGAAGTTGTAGTATTATTTGGTAAATCTGGCAACTCTACTGGGCAATAGTGACCCTTTGAGCCCCAATTGTAACTCTCTCTGTTTACTTTTGGGGTGTGGGTGCAGAATGTTTTAATGCTGCCTGTAAAGACTCAGCAGAGCTATGGGCTCCTAAAGGACACTCACCTGGGCCACATTTACGGCATTTAGCTGCTACAAGCTCCCAGAAGGACACTCACCTGGGTCACATTTACGACATTCAGCTGCTACGAGCTCCCAGAAGGACACTCACCTGGGTCCACATTTACGGCATTTAGCTGCTATGGGCTCCTAAAGGACACTCACCTGGGTCCACATTTACGGCATTTAGCTGCTACGAGCTCCCAGAAGGACACTCACCTGGGCCACATTTACGGCATTTAGCTGCAGGTAATGAAACAACAGCTAAAGGCCAAAAGGAACAGGGTGGGTTAAGGGACCTGTGAAAAGTGACTACAATTTGGCCCACTCCAGCTGAAAAGCAAAGAAATAAGCTGCTTTGTTCTGGGAGACAAAGACAAAGGAAAAACCAACCCCAAACACCGCCAACAAGACAAACCCACAGACACATTTCACCAGAAGTGTATTTAGCCCTCTGAGATGTTTTAACACAGGGCTGGATGTTCTGTTTTATAAATCTGTAATTACAAGTAACTTGTGTTGCAGTGATTATAAATTTGCAGTATATTTATTTAGGGATTAAATGGCTTTAATTGGAGAGTGGAGCAGTGAATACTACTTCATCAACCTGAGCCTTCGGGCTTTTGTTAGAAATCCACCTCCACCAGGTGAGCCAGGGCTTCAGGCGCAGTAGAGCCTGAACATTTAAAGGCTGTAAATTACTGACGGTGGTCCTCTGTGCGTCTGACAAGCAGGAAACTGGGCAGCTGGGTTCTGCAAAGTTGCAAAGCATTTGATCCGTGTAGGTGGAAATGTACAGAGTGAAAACAGCCCTGGTAAGTTCTTTCCTGGGTCTGTGAGCCCATCGGGGGAGGGATCTGTTGCCAGTCCTCCCCGCCTCTGCTGGTGGCCTTTTTCCAGCTCCACGCTCTGTCCACACCCTGGTTATCAGCCCTCTGCCTGGGGCAGAGGGAGACCTGATGGGAGGAAATAAACCAGGCCCGAGAGGTAAATGGGCATCAGAGCAGAAGCCACATGGGATGGGAAGGAACATTCACAGAGGGAAGCTTCTGCTTCGAACTCATCTATTCTCTTCCCTCCCTGTTCAAATGGGGCTTTTGTTTTTAAAGCTGATTTCTTCCTTCCTCACTGGGATTGTTTTGTGTAATTCTAGCTAGTGGAGTGGCTGAATTTAATACGATGGCGTGAAAAGAAGTGTACTTTTGTTTTCTTAAAAAGAACTAATGTGTTTCCATTTCTCATTTATGAATACAATAAACCAGGCTCTGCTGGGGAGAGAAGGAGGGGGGAGTAGCAGATGCCCAGAAAAAAAGGACATCGTGTTTATAACACTGTGAATGAAGCATTAAAAATGGGCAAATTAAAGCAATCCCCCAGCAGAAGGGGCGTACGTATCGCTGGAAACTCACACACATTCCAACCTCTTGTGCAGATCTGTGCGGAATGCCAAGCTACCTGGTATTAGGAGAGTTAGATCCGAAGCTTCTGTTTCTCACACAGTGAGAAAATCCCGCGGGTTCTCATTTCTGGAAGCGTTTTAATCAGAACATGCACCTCATGGGTTGTTGCTATAATCAGAGAAGAAGGTGCTATGATGTTCTGCTTTACAATGTAACACGGGGCACCTGGTGATTCTGCTCCTAGGTATTTACCCAGAAAAATGAAATTACATGTTCGCAGAAAGACTTGTTCAAAATGTTTATAGCAGCCAGTCCATTCTCCACTCAAAAGAACAAAACAAACTCAAATAGACATCTGTTACAGAATGGATAAACAAATTGTACTCTTACAATGGAATATTAATCAGCAACAAAAAGGAACACATTCCTGACACAGTGGGAAAAGGTGGTTGAATCTTAAAAACGTTATACTGAGCAAGTGAAGCCAGACAGGAGTCAAATGAAAAACAAATCTGAACCCCATGCAGAACTCATACACAAGGGTCAGTGCGAGGCAGTTGGGCCCTGCATGGTGCTCTGTCGTGGACACACACGTCCCAAGGGTTAGGCCAACAGGTTTCTCTTTTGTGAAGAGGAGCAACCGTGGCTAGGGAGAGCTGGGTGGGGAAGAGGGTGAAGGGGGCACCGGCTGTGTAATAAGAGAAGAGAGGTTTTGCCTTGAAGCCAGTTTATTCTCCAGGGGGGCTGTCTGCCGATCAGGTTGAGGGTAACCAAACCTTAACCTTCGGTTAACAAGCGTTTTGTTCCATTTGACCGGTGAGAGTGAGCAGTTCGGCTGATCGTTTATGAGGCAAAGAAGGAAGCTCAGAGGGTCTGGGGTGGCCTTGTCCCAGGCAACATGGGTCACCTGTGAGTCACAGCTATGCCCTATGTGGATGCAGAAGGGTGTTTCCCACAGCACCAAAGGATGGGGGAGCTCCTTGAAGCTTTGCTCTTTCCAATAGCCCAGGGCTCAGTCCAAATCCAACCTTGTCATATTAAAGATTATACTACTGTATGAATTCATTTGTGTGAAATACTAAAAATTGTGGGGAAATCAAGCTATAGAGAAAGAGAGCGGGTTGTGCCTGTAGGGGCACCGTGGCTGGGGGCTGATTCAGAGGGGCACCAGGGAACTGCAGGGAGGCAGAAAGGCAAAGAATCTCCATTGCTCTTATCTCAGTCCAGCCACTAATGTGGGCGACTGTAACAAAATATCAAGAGCTGAGTGGCTTCCACACGACAGACATTTATTCTTCATGGTCCTGGAGGACGGGTTGGGACTTGTGCCTGCTCTCTGTGACCTTGCATGGGGGGGGATGGGGTGGGGCTCCCTCTGGGGTCTTATAAGGGCTCCACCCTCATGACACCATCACTCCTAATATCATCACCTGTGGGGTTAGGATCTCAACATCGGAATTTGGGAGAACACACCTTTAGACCACTGCAGTGGTGATGGTTGCACTGCATATATATTTCTCCAAATGTATGGAATATACATTTTAAACGGGTACATTTTATTCTATGTAAACTCAATAAAATTGATTTTAGAAAATATCCAGTGGTTAGAGGTTGTGGCCAGGAGCTCAGGCTTAAGAGCTGGGCAGGCGTGGGTTTGACGACGGCAAATCCATCAGGCATCAGCTGTGAGAGGGATATTGGACCTGTGCTTATCCTCAGAGAGTATCATTTTGCCTATTCATGCTTAGTGCTTTCATGGCATGCACCTGTAAAGTCTCAGTGACACTAGCCGTGACGGCTGTTGCAGTCATACCGTGGGCTTCCCTTCACATGTGTCTCTCCAGCATTGGGATACGGGAGAGAGAGAATGAGATTTCAAGGTGAATATTTGGGTTTGAGGATCTTTAGCCTCAATGTCTTTGGCTAAAAAGAACAGGGAAATATAATAATCTCAGCTCAGCTGTATTACAGGGTGGTTTTGAGAATCAACTGTGAAAGCGGATGTGATAGTATTTATAAACTAGATAGTATATAAACTACATTAATCTCACCAGTGGAAACAAGCTCACAAGTGGTATCGAGTGTGAGCTTTCTTTTTCTGAAGTCATTTCCATTCTAGTACAAGATGCTGTAAACCTGAAATAAGTAATTGCATATTTATTTAAAAAATAGGTCTGTAACTAATTACTCCAGGACAACTGGCAGACACTGGAACTAGGGAAAACCAAAATGATTAAGCCATCGTCTCTGTGTAAGAGGCATTTGAACTAATGTTCACCCACAAATGCCTCTTAGAAATAAGTAACGTGCTAGTCAAGGGACGTGGGGAAGGGGAGAGTGAAGAGAAGTTGGTCAAGGCACAAAGATACAGTTAGATGGGAGGAATAAGCTCTGGTGTTTGATAGTACAGTCGGGAAATTATACTAAATAGTTAATAGTGATTTAGCGTGTTTTTCTAAATAGCCAGAAGTGATTGTAAAGATCCCAACACAAAGAATAGATAAACATTCGAGGTGATGGATATCCCAGTCACCTTGGTCATTCCCCATTGTATACATATGTCAAAATTCCCCACGTACCTCCAAAAATGTGCAAATACAATAAATGAATAAAAGTGAAAATACAGTAGAACCTCTGTAAGGTGACACCCAAGGGACTATAACAAACTGGTCAACAAATGGAGGTGGTCACCATAGGAACTAGGCCTGCTGTGCTGATGTGCACATGTGGTGTGTGTCTGGCCTGTGAAAATTAGGCCAACTTGAGGTGGTCCATGCAGGGAGGTGGTCAGCTGTGAAGGTTCTACTGCACCGTATCTGCCATCATTGAATCTCACAAGTAAGAAACCGTGGTCTTGCCTTTGGATTGACCTCAAGGTTCAGAAGCACTATTGTTAAGATTTTCTCCTTTCCTATGAAAACTCTCCAAAGCCTGGGAATACAACCCCATTTTGGATTTTGGGCAAAGTTGCTTATTGTTCTCTCAGAGTTTCTCCACTCAGGGGCGATAATACCTCTCAGGATTCTTCTTCCTCAGGCCTAGGTGAGGCCTGGGCTCCAAAGGCCCAGAAAGTACGTCCTTGGAAGTGCAGAAGTGGAGAGGCCTGGTTGAGTGGATGTGTTCCTTTAGCTGTTACAAAAAACGATTCTGCTGTCGACTGTTGATTAGAGGGTATTGTTTAAGAAGCTGCAGTTAAAACGTGTTTTGCACTGGGCATCATAATAACACTATGTTGAACAAAGATCATCAATAAATGCTAAATTTGTGGAAGAACATTTGCAGGATCTGAGAATGTCTCCTTATTGATCATTTATAATCGCCAAGGTAAAACTAGTAACTGTACAGTGAAGATTCCACACAATTCCTTGCCCAAGTGACCGAAGTGAACATTCTCTATGTCTCTGTGTCTCTCCTGTGAGAGGGACAAATCACCAGCACGTGGAATTCCAGCCAGGAATGTGTTATCTGAGTCTAACCACAGGGAAACAGCAGAGACCCACTTTGGCCCTTATTCTCCCACAACGTCAATGTTGTAATAAAGGAAAGTTGTGGAAATGTTCCAGATTAAAAAGCCTAGGGACAAATAAATGCTTTTCATGATCCCAAACCAGATCCTATACTGAAGAGGAAAATTCTGCAGAGGGAATTCTGCATTCTTTGACAGTTGACAGGTTGGAATATGGGCTATATTTAGATAAAATTATTTTATCAATGTTAAATTTCCTGAATTGATAACTGTGGTTTCTAAAAGAGAATACCCTTATTAGGGTTAGAGGTGGGTGCTGAGCTACCAGGCGTCAAGGTGGTCTGTTAGGATAATGAGGAAGCCTCTAGCGTCCCGCTGTGACATTCCCCCTATAGAAAGGCGCTGGGGGAAGGTCAGTGGAGATGGAAGCAGCAGTGAACTGCCGGGGAGTCCCAGACGAAGGGCTGCTGTCCTATCATGGGCACAGTCAGGCAGTACAGTGGGAAATGTGCTGCAGAGTGGGGTAAAATTCCTTGGCTGGGGACCCTGATAAGGGGGTCTCGAGGGGGCTAGGAGCACAGATCTGTGTGTGTGTGTGTGTGTGTGTGTGTGTGTGTGTGTGAGCAGGGCTGGCCCGGGGTCGGGTCCCTGACTGCAGCTCCCTACAGGGACTACAGTGCACTTGCTGGGCACAAGCGGAGACAGTAGTTTGCTACCACTTCAGCACACTGGTGACTGTGTGAGCACCTCCTGGCTTTGTTTTCCTCCTCTCCTGACTTCAGCAGGACACAGCTTGTTGGGACACTTCAGGAGACTCAGAGTTGGTACATGCTTCTTGGACTGGGGCTCCTGGAGCTATAAAAGGCAGCCTTGGGGCCAGTGTCAGAGCCTTGGGGCCAGTGCTGAGCCTGCACAGCTCTGCGCCAGCGCAGGGAGAAGCTGACACTCCTGGCTTCGGGAAGCGGAGTTGGGCTTTTCATGTATTTTTAAGTCATAATTTAAATTCTCTCCATAACCGACAAGCCAGCAAAGGGAAGGCTGAGCCCGGCTGAGAGCAAAGGTGGGAATGTGATTTTAGAAATCATGAGGGTAGTGGGTGAGGGCTATGAAAAATTGCAGCCCAGTTATTACTTTCCAGAGAAGGAAGGATGTCCTTGTGTAACTATTAGAAGATATTACGCAACTGAAATACAGGGCCGCACATGGCCTGTGTTAAAATTGGGCTATCAGTACTGCTCAGCCGCTTTGGAGCCTCAGGCAAAAGAGGGAGCAGGATTTCCTGTCCTGTAACTCGGTGATTAATGATAGTATCTCACAGGGCCAGGGAGGGGATTAAACGAGATGAAGATTATAAAAACACAATGCTGCTTGGACCTATTCTGAACACTCAAAGAGCTCTAGCTGGAAAAATACACACATATATGGAATATGGATTTGTGTCCCCGTGTGATACACACACACACACAGGGGGTGCTTACCCTGCCTTGTGGCCGATGGAACCGACAGCCCCTCCCTCCACAGCTGGGCTGGGCTGGGCTGGGGCCAGGGCCACTGCTCTTCACAGGTGGCCCTTCTTACAGACTTGTCTACTCCTCTCTGTACTTTTCTCTTTGTCTTTATGGTCTTCTCACATGAAGTCTGACAATTAACTTCACGAACTCATCCTAGAAAAAAGGTGCTTTGAAGCGTAGACCAGCTGCTGGAGTCAGTGCACATCTTCCCAAGAGGGGGACTTTGAAGGGGTGATGTTCAGCAGTGAGGTATGTAGCGCTTTTTCTAGGACAAATTAGCAAACTTAATTATCTGACCTCACACAGTGTCGTCTCTGCTGGTTATTCCAGTAAGAGTTCCAAAATTGCTCTGAAGGGTAGACTAGGTGCCAATGTCAGTGCAAATTCCCCAGGGGCGTCCCTGAAGGTGACCATAGTGATATTCAGCAACGAGGCAGGTACACTTTTTCTAGGACAAGTTCACAAACTCACTTGTCTAACTTTGTATATTCCTTTTTCTTCTTGGTTCTTTTCTCTTGTTGACCTCTTGCCTCCTTGGTATCTACAGTTGATTCATTTGAAGTCTGGTTTATAATCCAAAAGTTTTTCTTTACTGCTAGAAACACCTGCCCTTGTTCAAACGCAGTCATGAGACCTGGTTCATGTGAAAGATGGGACTTGGAAAAACGGGCTTCTAATTCTCCTTTACTAATGACTTGAGGTCTTCACATTAATAATCCACTGAAAACAGAAGGAAACACTAGCCGAGAGGGATGGGGCTGCTGCTCTCCATCTGAGAGAATTCCAGCACATTCCACTGCCATGACAGCCTTCATCAGGACATGCAGGTTGGCTGTGGGAGGACAGGATGTTCCTCCTCCCACTCGGTTCCAGCAGGATCAGGTCTGAGGGGTTCCAATCTGCCTTGGTGTGCAGGAGAATTCTGGGCACAGAGAAAAATTTCCACTCGTGGTAAATTTATGGAGAACTGGGTCACACAGGGGAAGAAATGGAGCCTATAAAAGGTAGATGTCCACAAAAGTGGGAGATTTTGTTGGTTTGTAGGAAATGTTTGCAAGTCTGGGTCAGAGTGTCCTTGGGTGTGGCCATGTAGTGGGATATCACACCCACATGCTTCTTGATTTTGTGTTCCTTCAGGACAAGCGTGACTTAGATGCACTTAAATAGGTCTGTGGATTTATTTGGGGAAGACATTTCACCTGCTGATTTATGAAAGCCAGATAGGAAGGTGGAATGCAGAAAGAAAGGAGACCTGACAGAGACAGCCTCTGATACTTTGAGTTTCAGGAACTCATTTCACCCACATAAGGGACTGGTTTTTATTATTTTCTTCTGTTATTATTCTTTCATTTTTCTGGAACATTGATGACAAAGAGGTAAATTTAGTAGAATTTGCTACAGTAGAGAAAATGAAAATCTTCTGAGTATCTTTTCTTCCTATTTATTTACTCAGTTGCTACCATTTATATTCATGGTGACGTAAGTCATTTCGGAGTTGAATGAATATGACATTTAGCTCAGAATGATAACTTGAATGTCCACAATTCTTGTCATTGCAGGGAAAACCAAGTGCGATGCCCGTTATTCACAGCACTGGGCGAGGACACCAGTTATTCTGCAAAACGTAAGTCTGTGTTCCGCGTCTTCAGCTGAACATTGCTTCATATCCAGTGGTTTTCCCAACGCAGTTCTATTAACCAAATGCTTGTGTCTGAGAATGTGATTGAAGCTCAGCAGCTCTCATTTTTCTTGAAAGTGCTGGGTTTTTCTTCTCTTACCCTTCCTGAAGTGTGTTTCTGAGTCCTACGCATAATTTCTGATTTCCCGAGTGTCTACCCGAAATGGATTTTGCTCCTCTTCACACAGTCACTGGGCACGCCACACCTACTACACGACAGGGACAGGGATGGTCAGCCCCCCACCGTGTTAGGTAACTTCTCAACACTAAATATCGGGATGCAGTTCACTCACAGCCAGAAGCTGTGAAGCCATCTGCATCTCCGAGCTCTTCACGCCAAGTTCCGTGGTCCCTAACCAAGTGTGCTGGGGACATTGGGACTGGGTTGGGTAAGAAGGTCAAGTTTGGACTTAAAGTCTGAATAGCTGGGCTATTGGCAGCTCTGTGTTAATCTCTTTGCATTTATATCTTATTTAATATCAAAAACCCTGTAAGACATGTTCTATTATTATCTAGAAGACTTCAGAGCAGCCAGAGATGGGGAACTGGGTAACATGCAGGACTGGAAGTACCAGGTGAGAGTCTAGGTGACGAGGCAGAAGGCATGTTGTGTGCCTCAAATCTGGAGTATCTGGGCCCATGGGCCAAGGTGCAGAGAACCTGCAGGAAGCAGGTGTGGGTGAGAAGGGAGCAGCGGAAAGCTTTGATGCCAGGACTGGGGCGTTCATGGCAGGCAGCCTTAGGATGGGGCAGGGGCTGCTCCCAACAGTGCACTGCCCTGGTGTAAATTCAGGTGATAAAATCAGCAGTCAGTGGCTCATCTGAGGCTGCCCAGGATTCCCAAGGGTTGTGTACACAGCCTCAGGGTCCGGTGGGGACAGAACTTCCCAGGTTCCACTGCAACTCTGACAATGATACTTTCAATGCTGTCTGACAATGGTGACGTAGCAAGATATGACGTTTCTGTATATTGTGTGTGTGCATGTATGCTTTATTTATGAATTGTCTAGGGAGGGGATGACACATTTGTAATAGGACCTCCCCTATTCTCAGGTCAAAAGGAGTGTGACTAAATGGTGATGTCACCCCAGCCAAGCCTCGGAGTCCTTCTCAACATGGAACTGGGAAGCCCTTTCCTATTGACTATAATAAAGCTCATTTTCTATCCCTTGGTCTAGAAAATGTAGGGACAAGATTTGAATAGCCAGGAGCTGACCTTTCTAAAGTGCTGTGGCTTCTTGGATAATAGCCACTGTGCATGCACAGTGCAGGTCGGGGAATTGCCACTTTGCCTTTGCTGGTATGTGGGATGGGCCCCCTGGCCCTGCAGATTTCCTCCGGTGCCGTGCTGAGAGAGCCAGTGGGTTCCCTGCTCTCCCTGCCCGCGCCCTTGCCCCCAGGCAGAGCAGTTTCCGCAGATACTACCGCTTCTGGGCACGTCATCCTGTCAGGTAGCAGCATTAGCCTCACTTCAGAGAGGAGGACGCTGAGGTTGATTGAACTCTTGCCCAGAGTTACAGGGGTGGGACGGGAGCCTGGGTCTGTCTGACTCCCAGGTCCGTGACTGTTCTACGATCTGAACCCAGGTTGTCTGCAAAGCTCAGTTTATGCTCTGGGACTGGATAATGTCATAATTCATGGGACCACTCTGTTGACGCATCCTTTCTCCTTGAGTCTTCTGGAGATCCTCAGTCACAAGGCTGCTGGGGAGGGTCCAGGATGTCAGCTGGGGCCGGGGCTAGAACCCACACAAACAGCAGAAACTCTGCACTGGAACCCCCTGGCACCTGCTCTGCCTGGGGCATGCTTATTTTGTTAGTTATTTTTACGGAAAAGGAACATGTTTTGCTTGGTTTTAGGAGGGGAGGGATTGAAGGACCTGGGGGTGGCTATGAAAGAGATTAAGAAAGTCAAGTTAAATAGAGCTTGGACTGGATTTTGAAGTTCAAGAAGTTAACAGGATTAAATTTAGGTAAATTTGTCCTCTCCACATTGCTTGAAATATTATGCTTTGTGTGTGCAAATGTTAAACCCCCCCCCCCATAATAAAAGTTAAGCCTGCAAGGCTGTGACAGTTCAGGATCACTTTTGTCATTATCAGTTTAACACCTCAGAGAAATAACTGGACTGTTAGCTCCTCTGTCTTTGCCATGGGAATAGGAATGAACGCCGTTTTCCTCTGGTTATTAATTCAGCTTTGAGAAATGGAACGTCGGCAAGACGCTGCCTGTAAATGATCCCAAATACTGCGTGATCACTGGCTCAGCCAGAAAACATCAGTATTAATGAGACTGTGTCTTGGCCATTGGCACAAGTGCTGCAGGCTTTAGGTAGAATTGCCATGAATAATCGAATCATAAGCTTATGCTGGAAACAAATAATTTCACTCCCAATCTCACCACAGAGATTGCGAGTCACTCTCTTTATTTCATTTTGGATGCGTTGACAGGCTGACAAGGAGCTGTGGCCACTTGCCACGTTGTCCCACTCGACAGTGATCAGTGCCATCTCCTTGGGCATTTTTGTGATCTGTCAGCCTGGGCTGCTGTGTCCATGGATGGGCAGAACTCTCAGGGAGAAGCAATGTGATTTCGCTATTGTCCCTGAGTCTGGGAATTCCATGTGAGCTGGGCTGGCCACCTGTCCCATACTCCTGCCATCAGCCCGAGGTTCCCAGGAACATCCACTAAGGATAGTAGTTTGGTGCCCTTAGACTAGCACATTTGGTGCAGATCAAAAAGTTAAGGATGGCACGCTTCTGAGCTAAGCCTGATTATTTTTAAGCTTAAAAATTTTAAAACACTGTGGTAGAATTTCTAGGACACCCCGAGTCTTGGGAGTGTGGGAAGTTCCTACGCTGCTTCTTTGCTCTCTGCTCTAAACGCTGTCACTTGACATTCAGATGTGCCTCTGTTTCATTTCAGCCCCTGTCGGAGAGCTCAAGATGTGACTGGGTGTGGGGAACTGTTCTTGAGTTTGGGAGAGGTTTTGCCCAGTAGGGAGAGGGAGTCTCTGTTTCAGGTGGGAAATGTCCTAATCTGTCCTGGCTTCCTTGGGGCTGAGATGTTTGATAATATGTCCTGATGACATCTCATCCTTCGAGTGGTTTCACTGCAGAGCCCTTCCTGTCCCACACAATGCTCTGCAGTGTTAAAGCAAAAACTCAGTGCTCTTGCATAAAGCATCATGGAGGTGTTTTCTGAGTAACAGGTGTGTAAAGTATCTTTGAGAGAAAGGACTCATCTCTTAGGTCACGTAAGTACAACAGGGACAACCTGCCGGTTGCAACAGCTCCTCCAAAGAAGGGAAAGCTGTCACTAATCACACAGCAAAGATAAGAGGGATTGGAAATTCTAAGGAAAAATTGACCAAGAAAGCTCCGTTGGCACCCCACGTCAGCTTAGACACTAGTCAGGGCCCTCCAAGTCCTGCACTGAGATGGGAGTAAACATGATGGGATTTATTAGCAAGAAGAAAATGAAGAGGGCTCCAGGGAAGGCGAGAGAGCCACCGAGCTGTGATGCAAATCTGACCCTGCGAGAAGGAGGGGAGGCAGCCTGGATCGCTGCACTGTGTGCTCTGGAAGGCTGTGCATGGTGTCAGGGAGCCCCTACGTCTGCCTCAGTGGTTGCAACTATTTAGTCATTGGCTGGGAGCCACCCTGGGAAAGTGAGGCCTCCTGCAAACTGCAGCGATGGGTTTCAAAGCACAGCACCTATCCATCACTCGGTTACAATCCCTATAGCTGGAACCTGCAAGGCACATCCTGGCGGCTGCCATGGTCTGTTCTCTGAGCTCCTGTCCCCTCGACTTAAAGCAGGGGATGCTCCTTCACTAAGTACTGCTTTTGTGCAGATACTGGCTATATCCTGGAGTCCCCAGGAAGCGAGAGGAGGGAGCTGAGCTTGAGGTGCCTCTGTGGCCAGCCTCCTTCCCTCTGCAGAGCACCTTGTCCTGGGCTTCCTGCAAAGATGCCCAGAGCCATAGCAGGAGCCCAGGGGCAGAGAGTAAAACCCACTGGCACTCCGTGTCCTATGTCCACTGTGCACGGGTCAAGATCCCAGATTCTGGCCAGCTCCCATTACTCAGTGCATGACTTTTCTCCTTGTCCCTCCCTCTCCAGGGTGTTGCTATCAGGCCCTGGTGACATTTCCTCTCGTGGTCCCCACCAAGCTCACATCCGCCCCTCTTTAGTGAAATGGAGGATTCCCTCCTGCCAGTCTGATTTGGTCCAGTCCCATTTCCAGTGTCCTTTAGTTTCTTCTCTGCTTCCTGAGGGGTCCTCAGGCTTCCTGAGATCTCTGCATTTTACTATTTGCAAATTGTACTCCAATTAAAAAAAATGGGGAAGAATAGGAGCTAGATTAGAGACAATGAGAATAGTTAGCTTTTTTAAGGAGTTACTTGGAGGAGAAAAGGGAAAGGAATGGTGGCTGAGAGGGAGGGAAGGTCCAGCATTTTGTTTGTTTTTTCTTATAATGAGGAAGTAGCACAAGGTATGTGTGCAGGTGAGAAGGATTAGCGAGGCACGGACTGCAGGTGCAGGAGGAAGCTCAGATGAACAGGAGGGACGGCATCCTGGACACACGTAGGATGTGGGCCTTTGCTTGCTGTTGGGAGGGTTCCTCTGTGACAGAGGGACAGTGTGGAAGTGAACACAGATGCAAGCTCCTAAGGCACGGCGGCCTGCTATGTGGAGATTCCCTGCAGTCTCACGCAGCCCTGCCAGTGCGTTGGGCAGTGATCATAGACTTGGGGTTTTATAGCATTTTGATCTTGTCAAGTGAGTAAAGCAAAGTGAGAAGTGGACAGGAGAATTGAAGTTTATCATCCTGACTGATTACAGACTGTAAGTTGGGTAAAGAAGTCGGTAAGGACAGAAGGATGGTGAGGAGAGGAAAAGGTAGGATTAATAGATCCCGTAGGGGCTGAAGAACTGCGGCTGAGTCAGTGTAAGGAAGATGCCGGAAAACGCAAGGCTGTGTGAGGAAACTGATCAAAATAGAAACGGAGGCTGACGAGGTCTAGAAAGGGGGAGGCTGAGGAAGAACAAAGGTCAGATCTTTGCAAGGGGGTGTGTGTGTCAAGGAATGGACAAGATAGAATGCTGGGGGTTTATCCCAGGGATAGTGAGTCCCTGAATGGGGCTAATGAGCGTGCCGTTAGCTGAGAGCTGATCTCCAAGGAATGAGTGGCAGTGACCTGGGAGTCAGCTGGGGATGGTGACTAGCAAGGCAGGTAAGTGGTGTAGTCCGAGGGGATGAAACTCAAAGCTGGGTGTCCTGATGGAGAGAAAGGACGTCCATTCTGGGGGAGGGTGGACAACTGTGACAAGTGCTGGTCACACTCACCCCCAGGCCAGGCGGCGCGGACGGGGTACAGAAGAGCAGACACCTGCAACAAAGGGCATGTGATGATCTTGAGACCTACCATTAAACGGGAGGAAAAAGGCAAGTGCACAGTAGTCCATGTGCATGAGCTGCTTTGTCAGTAACAAATGTGCAGAAAATTAATGATGTCTCCTCAAGACCACAACTGTAGTTACCTCTGTGGGGTGGCATGGAGGGGAACGTTCACGTCCTGTTTTCCTATTTTGCAAGATCTGGCAGGACGATGTAAGTGCCAGTTCAGGATCACAGGGCCTGGATTTGATTCTGACCCCTGGTATCCTGTGGCCACGGCTAGATCCTGAGCTTCTCTAAGCCTCCGTTTTTTCCATCTGTAAGTGCGGAATAGGTAACATCTGCTGGGGGATAGATGGGAGAAAACCCAGCTCAGTATCACGCGACGCACTAAGAAGTGATAGTTTGTGTTACAATCGTATTTTACATCACAGATAGACATTGCTTTGAATGAAAAAACCACACAGGGATATTTTTTAAAAAATTTAGTTGGGATATGGGTCTGGAGGGATGGTCACCCCTAAGTCCATACATAAGTGTCTGGAATTAATAAAGTAACAGTGGAATGAGTGACGTTAGCAGAGAGCCAAACAGATTCCTGTGGATTTTAACGGATTTGAATCAGAATCAGTGAAGGGCTTGTTTTCAGCTCAGAGGGAGCCAGGGAGCCAGTTATGTGTCGTCACGCTTCTTCATTCTGCTGTTTCTAAATTCCTGACAGTTCCTCCTGTCGTAGTGTACCCCCAGGGCCACGGAGCCTCTCTGCCTGCTAAAAGCAGGGCTCTCCTCCTTTGAGAATCCAAAGTGTGGAAACTCTTACCCTCAAATTCTACCGGGTCACAAGAAGGGCCACAGGCATCTTGGAGGCCAAAATGGGGAGGAAGTGCGCACTGGCCGCAATACACTGACAGGAGACCCAGGGCCCTTCCGTCACACAAGGTGCTTTGATCTCCAGCTCCTCCTCCTCCCTAACAATCAGAAAAGACTTCTTCCTTTCCTGTTTGGATTTCAAATGAAGATGGGTAATGGGGTGGGTAATGGCACCTTTTTTTGTGGAGATCTGGAACCTTAAGGCAGTTCTATTTGTGGAGTTAAATTTGGATACTAAACGAGTCTCCACTCAGATTACTGAATCAAACTTTCGAGTGTCTTTTCATCTTGAAGCCATAGGCCGGGCAAATGTGTCCCCCATCTCTCTCTCTGTTGCTCTGTTTCTCTGCTTTTATCCTTTTCCTTTGTGGGAAGTCTGGTCTGCAGTCACAGCTCTTGTCTTTGAATCACATAAATTAGGAGAACACGTGTGACATCCTGGAATGATTTAGATCCCTGCTTGTGGCCACTGGGCATCAGGAAGATGTTCCCAGTTCAGATGGTTGCCTGGGAGGGGGCTGTATGAAAAAAAGAAATTCTTACTATATGGAAATGGTTTGAAACAGTAATCTCCCCTCAATTCTTTTCCTCGGCTTGCATATCTGTCCCCTAAGATCAAGCAGGATACATAATCCCCAGTCACTCCTGCACATGGTCCTCCTGTGCCCCGTAGGCAGGGGTGTGTGTGCTGTTTTTACTGTTTGTGCTGCTGTCTGACGCAGTGGCCTCCTTAAGTGTACAAGGTCTGGGAGTATTTAAGCTGGTGCGGGGTATAGTAACCTGACTCTTGTACTTTTATAATTTGGATAAAAATCTCTTATCACCCTTCCTAATTTACACTTAGGAGCTGTTTTTATTCAGTTTTTCTTCATTTTTTTTCTTTTTGAGACAGAGTCTCACTCTGTCACCTTGTATAGAGTGAGATGGCATCATTATAACTCACAGCAAGTCCAATATCTTGAGTTCAGACAATCCTCTTTCCTCAGCCTCCCCAGCGGAGTATAGTCACCTGCCACAATGCTCTCCAGCTAATTTTTCTATTTTTAATAGAGAAGGAGACTTAGTCTTGCTCAGGCTGGTCTCAAACTCCTGAACTCCAGCAGTCTACCCACATCGACCTCTAGAGTGCTAGGATTACAGGTGTGAGTCACCAAGCCCGACCCTATTGAGTTTTTTATGATACTAAATTAATTTCTATATGTCTGTTTAGCCAAAATCCCTTTGGGCAAACATATAATGTCCCTTTCATCTAATCTTGGAGGAAAGGAGCTATGAATTAAAGGGACGTGTGATTTCCTTTCCTGGAAAGACTAGTAACCTAGGGCATATTTATACACTTGCTTGCCTCTAATTCTTAAAAGAACTCAAACTCATGCCACACAGGGCCAATAAAAGTTTATTTTTCTTGACAAGTGTGCCCCTTGGTATTATTTTTCTCTAGTGAAGTGTAGATCTGCACCTTGCATTGGCTGAAATTATTGTTATAGAAGAAATACTATTAAAGAAATAAAGTGATTTGTTTTACACATTGGATTAGATATTGGATTAACATTAGACCAATTTAAGACTGCTGTCAATTTTCAACTTAAAAGTTGAGATTTTTTTTATCTTTGTTCCCTCCTTCCTTTCATTCTCTGTCTTCCTCCCTCCCTCCCTCCCTTCCTTCACCTACCTTTCTTTTTTTAGAAAGAGTTAGAAATACATTTCACACAAAATATTCCACGGCTTTAGAACCTTCTTCTCTGGGCACCACTTACCATTCTAGGTGGGGGTGCTGCCTGTGCCCCTAGATGAACCTGTTCAGTGCCGTTCTGTGACTTCACAACTGGCCACCGTGCCGGCTTCCTAACCTGACGTTGCTGCCTTTGATCTTCCCTCCTGGAAGATCATCGAGCACATGGCAGTATTAATTTTCTATGTTAAATTTTCTCAACGACCAGTTTCACCAAAGTCTCAAAGTCCCCTTCAGGTAAGGTGACCAGATTTTAACATTGGTAAAGTGGGACACCAATGATGGGGGGATGGGGGGTTCTTAATTAAAAATTTGGTCTATATGGAGCAACAAAAATTTTCATAGAATGCAAAAATAGTGTTGTAATATATATATTTTTAATTTCAACATAAGTACAATTTATAAATATAATACATTAAAAAGTTATATATAGTATTAATTTATTCTTTGGCATATTTCTTGTCAAATTCTAACAACTGATCAACAATGCGGACTTTGATAAGCAGTTCTTGATAATCAGTTCTCAACAATTATTTGTTATTATTAAAGTTTAACATTATAAAATTAACAAAAACAATATAAAACTCATATCCTGGTGAAATAGCCACATGGCAGCCAAAAACTGTCTATTCCCTTCCTGTTCTCCCGCTATTCCCTAGCTTGTCAAGCATTCTTTCCAAAAATCAGGACTTTTTAAAAACACTGTGGGATGCAGGACAAATTGTTAAAAATTGAGACTGTCCTGCCAAAAGTGGGACATATGGTCACCTTACCTTTAGAGGAACCCTCATTCTGAAGAGGACAGTATAAGGTCTTTCTTTCTAGCTAAGACTTGCAAAGGTCTGACATCCACGCTCCTGTCCCATATTATGTCCCAGAGCTGCTTTGCTCTGAAGCAAGGTGGATTCCACCTGGTCCCCAACAACCAGATTCATGTCTAACTCCAGACATTTACTCTTCCACCCCCAGTTTTCCTTTTCTCCCCATCCCGTACAGATCCTACCCACCCTTGAGGTTTAGCCCCAGTGCCCAAAGCTTTTCCTACTAGCTTCAGTTCTTAGGTTACTGAAATTCCTTCAGGGTTAAAACACCCTCATGTATGGAAACTCAAAACATCTACACTCACACCACTTACTGTCTACAGGGACCGTAAGCTGCCTGCACTAGTCTGATGTTTTTATCACCATGCTTTCCTATGCCAGGAGCCCTTGCCCAGGAGATGAAACATTGAACATTGAAAATTAACTTTATTTGCAAGAAGTTCAGGAACTTCCTGGAAAAACCTAAATAAACACCAAACAATTAGACTTTCTTTTTAGAGGAGTCTTGCTATAAGTTATCCTCCCACTTCATATATCCAAAGTACTGGGATTGCAGGCATGAGCCACTGTACCCAGTAAATTCATTGGACATTTTATTAGACAGCACTGAACAATGATTTATGCTTGTTGTGTCCACCAGTTCTAAACTATGAAATGATGGTCATTATTCCAGTCCTAATAAACACTTTTCTTCTGTGAAATGTTCCCCTTAAACCAAATCCTAAAGCTTGGAAGTACCCCTGCTCTTGCCTGTTCTCTGAGGAGGTGCTGCTTGGCCTCTGTGGTGGTGGCAGCTTCTCTGACTGTGATCAGTAATTCTCTCAGCTTTGTGGTTGTGGTGGTGTTTCTGAGGCACAATACAAATCCCCTTTGTGTGGTCACCTGTGTAAATAGGATGAACTGACACCAAAACTTGGCTTGGATGTAGAGTCTGATGACTGACACCAAACTGACACCAAAACTTGGCTTGGAGTCTGATGACTGCCCCTCCCACCCCCACCAAGAGGTCATGAGGGGTTAACTGCTCACATAGTGAGGTTGTCAGGAGAGCTGGGCAGGTTTGAGAGTGGGGAGTGGCTTGGCTTCTGCAGTGCTGGGTGGACAGGGCTGGGGGAAGCCTCCTGTCCGTAAGAACTCAGGTAGACTACAGCTTGCACAATTTGAGCTACCCCTGGTATCATAGGAAGAATATTTGGGCTTTCTTAGTCTTCCCAGATATGGGAAAAAGGGTAGGGAGCATAGTGGGGCCTGAAAGCAGCTTTCAGTCAAACTCCAGGAGCCATTTTTGGAGTCTTTATTACACCTCTACTTGCCCCTCCTCTCTCCCCCTCTTCATCTTCTTCAGCATCTCAGAGTCCCATGAATTCTCTATGCACACATGCAAAGGGTATTGAGGGAACACAAACATTAGCAGCTATTACACTTGATGTGAATAAGAATCCCACGTACGTGGTTATAGTGTGCAATGCTAACACTGAAAATGGGGCACTACACCATGTTCTGGGGCACAGACGCTAAGGAGAGCCCCCCAACCTGGCTTCTGGCCTTTGTGCCCACATATAATCTGTGAGTGTGAAGAGAACCCACAGCTTGCTTTAAGCCAATAGAACATGACAAAGGTCAAGGTGTTTTGCAGATGAAATTAAGGTCCCAAGTCAATTGATTATAAGTTCACTGAAAGGAAGGTTATTGTTGATGGGCAGGGAGTTAATCAATGAAACCCTTAAAAGGTGGGGGGATCAGGCCTTCCCTAACAGAGAGGGAGGGTCCCTTGCTGGCTTTGAAGAGGCAAGATGTCATGTTGTCCAAGAGTCTGTGAAGAAGTCTACATAGCTGGGAGCTCTGAGGTCCCTTTGGGGCTGAGATTACACCTTGGCTGACATTCAGCAAGAACATTGGAAGCTCAATCATATGACTGTAAGGAGATAAATTTGACCAACAACCTGGATTGTTAGGTTCTCCCCAGTCAAGCTACCAGATGAGAACACAGCCTAGGCAACTTCTAGATTTCAGGCTGATGAGAACCTAAGCAGAGAGCCCAGCTGAGCTGCACCTGTAGCCCTGACCCATGGACACTGTAAGCTGATAAAGACATGTTGTTTGAAGACAGTATGTTTGTGGTAGCTTGTCATGCAGTCATAGACAACCAGCACACACCATGAAAGTAATAGTTTATTCTCAACTTGTCTTAAGAGTATATTAGTAAGGAAAAAGGTGGTTAGCATGTTTAAGTGTATTTAAAAGATTGTCCTCATTATAAAGAAAATGGACTGCTTCAGTGCCTTGCACATTTTGCTTTCCAGGGGACCCTGTCTCTCCTGATCTTTCCTGTGGTGTCCAAGTCCTTAATACTGTGCCTGTAAGGCAGGCAGCTGGGAGAATCTGGCTTCCTGATTTGACCCACAGATGTCACAAATATTACCTCCCTTAATGAAAGACGTGTTCTAATTACACTCTGACTATTGGATTCATTCCAGCCTCATGACTTTCCAAATTATCTGTATCAGAACATAACCCTTAAGAACCATTCACAGGTATATGGCACTGTAAAACATTACCTAAATTAACTTGGCCAATGGCTTCATACCCTGTAGCTGAATATTTGCTAGCTAGTATTTGCACAAGTCATTACCACCCATTTTGTGTGTTTAGACAGCTCATCTCTCATTTCTCCCTGTAATTAGCATTTTATATAGAGCCAGTCTTTCCTCTGCTGCCTGGCACAGCCCTTCCGGCAGGGGCTGGGGGCAGTGGCCTGCCTTGCACTTGTTTATGGAGTGAGTGACTTGCCTGAGGCTGCCTTGCAGGTCGCCTGAGGCAGTGAACACAAGGTCTGGAGTGAGCCACAGCTAATAATTTTTTTTCTCTCATAAGACTCTCTACTTGCTTGGGAAAATAGTAAGCTTATCCTCTTTCAAATTTGTTTATAGTTTGCAAAGGCAGCAGCCTTATCAATCTGCCAGGGACTATTATGACGGATACTACACGAAAACAGCCTGTGGGCTTCTAGGTCCATAAGTGTAATCTTTGGACTGAATGAAATTTTAGAGACTGAATCATTTTATTTTATTTTTTTAACTTATCTTAGTTTATTTTTTTGAGACAGAGTCTTGCTCTTGTCACCCAGGCTAGAGTGCAGTGGCGTCAGCCTAGCTCAGTAACCTCAAACTCCTGGGCTCAAGAGATCCTCCTCCCTCAGCCTCCCCGGTAGTTGAGACACAGGTGTCCACTACCAAACCTGGCTACTTTTTTCTATTTTTAGTAGAGATGGGATCTCACTCTTTCTCTGGCTTGTCTTGAACTCCTGGGCTCAAGTAATCCTCCTGCCTCAGCCTCCCAGGTGCTAGGGTAACAGGTACAAGCCACCTCGCCTGGCCTGAATCCTTTTATTAAAGGGAATGCATAAGATGAAGCTTTTCTTGCCACCTTTAGTGCTTAAAAAAGAACAATCTTGAAATCAGAAGGGCTCAGGTTCCCCACCCTGAGCTTTGCCAACTCTAATTTATTATGCTTACCATCGTTCACAATAATCATAGAACATGTCAGATCAGAATCAATAAAATCATGCGTGGGCTGAAGTCTACTTTGTGGCTAAGCCTGTTCCTCAACAGTTTATTCTCATCGTTCTCTCCTTTGGGGGAAACCCTCTGGCATCTGCGTTAATTTGCTGGGGCTGCCATGACTCGATGCTAGAGACTGAGTGGCTTAAACAACGGACATTTACGTTCTCAGAGTCCTTCAGGCTGATAGTCCAAGATGGAGACGTCATCAGCTGTAGCTTCTGCTGAGGCCGCCTTTTCCCTATGTCCTCACAGGGTCTTTCCTCTGTGCAGACTTACCTGTGTCCTAATCTCCTCTTCTCCTAAGGACCCCAGCCATATTGGATCAGGACCCACCAACAGGCTTTCACTTTACTGTGATCACCCCTCCGAAGACCTGGTTTCTAAATGCAGTCCCAGGCTGAGGCTCTGGGGTTAGGATGATGAATACTGGAGGGACACAATGTATCCTCACAGCAGAATTCCACTCCTAGTTCAACTTCACAGCGTAACAGGGATCAGTATCGAAGATGGAGGAGTCACTAGCAACATCTGGAGAGAGCTGCAGAAGTGGTCTCCGGGGGCTGCCAAAGTCTTCCTTGGACAGTGGGTTGATGTGGACCAGGGCCGTTCCAGTGGTTATATCAATAGATATAGGGCCAGAGCCAGTTTTCTCAAGACCTGAGGAGAAGCAAAGGAAACTTGGAATCCCAATGTCCTACAGGGCATTTCAGAGGTGGGGATGGGGCTCTCACACAGAAGGGCAGACAGAACACAGTACCGCGGAGCAGCTGATTCTCTCCAGCACATGTGCAGAGAATCACGTTGTGGAGACACCAGCCATTCAAGGGACCTTAGACAATAATAAGCAGACCAGTAGAAGGTGAGGAAGCAAAAGGTCCCCAGTGAGACAGGATTATGTGCC
>NW_003852575.1:1585093-1585407 GCF_000181295.1 Otolemur garnettii | reverse complement strand
TCTATTCCAGGAGTCCAGGACAGCAGGCCTGGACACCAGACCCTGACAAGGCATCAAGTTGATAATGAACTTGGCTTTGCTTAATCCCCAGGCTATTCTGGTGGTCTTTCTGGAGAGTTGGCTGTTGATGCACCCCAAATAAGTTTCTAATGAAAAGTTAAGGCCTTGAGTTGCTTCTTGGACCTGTTTTCTACCTGAACATTTTGGTAGACTGTGAGAAATCTTTTAGGATATATCAGAAGTGCCAATAACTCTGCTCTTGTCTTCCTCTGATCTGTTATTTTAAAGAGCCACCTTCTCAAGAAGCAAAGGGA
>NW_003852575.1:1561789-1584801 GCF_000181295.1 Otolemur garnettii | reverse complement strand
CACCTCTGAGCTTTGACCCCCTGTGATCCAGGACTCTCCTTCTTAAGTCACAAGATTTCTTGGAGGTCCACCCGAGTGACACTTTCACAGACATTAAATGATTCTCCCTGGCCACTCATTAGTGAAAGAAAACAGGGAAAGACAAATAGGGAGGGAAGAAAAAAGGGAAAGAAAAAGGAGATTCTCCCACAATTTTGTGTAATTTTTGGCTGTGGATGACACATTTTCAACTAAATGTGGTTTACACAAATAAAGACATTTACTATCCGCTGTAGGAGAAATTTGGAACAAGGCAGTTTGGCAGATCAGCCACACTCATGAGGCTGACGTTTCGCATCTCTCTCCTCTGTCAACCTCTGAGTGCTGGGAACGTGGCCCACTGCGGTTACCAGATGGCTGGCTGTCCTCAAATGACGTGTCTGAAAGCAGGAAGGTAGTAGGTGTGGGGAAATAAAACTCCCCTGGATTTCTCAGTGTTCCCATAGACAGCCACAGTCTGTTAACACCCTTCACGCATCAGGAGAATCACATCTGTAGCCTTTTGTTTAGTTAATTATTCTGATCCAAAAGAATAGCAAACTCTCTTATCTCTCCCAAAGGGTCAAATGGTTATAACCCAGATTAGGGGCCCAGGTGAGGCTTCCAAGGCTCTAGGGAGGCTGGGAAGGCCGGCTGCCTTGGTATTTGCATTTCAAGGGAGAATGAAGCCAGAACACCTACAGGTCTCCCCAACTGAGACCCACCTGGAGCTATCTTGTTTCCAGGAGAGACTTTATTTATACACCAAAGGGCTGAAGTAAAAGGGGGGGGGTCTTTACAGAGGGGAGATGCCTCTTTCTTCTTCTTCTGTTTTTTTTTTTTATAAGGAAGGAGCAGAGAACAATAATTTCTTTTGTCCCTTGCCTAAGGAGTGTCAAGATAAATGTGTAGGGAAATTCCCATCAGCTCATATCACGCAGCCTTTTTACTAAGAACAAGGAAGGCGGGGGTGAGGCTGAAGCAAGAGAATCGCTGGCGGGTTCCAACCTGGCCTGAGCCTGCTAAACAACAATAACAACTACAACCAAAAAATAGCGGAGCATTGTGACAGGCACCTGTAGTCCCTGCTACTCTGGAGGCTGAGGCAAGAGAATCGCCTAAGCCCAAGAGTTTGAGTTTTTGTGAGCTGCGATGCCACAGTCTATAGAGGGTGACATAGTGAGACTCTGTCTCAAAAAAAAAAAAAAAAAGAGAAATCTCAGTCTGACCCAAAACAACTCATTGTGTATATTTAGGAAAAAGATGAATAAATATGACGAGTAAAACCCAGCAGTAGGGTGAGTGAGTTCTCTCCTTCTCAATCTTTCTCTCTCAGCATGGAGGAAAATCCTTACTAGAAACCTCCTCTGCAGATTTCATTGGCCTGAGCAGCTGGGTCATGAACCCAATCCCAGCAGAAGAGGTGTGTCCCTGGGTGTTGGTCAGGGAGCGGCCAGGACAGTGTGGCCTGGCTGTTGTGCAGGCAGTTTGCCTCACTGGCCACATACTGTTCATATTAACGATGACAGATTTGGTCTTTCAATAAAGCCTATGTTTTTAGTCAATTTTAGAAAATTCATTATGTTCTGTCCATGGTTCAGCAACACTAAATTCTGTTATCCATTCCAAATTAATTTGTATTACATTGAAAATTACACAAGGAAAAGTTGCTCTGAGAGAATAATATGGTATTGATAGGAACGGCATTGACTCAATCACTCTTCTGAAAAACCTCCAAGCTGGTTTCATTTCTTCTGGGCTCCAAGTCTGCGAGACCCAGGCAAGGACGGGCTTTCTCTGGTGACAGCTTAGTTCTGCTTGTGTCTTGGGTCAGTTCACCAACCCAAGATTAACTTCTAGCAAGTAAAATGTCACTACTGTATAAGTAAAACATGTCTCCCTATTAAAATAAAATAATTCAACTGCTTGATTATTGGTATCAGAAGGGCTTGAATGATGCTAAAATTTCAGAATCTCTGGGGGTTTCCCTGCCCACCACCAGGTTTTCACTGTTCTTGGTAAATGGTTGTGTTTCCACTGGAAGGGACAGAGATGACTCCACATCTCCCTGAAGAGTGGAGATGAAGACCCCGGTGGTCGGGAAAGCACATGTGCTCACACGTGCTAGTGCTCACACTGCTACACCCACACTCTCACACACATGTTCACACTCACATACACGCACTCACACTCTCACACATACTTACACTCGAACATACCCAGTTACTGCACCATAGTCCCCTTATCCAAGGTTTGCCTTTCTGACATTTCAGTGGCCCATGGTCAACCATGTTTCAAAAGCATTAAATGGAAAATTCCAGAAATAAACAATTCATAGGTTTTGAATTGCCTGCTGTTCTGAGTAGCATGATGATACCTCCCACATCCCACTCCACCCTTCTGGGGCATGAATCATCCCTTTGTCCAGCCAATGCCTGCTGTGGGTGTCCCGTCCTTAGTCACTGTGCAGCCCTACCTGCGATCGGATCACCCCTCAGGGTGTCACAGGGCTCATGCTCGAGTTGCTCTTATTTATTTTACTTAATAATGGCCCCTAAGACAAAAGGAGTAAGGCTGGCCAGCTATAATTGTCCCATTTGATTATGAGCTATTGTTGGTAATCTCCTACTGTGCCTATTTATATTAAACTTTATACAGGTGCATATGGCTAGGAAGAAACAGCACGTGTGGGGTGTGGTACTATTGCAGTTTCCGGCATTCACTGGGGGTCTTTGTGTCCCCCATGAATAAGGGGGGATTACTGTCCTCACACTTTTTCGTACCCACTCATACTCTTACACACTCACATACACACTACTCTGACACAGTCACACTCACACATATGCACACCCCCCCCCACCTCCAGAAGCCAGTAATGAGAAGGGTCCAAATGAGATCTACTCATTGTGCATATAATTTTAACTTCTCCAACTTATTTTTCTCTTGTCACTCAGTTCTAAATGTAATACACCATCTATCATCTAGATCAGGAGAGAGCAAAATTGTCATTTCCCTTTTACTTAAAATGCAATTCTATTCCTACAGCTTAATCTAAAATTTATTCTCGCGTGTGTCCTGTTCTGTCATCTCCCTAGACCTCTAAGTTCTGTTTTTCAGGCTTCCTTACTATCATTAAGCCACATCTCCCAAATTAATTTCATGCAGGAAGTTGGGTTTTTGAATGTCTGCATTGGACACCACCACACCACCTCAGCTGGCTACCTCTTGATATCGCCCGGTGCTCAGACTCAAAGTCACCTGCTGCAGCACCAAGCTCTTTGGAGTTCCCACCGGCACCTGCCACATCACCTATTGCTTTTGCTGCCCACTGACTGACTGCAGCTGGTTTAGCCAGAGCCCTTGGCCTGTGTGAAAATTGCAGATACCAGGATGAAATCACTCTTGTCAGACCAAATAGGGCTGGGAAGGCACAAAGGAGAGGAGGCTCGGGCTTACATGTCTGAGATAAATACTTCCAAAGACTTTCCAGAAACCCCACCAGATGCCTTTTGTATCCTTCACCCATCGTCTGCTTTGGCAAGGTTTGCACTAGGCATCGGGGCTGCAGTAATTCAGATTAGCAAACCCTTGGCAGAACACTTACTTGCCCACTTATGGCATCGCCACTGATGAAGGTGATGATGACTCTGGCTCTCAGCCTCTGAAACCAGCAAACTCTGTAAGCAGTTCGTGTGAATCTCTTCCCTTTGCTAATAAAACTTCCCTTTGCCCTCCTTCACCATGTGCACTGGGGACTCTCCTGTCTGGGCATCTGGGTTATAACCCCAGCTCTCATTCCCAAGTAAACTCAGCGTATTTGGAGATACTTTTCTCTGGAGTCTGTTCTGTAAGTTGACACCATATGCTGAAAGGGGATGTACTGGGTGGGAGTTTCAGGCCCAGGCTTCCAAAAGCTGATGCCTGGGCCTCTGGTTTCCCTGCCATGGTGACCACGGATACTTTCCCTTCCATAAGGTTCAGTTCTAGGAGGCCTGGACCCTGGTGTAAGTAATGAAATTTCTCCTCATTTGAATAGTTAACATATGTTTATATCAAATACATGAAAGTGCTTTATATTGAGCCTAACTGCTGATGAATGTATCTCTAATCTTTTAATATTTATATAATGTGATTGGGTCTTAGTAGAATATATTAAAATTAATGTTGATAATGAATACCACTAGACATAATTTTCTTCTCAAAATTGAAAATATTTCCAGTCTAAGAGTTAGATAAATATGACTTCTTTGATTTGTTTTTGGGTCTTCTCCATTAAAATTCTATTTAACACTTTTGGCTGTTTATAAGAGCCAAGAATTAGGGGAGCTCAAGGGTTAACCTCTTTCAGTTGCGATTATGATTCATCAGTGAAAGAAACGCTTTGTGTTAATATTTCCTGGAATGATCACCATCACATGAAAGACCGTATTGATTTGGGATCATTTATTATCACATTCTATATCAGGAAACCCTGCTTGGGCAAGAAGGCGATCGTTTCCAATTTCCCCCCAATCATTGGCTGATTTCTTTTCACCTAAATAATTGCTCTCTACATTGGTTCAGGGAAAGCTCAAAAGAAAAGAAGAAAATAAACTATTAATACTCAGATAATTATCTAAAATCTTATCGTCATATTTATTTATGGGCTGTATGATGTATATACAGCTATCAAGAATGATAATAAAACTGAATTTGGTGAATTGATTGGACACATCAAAATATGAAACAAACAATGGCTTCCCTTGGCTGCCTTTGAGTTTCTTCACTGGGTTATTATGTTATAACTAAAGACTGGTTAAGAATAGTGTCTGGAATATTAAACTCTGTAAGGCATGCATCAGAGTACTGCATTTCTATCTTACTGTGCTAGAGTGAATTAGCAACCTTATTGGCCAAAGTTAAGAAAAATGAACAATTATTAATTACTCCTTACGTATGAACTCATTATTCTCTGTCAGACCTTTTCACTCTGCAGCCAGCTCATCCCGGCGTTGGGAATTCTTGCTCCCCCTCCTTCCGTGGTTACACCCACCTCTGTGGATTGTCTATGGCTGCTTTCCTGCTATGATGGCAGAGCTGAATTGTTCCTGCAGAGATCATATGGTCTGCAAATCCTAAAATTCTTATTACCTGCTCCTTTGCAGAAAATGTTTGCCAGTTCCTAGTTCAGGTAAAATTCATGGGTTCTGCAATGGAAAAAGGATTCTCAGAGTTGCTCTATTTCCTAGTTTTTGTGAGGTGACAAGAGACCTCCCTCTATTGTCTTTCACTCCTATAAATCTTAATCCAAAAAACAACTGCTCCTTTTGATGGAACATGCTATTCCCAATTCATTCAACCTTATTTCCCATTAAGCAAGGAGGTAAAAGTCCAATTGTCACTGTGATGAATACCATGGGAGTTCTCAAAAACAACAACAAAAATATCATCAGATAGTAGTAAATGTTTTATGTTTTAATCCTGTGTCCTCCTGGAGCCAGAGCAGGGAGAAAGAGCTCTGAAAAGCATTCTTGGAAATAGGGTTCAAGTATGGCTGAGTCATAGGCAGGCTTTCCCATTCTGTCTTCACTGGAGAACAGAGGGCATTGCCAAGATGCTCTCAGCATCCTTCCTTTTATTCCCCCATACAAATTTAGCCTGATAAAAATGGCCTTATTCCTACATTTACACACTATTACTTTTTAAAAATTGTTTTCCCTTTTATTAAGTCATATATACATAGATCACGAATACATTTGTGCCTTTGTGGGATTCAATGTGTTGATTATTTGTACAAATTAGAGCACTTACATCCAACTTTAACATAGCTTTCACCTCATTTACTTAATCACTGTGTTAAGACATTTGTGCTCTACACTTGATAGATTTGACTTGTACCCTTGCAACATGCTCCATAGGAATGGCCCCACCATTTACCCTCCCTTTATCAAACCACCCCTCTCCCCTCTGATTTCCCTCCCCTTCTCTCCTTCATCCTGGGCTATAGGTGCGATTCATTTTTCATATGAAAGTGTGAGTGATTATAAATTGGTTTCATAGTAGTACTGAGTAAATTGGATATTTTTTTTCCATTCCTGAGATACTTTACTAAGAAGAATATTTTCCACCCCCATCCATGTAAACATAAAAGAAGTAAAGTCTCCATCTTTTTTTAATACTGCAGAGTATTCCATGGTATACATATACCATAATTTATTAATCTATTTATGGGTCAGTGGGCATTTGGGTTTCTTGCATGACTTGGCAATTATAAATTGAGCTGCAATGAACAATCTGGTGCAAATATCTTTGTTGTAGAGTGATTTTTGGTCTTTTGGATATACACCTAGTAGAGGAATAGCAGGATCAAACAGCAGTTCTACGTTTAGATCCCGGAGTGTTCTCCAAACTTCTTTCCAAAGAAGAAGCTTGCATTCACACCAGCAGTGCAGAAGTGTTCTAGCTTGCATTCCCACCAGCAGTGAAGAAGTGTTCTCTTTCTCCATCTGTGGTTTTGAAGAAATTGGCCTGGGAGAACACTTTATGAGAAGGACCCCCCTGGGAAATTGAAGCTATACCAAAAATACATTATTGGGATCTGATCAAACTAAAAAGCTTCTGCACTGCCAAGAACACAGTAAGTAAAACAAGTAGACAGCCCTCAGAATGGGAGAGGATATTTGCAGGTCATGTTTCTAACAAAGGTCTAATACCCAGAATCCATAGAGAACTCAAACTTATTAATAAGAAAAGAACAAGTGATCCCATTACACTGTGGGCAAGAGACATGAGCAAAAGCTTCTCTGAAGAAGACAGGCACATGGTCTACAGACACATGAAAAAAGGCTCATCATCTTTAATCATTAGAGAAATGCAAACCAAAACCACTTTGAGATATCATCTAACACCAGTGGCAGTAGCCCACATCCCAAAATCACACTATTACTTTTTGGCGTGTTATTTCCTCTATGAAATATGTGTAAGAGAAGTTATTTTTTTTTGTTACTGCAATAAAAATTATTTTTGGGACAAATTCTAAAGCAAAATAATTTTTCTTTCTTTAAACTCATTTCTACATTATGATTACACATTTTATATCATTCTGGATATTAGCAAAATATGAGAGTTTCACTTAATCTGTCAATACTTCCCATCAGCTAAGTCCATTTTCAAAGGCTCAGTACAAAGCTTCCAAAATGGAAATGCATACACCCCCTATCCCTACCCTGACTGGGAGAAAACCTACTCTTAATTCTTCCAAGGCAGGTGGAGGTAATCCCATTTGGAGATGACTTTCAAGGTTAGAAATGTACAACCACCTTTAGATATTCTTTCCCATTCTTTCCAGACAAATATTGCTGTTCATGCTAGTTCCTGGAACTCACCACTCCATGGAAAACCAGGAGAAGTTCAGGAGACTTTACCCACCTTGATGGAAGGGGCAGGTAGTAAGACTCCAGAGGTCAGTGCTTGCTCAGTTGGGGTGAGGTACTTTCCTTCTGTCATCCACTATGTGAAGAAATCCCACAAGGACAAGTGTGGAATGCCAGGTTCCAGGAACTAGTCTGAGGGGCAACATCTGTTTGGAGAGGATGGGAAAGAGTATTTCCGGGTGGTTGTGGGATTCTAATCTTGAACGTCATCTCCAAATGGGATTACTGCCACCTGCCTTGGAAGGCTTAGGGATAGGGATGGGGGTGTGTGGGCACTTTCAATTTGGAAGCTTTGTACTATACTAAGCCTTTGAAAATGGATTCGGCTGATGGGAAGTATTGACCTATTTGGTAAAAATGTACTCTGCTGTTAGGGTGTATTGGCTGATTAGGAAGAAGGTATGGAGACTCCTTGGCTCATCCCCAGTGGGGACAGCATCATGGGCCCTGTGTTGAAGTGTCTGCTGCTGGATTAGAATTAACTCTTAGTGTGTTGGCTTCCTGGAACTGCCTTAACAAGTTCCCACAAACAATATACATTTACTCTTTCACAGCTCTGGAGGCCAGAAGTCCAAGGCATCAGCAGGGTCAGTCCTGTTTAGAGGTTCCGAGGGAGAATTTTTTTCTGTATCTCTTTCCTGATATCTGGCAGCCTCTGGCAGCCACTGGCGGTCCTTGGCTTGTGGGTGCGTCACTCCAGTTTCTGTCTGTGTCTCCACACTGTGTACTTCTCTGTGTATGTGCCTGTGTCTCCACTGTCCTTTTCTTATAGAGAAACAAGTCAGTGAAGTAGGACTCACCCTAATCCAGGATGTCATGGTCTTGACATGATTGTACCTGTGGAGACCCCATTTCCAAGTATGGTCCTATTCATACCAAAGAAAGCCAGAAGGAGAGGCATTGTAATGGCCTCTGCAGAGTGTCCTAGAACCTGGGACCACTCTCAACTGCAGCATGCACACATGTCAGCATCCCTCAGCTCTTCAGGGGAGGATTCTAACCAGTGGGGTGAAAGTTGGCTTTTCTAGCAAAGCCTAATGGGAAAAAGTGAGGAGAATCACTGTAACCAGATCCTTCAGAGAACAAAGAGTGGCCTTGAATTCTAAGCTGGTTAGAAGTCAAGGATCTGGAAACAAGTGTCAGCCCCACTCTACACATCCACCTGTGGCTGCTGGAAAGGGATCGGTGAGACTCTCCTCCAGGTGCCTCACTTCCCAGATGGGCTAGATGCAGGGAAAGGCCATACTGCTGGACCCTGCAGGACCCCAATCAGGAGTTCTTCCTGCCCACTGTCTCTTCCATGGGGAAGGGCATGGGAGGCTGGAGTTCAAACTCCTGCCTGGTCATGCCCATTGTGATTCTTAGGGTGAAGCTCTAGAAAGGTAGTATTGAACAAAATGACTTTCTTGAAGGTTGAAAAGTAAAAAATGCAGCCGAAATGTTTTTATTTTTTATTTTTTTATTAAATCATAGCTGTGTACATCAATGCAATCATGGGGTACAGTGTGCTGTTTTTATATACAATCTGAAATATTTTCATCAAACTTGTTAACATAGCCTTCATGGCATTTTCTTAGTTATTGTGTTAAGACATTTATGTTCTACATTCAGTAAATTTCACATGTACCCTTGTAAGATGCACTGTAGGTGTGGTCCCATCAATTGCCCTCCGTCCACCCATCATCCCCCCTCCCCTCCCCTTTCCTCCCCCTCCCCTTCCCCCCCTCCCCTTTCCCCTTCTTTTGGGGCTATAAGTGGGTTATAGCTTTCATATGAAAGCTGAAAGTACATTGGATACTTTTTCTTCCATTCTTGAGATATTTTGCTAAGAAGAATATGTTCCAGCTCCATGCATGTAAACATGAAAGAGGTAAAGTTTCCAAAAAATGCAGCCAAAATGTCTATTGGATGCCATATAAACTAACAGATAATAAACCCAAACCAAACTTAATTGCACTCAAGTCAAATTGAGTTTGAAAACCCAGATTCATGGATGGGAATAGGTACACACTGGGGGTTTACCTCCACCCTTGAATCAGGCTGACCTGCTGACCACGTGGCTACAAGGTAGCTCCTCCTCGGCCTTCGTGAGGATACGATGAGTTACACACATGGTGCCATTGGAACAGAGTGTGAGACTCAGGGAGGGCTTGTGATACATTTTTGCCTATTCCCCCCATGCTTAAGAGCCTCTTTTAAAATAATTTCTCCTCACACTTCTTCTGTTTATTAAATTTGCTTATTTTTCAATTGTAAAAGTAATATTTGCTTTTGAAAGAAAGATTTAGAAAATGTAAATGTAAAAAATAAATCATGCAGACTTTTGTTCTTTAGGTTGCATTTTATTTAATCTTTAAAAATGCATACACATTATTATTTTTATAAAATTAAGATCGTATGACTGCTTTATATGACTACTTTTAAATTTAGTTCTGTAAAATTTTCTGGGTCATTTAAAATCTTTTGAAAGTAAGCATGATTTTCAGCACAGAGATGGCAAATGCCATGTGAGGAGGAAGGCAGAGATTGGCGTAATGCATGTATCAAGCCAAGGGGGGCCAAAGATTGCCAGCAAATCCTGGAAACTAGGAGAAAGGCAAGGAACAGGTGCTTCCTCACAGCATCAGAGGGAACCCACCTTGCCTGGTCTTGGACTTCTGGCCTCCAGAACTGTTTTTTTCAGGGGTAACAAAACATCAAAAGATCACTTGAACAACATCATGGTGGGGCCTGTTGTAAGCTAAATAGATCACACAATTAAATTGTGTTAATCTAATGTATTAATGACTTCTGCTGTCATGCATGACACAGTCGCTTTCAAGCCCACACCAACCAAGGACACAGATATTAGGTCCATTCACTCTTTATCCTCTGAACACATGTTATATAATTATAAGATCAAATAAACAATGCAATCTAGTATCAAACAAGTAAACAAATAAAAGTAAGAATAGCCAGAGCTCTGGAACATACATCTGTATAATTTAGAGAACATAGATGGTAGAATTTTGCAGCAGAGGTCCAGCTGCAATTATTTTCACATAGACACACAACTGTGTTCTACAATCAATGGTTTCCTTGTCCAGCAGTGTTTTCTGACAGAAACCAATAGCCATGCACAATAGATGTGTCTTTTTGTGTTTTCAGTCTTTTCTCTTGTTCTAACCTGTAGAGATTTTGCACGTCCTTTGACACATTTATTTCTGAATTCTTTATCTTTTTTTATTGGTAACATCTAAATTTTATTTTGAAACTTTTTGCACTGGTATATAGAAATACAACTGAATGTACTGTATATACAATTGTAGTCAATACAATTGAACAAGTATATACCTAGGAGGTTTGACAATTAAGTTTGTGAACCTGTCCTAGAAAAAGGGCTCCATAATCCATTGCTGAATAACATCACTACAGTGACCATTGAAGTACTCCCTTTAGGAAGCTGTGCACCAACACTAGCATCCACTCTGCCCTTCAAAGCAATTTTGGAACTCCTTGTCAGGCATGGCTATGAGAGCTGTTATCATACAGCCCACCAAACTCCACAACAACAATAATGAATGACATTTAGCAAGACATCACCCCATGTCAACAAGAACACAGCTTTGAGACACTGATACACCAAGGTTATGAAACCTTACTGTGTTATTTGTACAGTGCTGCCAACATAAGCATGTGGTGGCAGGTTCTCAAATTTAATTGTCAGACCTCAGTATATATACATTCAGCAAACTTTTAAAGCATTGTTAACTCTGTTGAATTAAGTCCTGAAGACTTCTTTGGATTTTTTACTTATTACTTATCTTATTAGTGATGGTTTTGTTTTTGACTACACAACTTTTAAAGCTTTCTTTTATTTTCCTTGCCTTGATATGATAAGGAAGATGTGAGAAGAAGCTGAATAGAAATTGTGATAGTAGGCATGCTTACTTTGTCCAAAATCCCAAAGTATGGGAGTTCCATATTCTAACTTTAAGTGATTCATACATACTCTTTATCAGGGGAAAAATGCTTCCTTCTATTGCTAATTTTACATGAGATTAAAAAAATAAATTGATATTGAATTTACTAAATATCATTTTTTGCATTTGCCAAGATGGTATTTTTCTTTTTAATCTATTAATGTGAGCTATTACATCAGTGGACATTGATCATTAAACGAGGTTTATTCCTTAAATAGATGAATTTGTTTAAGATGCATTATAAAAATAAGCATGACTTCAATTGCCTAGAAGTTCATTATATAGATTAGTGCTTTGCAAACTTGAGAGTGCCTGTGAATGCCCTGTGGGTCTTATTAATGTATAATGCTGATTCCCTAGAACAAGGGTCCTCAAACTTTTTAAACAGGGGGCCAGTCCACTGTCCCTCAGACCATTGGAGGGCTGGACTGCAGGCCCGGGGATGAGTTGGCTGCTAAGCAGGACAGGCAGTGGTGGCAAAAACACCCGGGGGGCCAGATAAATGTCCTTGGTGGGCTGCAAGTGGCCCGTGGGCTGTAGTTTGAGGACGCTGGCCCTAGAATTTAGATTGGGCCTGTAATTCTGCATAACATCACATGGTCCATGTCCCATATTTGGTTAATGTAAATAGTTACTTATTGATGGAAAAGGCAATTTAAACATTTTTGGACTCTTTTTTAATGTAGCATTCTGATGAGCCTCTTATATATTAAAAAACTTTTCCTAATTTCCTGGATATGGAGTTGAGAGGTCAAAGATGCTTAAGACTTGCTCTCAAATGATTCTGACAAAGGATATGCATATTTATGGTCCCACCAACAATATTCAGAGCTCTTTCACTTAGCAACCAGTCAAGTTTTGAAAAGCTAAGCATAAGTTATCTTGTTTTAAGTCCTTAGTGGCACCATTTGTGTTGATTTTCTATTGAGACAGGACACATTGCCACAAAATTATCAGCTTAAAACAATACCCATTTATTATCCCATAGTCCTATAGTTCAGAATTCAACCCATTATGGATGGATTCTCTGCTCAGAATATCACAAGGTCAAAATTGAGGTGTTGGGAGATCTTGGCTCTTAAGTGGAGGCTCCGGAGAGAAATGTGCTTCCAAGCTCTACCCAGATTGTTGGCAGAATTCAGTTCCTTGGGATTATAAGACTGAGGTTGCTGATTCCCTGCTGGCTGTGGCACAAGGGACAGTCCTCAGCACCTCTGGGCCACCTGCATTCCATACATAGGTAGTCCCTCCATCTTCAAATCAGCAGTGATTACAGAGGCTGTCTCATACTTCTGTTTTCTTTAATTTCTTCTGCTACTAACTGGAGAGAGCTCTCTGCTTCAAAGGGCTTGTAGGATAACACTGGGCTTGTGGATAACCCAAGATAATCTTCCAGTTTTAAGCTTATGTACCATGTAAATAGTGTTATACCTGAAGTGAGTGTAATAGAGAAACACCAGCACACTAAATCCAAATTAAGCAAGGGTCCTTTATTGAATGGCTGGGCTGAGAGTGGGCTCATGCCTCAAAGTCTCTTGACCCTTAGAAGCAGGGGTGGAAACCTTTTATAAGGGGCTTTTGGTAGGGGAGGGGGAATCCTTAATGCAAGCCAAATTTGACAAGAGCCAACATTTGGTAAGGGGAGTCCTTATAAGGGGAAGCTGGGGTTTTACAGTTATTACTGAACTCTTTCAGCTGAACTTCCTGAACTTCTTAAGGGGGCATGTTGAAAGCCCTTGGCAAGATGGAGTGGGGGCATAACAATAGTATGGTCAAGGGAATGATATCTCACCATATTTACAGGTTCTAGGGACTATAGTGTAGGATGTCTTTGGGAGGCCAATTTGAAAATTCTGTCTGTGATACCATCCAAGTAAAATTTGTTATTTTCTCTTTACTTTTCCTGTTTTAATTGGTTCCATTCATTTGTAATAATCTATATTCTAACATTTTCAACCCTGTCTTTTATTTTAAATTTATCAGATATGTTGGAGTTAATTATTTTCTCTAAGGCACCCATAATTGAACTGAATCTAGGAAATAAATTATAACCCAAAAGTTGATTTGATGACCTTGACTATCACTGCTGTACACACCTGCTAACAAAGTCTTTAGGGAATAACCCAGGGATGAGAGTTGACTCTGAGGTTTAAATTTTTCTAATTAATTTTGGCAGTTCATTAGGGTGAAGGTTTGTACATGGAGTAGAAGACCATTTTTCCAGAATAACTAGGGTCTGACCTGTCACAAATTAATAGACATTTCCAGAATTTTGGTAACTAAAATCAAAACAGTGGGTACTGACGCTGTTACCCACGAAATCATGTAATCACCTAAGAAATGCTGTAAGGTTCATGCTATCTTTATCCTGAGATGAGCCCATCTTGTCATCCCCAATTGTGGGTGTCATTGCCACATACCCACATCACAGAAAAATGTCCTCTGTTGGTTATAAAACTATGATTTTTCCAAAAGCACGAATTATATAATTTTATAAATTATTAAAATCATAAAATTATACATTTTATAAATTATAAAAATTATAAAATTATACAAATTATATAAATTTCTTTTTGAAGTAATTCCATTAGTTCAATGCATTTGTTTTAGCTTCTAGAAAGGGAGGCCCTATCATAAAAAAGAGTGTCTATTTCATGCCACTTCAACAGTGGAAATTATTATCAAAAGAAATTTTAATTTGATAGATAAAAAACCATATTTCAATGTGAGTGAGGCTGAACCTTTTATGCTAATTATTGTTTTCTCTTTTGCCATTCTGTTCTGTCCATTCTCATTGGGTTATAACCCCTTTTTGTATTCAGAGTATTAACATTTTATCTGTACTATTTCTGCTATATATCTTGCCTCTTTTTGTTTTTTAATATTTTGTTCATTTTTTTTTGACATGGATATTTCAAATTTTTATGACATCTTTTTTTCCATTTGTGACTTTTCTCATTATCTTTCATGCTCACACAAGCCTTGCTTTTTCATCTCAAGATCAAATGCATTTTTTTCCAGGGCTTTTTCATTATTGACATTTTTTTAAAATCCACCAGGAATTTGCTTTGGAAGATAGTACGGAGGTGGGACTCTAATACTTTTCTCTATGTAGTTAACCAGTTATTATAAATTACTTCATTAAATAATTATTTTTCTGTTTGCCATAATTTTTATATTATCTTGCACAATATACTGAATTTTTTTTTTTTTTGAGCAGAGTCTCATTTTGTTGCCCCTGGTAGAGTACCTTGGCATCATAACTCACAGCCACCTCTAACTCTTGGGCTCAAGAGGTTCTCTTGCCTCAGCCTTCTGAGGAGCTAGGACTACAGGCTCCCACCACATGCCTAGTTTTTTTTTTTTTTTTTTTAAGAGATGGGGTCTCACTCTAGTTCAGGCTGGTCTTGAACTTGTAAGCTCAGGCAATCCACCCACCTCGGCCTCCCAATGTGCCGGGATTATAGGCGTGAGTCACTGCGCCTGGCCCTGAGTTATTTCTATGTTTAGGACTGTTCAAGGATGTCCATTTTGTTCTGTTTTTATGTCCATTTTGTTCTGTTTTTATGTCCATTTTGTTCTGTTTTTCTCTCTGCTGCTTCTTTAGCCATGATTGTTTGTGAAATTATTATAACTTTATAAATATTCTCAAATATCTGATAGAATGTCAGGACCATTCTTCACTAAAATTGTTTTTCCAAAAATTTTGTAATTATTCTAGATGAACTTGACAACCAGTTTTCAAGTTTCGTTTTAAAATTCTAATGCATTGAACATTTAATTAATTTGAAAGATAATTTGCCATATGGAGTCTTTCCATCCAGAAACTAGGTAGTGACTTAAGTCTGTTTATGTGTTTCCATAAGGTTTTAAAGTTTTCCTCTTGCGACTTCCATAGACTTCTTTAATTTGTATTAATGGATTTCTTATTAATTGATATTTTAAGTTTTTGTGCTATGATAATTGAAATATATCTCAGTTATCTTTTTAATTGTTAATTATACATAGGAAAGTAACTGGTTTTAAAATTCTCTTTAATGTCATGTGTGTACCTTTACATACTTTACTCTTTATTGATAAAGAAAAATAATAATTCCTGCTTTCCCGTTAAACATAAATGAAGACATGACCTTGTACATTTGCCCTTAAAAGACATGTTTCTGGTATTAGTCAGAACTATCCTGGTAATTGCTACTTAATTATCTAATTTCAAACACTCATTTGTTCTTTCATCTAGGTGTTTATTAAACAACTACTGCCAGTTTTTATTAGATCTGTGATGGGCTGAGTAACAATCCCCCAAAGAGGTCCATGTCCTAATCCCTGGAACTTGTGAATATGCTACTTTCCATGGCCAGGCAGACTTTGCAGATGTGATTAAATTAAGGATCTTGAAATGGAGAGATTTGGGGAAGATGTCGGCCCAGTGTAAACACAAGGATCCTAATAAAGGGATGAAGGAGGGTCAGGGTCAGAAAAGATGTACCGAGGGAGCAAAGGAGGAGATGGTGAGGTGCTGCTTTCAGAGGGTTGGAGGAAGGGGCCCGTGCGAAGGAGCACAGAGGTCTCTAGCAGCTGGAAAAGCCCAGGAGTGGATTCGCTGCTGGAATTCCCCAAAGCAGCACAGCCTCCCCGATTGCTAGCATGAACATTGTTAATTTTCCTGCTGCATCAAAGTACCACTGCGGACACTTTTAGACAGATACTCATTCTTGTTCTGAGCAAGGGGCTGGCAGTGGTTTCCAGGGAGCAGACTGCACTGTGGACTCCAGGGCTGCCCTGGAACACTGTCTGCTTTACATCCCCTCACAGCGCTCAGACAGGCTGGAGACTCTCGTTTTGGCCAACCCTGCCCCTCTGCAGGGATGCTGTGTCCCAAGTCCGGAGCAGGGAATGTGTTCAGAGGAGAGGCGTTCAGAGGTGAGGCATTCAGCCCAGGGCGAGTCATGCTCGGCTTTAGGTGAAGGAATGATTTCCTGAGACGCCTTTGTATTATGGAGCTCACATCTCAGCACGCAGAAAATCCAGAGTCCTGCATTTCAGCCAAATAAACTGCATCCTGCTCACCTGCCCAACTTCAGTTTATACTTTATGCAAAAAAGGACCGAGTTGCTTGCTTCTGATGCTTCTCTGCAGAGATCTTCTGGCAAGAGCCATCTGTAAGTCCCAGTTCTGTCTTCTCCAGACCAGGTTAATGTAGCAGTATTGTTAACACAGAGGAGCCCTCGCTGGGTTTAAGCTGCATCCCTGGACAGGCACAGCAACACACCAGCTGTTCTTCTGAACCTACCAAGTGTTCCCCAGCTGGCGTTCTGGCAGCCTAGTGGGACACTTGCATCCCGCCCAGTGCATCTTGGTAAGAATGCTGCCCCAGTCTACACGCTGGCATGCTGTCTGCTCCTCCTGCCTGTGATTTGTCTGTTGAATCAGCTTTGATAACAACTCATTCTGATGTTAGGGTCTCTCCATGACACACACAGCATCCACAAGAGCATGGACAAGATAACCACTGAGACCCCACGTGGCTTCTCACAGGGTGGGATGTTGGAGACCACAGTACTCAAGGCCTTGCTGCATCTGAATTTGGGCTCAAGCTCCAGAGAAGGCAAAATTTGAAACTTTTGATACAGGTGCAATTCAAGGGAAGAAGGATTTTTTTTTTTTTTCTACAGATAATGCCAGAGCAACTGGATATCTGTAGGCCCAAGATAGTGAATCTCAACTAAAACACCTTATGCAAAAATTACCTCAAAATGAACCAGAGAATTAAAGGTAAAAGATTATACTATACAACCTTTTCGGGATAACAGAGTAGAAAACCATCACGAGCTCAGCTTTGTGATATCAAAAACACAATGAATAAAATGATCAGCATACAAATTGAACCTCATTAAAATTCAAAATATTTGCTTTGTGAAAGGTGTTATTAAAAGGATAAAAAGACAAGCTGCAGTCTGGGAGAAAAATATTTGCAAAACACACATCTGACAAAGGACCCATATTAAGAATATGTGAAAAACTCTCAAAATTTAACAGTTAAAAGCAAATAGTACCAATCCAAAAATAGGCAAAAGACATAAAGGGACATTTTAGCAAAGAGACTATACAGATGGCAAGTCAGCATGAGACAAAATGTTTAATATCATTAGCAATCAGAGAATGCAAACTAAAACTGTGACAAGATATGAGTCCATACCTATAAAAACAACTAAAGTTAAAAATGGTGATAATACCAAGTGCTGGCAAGGATGAGGGGAAACTGGATCTCTCAGATATCACTGGAAGGAATGGAAAACGGCCCAGCCTCCTTGGAAAATTTGGCAGTTTCCTTGCAAATTGAATGCACATTTATTATACCTGGGCATTTATCCTAATAAAATGAAGTCCTGTCCACACAAAAGCCTACACAAGAATTTTCATTTGAATTTTATTTGTAAAAGCCCCCAAACTGGAAACAATGGAAACGTCCCTTAGTTGAATGGTTGAATGGTTAAGCAAATGTAGCACATCCCTACTGTGGGACACTCTGCGGCAATTAAATGGCATGAGACAGTGACACATGTAGCCACTCGGATGGATCTCAGTATTGTTATGCTGAGAGGGAAAGCCAATCTCAACAGGTCATATGCTGCATGATTGCATTTGTGGGACATTCCTCAAATGAGAAAATTATAGAGATGGAGAATAGGGTAGTGTTTGCCGGTGGGGGGTGGGGTGGAGGATGGCGGGAATATAGGGGATATGGTCTGAGGGGTAGTGGAGGGGCCTTTGTGACACACATACTTTATACCACTGGCAATGTCCTGGCTTGACATGGTAGTACAGTTACATAAACTTAACAGTTGGGAAAACCTGGTGACAACCACACAGAATCTGTACTATGTTTACAACTGCCTGCAGATCTATACTTAAAAATAAAAACTTTGGGGGGATAAGTAAATAACCCCAACTTTAGCATTAAGTTAATCTGGAAGGACGAGAGAAGTTCTGCATGGAGTGACACAAGTCCTGGAAACATGTTTCTGCTGCACTGAAGAGTGATGGCGACGGGAGGGTGTGATTTATGGTGTTCATACCTCCAGCCTTTGTCTTAACGGCTGAGAGCGACAGGCTCACAGCTCCAAGGTTGTTGTCATCACTTTCCCGGCTTCCCTGATGCTGCTGGAGTTGGCAGCGTCTGCACAGCCTCTGAAGGGAATATAAGCTGGCCAGGTGAAGCTGCAGCCTGAGCAGGGCCGTGGGAAGTGGTGAGCAGTGGCGGGGGGGTGGAGGGGGGAGGGAGGCAGGCAGCTCAGGTCTACAAGGGGCACAGCACTGGAGCTGAACCTCCCTGGAAAGAAGAGAAATAAAAACAATTTAATTTATCACAGTTCTCAAGATGAGTAGCTCCCATGGCTGAAGGGGGTTCTTGGACAGGTGCTAAGAGGACAGAGAAGTGCATGTGACACCCCAGGTGCAAGTAAACGGAACCCCCCACCTGGCCTGGGTCCCTTCAGCTGCAGGGTTTCCGTGTGTGGGTTTGGAAGTGTTTGGAGCCAGGTCGGGATCCCTTGAGATTGCCTGGGAGGGACTGAAGACTGTACCATGTGACCTTCCTCCTGGCCCTAAAGATGGACCCACTGATCAGAGCCTGCTGGTACGGAGGGGGCCCAGAGATGCCAGGCTGACCCTGGTCTCTGAAGCTGCTGAGAATGGGGGCAGAGTCTCAAGGGACCAAGGGTGACATCCCGGGCTGAGTCGCTCCTCTTGTTTATGAAACAGAAATGGGCTTGTGACAATGACCAAGGGGGGCAGGGAAGGGAACCGAAACCCAGAGTCAGGCTTCCAACTCGGTTATTATGTTCAAAACATGCACGCGTCATTTTCATCTTCCTCTGAAATCCTTTTGTCTTGGTTTCAGAACTGCAACGATGTAAGTGGAGTGTGATTGTGTCTTCTGCTCTCTGTCCTTCCCTGGCGGGCGCCCATGTCAACTGACCAGGGAAGGATCGTGGTACTTTGATGTGGCAGAGAAATTAACAATGTTCATGATCAGGATAGTGGTCAATTCAAAGAGCCAAGTATAATTTAATTCCCCAAGAAATAAAATCCAGGAAGTAAGCCGAAAATGTCTAAATAGGGAAGGAGAACACATCTGAAGGGCAGTGAAGGGGAAAACCATCTCAGGGCCAGCTGCTCCCTGTGATCTGCCGAGGGACCACCGTTGTCACAGGCACACGGGCACCCTGCTCACCTGTCATGAATCATTTGTGAGTTCACGCTGGACCCTGCTCCATCCAGGTCTCCAGCAGGTCTGGCGTGTGCACAGTGTTTATTGAGTCCCCTCCATGGTCCTGGCGAGCAGACTGCAGACTGTAACAGGAAGGGGGATGAGTGCAAACAGAGACAGCTTTGAAGACCAAGTAAGAATTTTAAAGGGATAAAGGATCATTTTAGAGAAAATCTTTATAAACGAGTTTGTCTCAGGGAACAAAGCCTGAAAGAGGAGGCTGAAGGTCCGTGCCAGCCTCACAGCCAAATTGCCTTACCACCTTAGACCAGTCCCTTCATCTGGATCTCAGACTCGTGTCTTTAAAGGCAAGAAGATGTGGCCTCACCTGATGGAGTGGCCTGCTCAGGGGTGTCTGGAAAACGTCAGCTCTGGGCCCCACGCTGAGTGGAGATCAGGCCACAGTTCCCCCGAGCAGGATCCCACGGCCTCAGTTTCCCATTTGTTCTGTTTCCTTTTCTAACCTGCATACTCCTGCTCATCTCACCACACGTCATGGTGTGCAAAGCTGGGGAGGCAACGCTGGTGGGCTCCAATAGTGAGGGTCAGCTGGGTCCCCACCAGGAAGTTGCCACTGGGCTTGGGGCCAAGCAAGGGACAAAACAGAGAATGACAAGATGGAGTTTCTGTCCTTGAAGGGTGTTCAGGCTCACTGTGGAGATAAGACATGGGTCCAGGCACAGTGAAGTAACCACACAGTAGGTGCAACGGTTTGTAAAAATAAAGGGAAAGGCTTCCAGGATTTGAGGACCCAGGACCGCACTCACCCCGGTCCAGCTCACGGAGCCCTGGCAGGTTGTACTGACCTTCAGGACAAGGTGGGCAGGGCCGTAACGCTCAGTCTCATCCCCACAGTCACTCCCCTTTCTGAGTGTTTGTCGTCTCTCAGAGGGTAGCAGGGAGGCTGAGGGGAAGACGGGTCACAGGTGTGGGGTCTGCTGCTGACCGTGAGGTGGCAGTGACTCCTTGGAGACCCCCCTCTAACTCTGTTGGATGTCACCATCTTGGATGGCCAGCTTGTCATCTGGGCTGGAGGGTCCTTCGCTGAAGTCAGGCATCAATAAAGCAAAAGGATGTCAGCATTGCCTCTCTGCCGAGAAGACCACAGGGAGCTTTTCTTTAAATGAGAGTGTTGCAGAGAACCTTTTGTGGCTCTTTTCAACAGTGAGCAACTACAGAGCCAGGGAAGGGCTGTACCAGCCTTCAGCTCTGGCATCCAATAGGACTGTTAACTCAGTCCCTCATCATCTTAATTTTGAAGTCCATCGCAGCTTCCTCCATTCTGGCTGAAAGAATCTCTAAAAGATGACAAGACTGGTGAGGCTAAAATGCAGCTGATAAGTTGGATTCACAGATTTTCAATATTTGTAAGACTGGTATCTCCCATAAAACTAACTATTCCTGCCATTCGGATGAGAGCTGTTCCCTGAGAGACCCTTAAATAAACCTGTGCTTTTAACCCACTCAACTGCCAGAGGTGGAGCCCGAAAGAACACAGGTGTGGGCTTGTCTCCCCAGGGGGTCCCTTCATTTCCGCATTGGTGTTACTGCTTCTGCCAGGGAAAGGGACCACAGTCTTCCTTGCTCAGACTTCCCTCTGGCCCAGGATCCCCGTGGCTGTTACCTTTGTGTCCCTAGTCCCTGCTATGTCTGCCCAGTAGATTTCTGTCCAGAGTGAAATGCAAATCTAAACCACAGTAAGGTACCGCTCCCCACCCACCAGGATGGCCAGAATAGAAGAGCAGATGGTAACAAGTGTTGGCCAAGACGTAGATAAATCAGGATCCTCAGAGGTGCTGGTGGGAACGTAGGATGGGGAAGCTGCTTTGGAAGCTGGTCTGCCAGTTCCTCAAAAGGTTAACCACAGCTTAGCCCAGGTGTGCAAACCCAGGAGAAACGAAAACATGTCCTCTTCTGTGGTGCTGGGAAAGCTACTCGTGGTGTCACCCCTGGAGGTGGTCAGCGTGCTGTTGTCCACGCAATTCATCTGTTTGACAAATATTGAGCATCTATGGGGGGTCAGATGAGATAGAAAGCCCAGCCCTCATTTAACTTTCAGAACAGTGAAGGGGGACATTCCATCAGCAGTGGGGGTACAATGTGTAATGGGGGGTTGGGCAGGGGGAAGACACTGCAATTTTAAATACGGTGTGCAGGGAAGCCTCATTGGGGAAGCTGTAACTGGACTGAGGACGTGAAGGCAACGCGGGAGTCAGGCAGACGTCTGGGGTAAGCACGCTCTAGATGGAGGACCAGTAAGTGCCATGGCCCTGAGGTGGGAGTGTGCCCAGTGAGCTTCAGGGATGAACCTTCTAGTGGTGCTGTTGCTGGACCCATGTGAGTGGTGGGAGGGTGAGGGGTGCAGCTGCCATGGCCTTTGCTGTGGATAAAGATGAGTCTGGCACAGAGGAGTGATATGGTATGACTTTACATGGACCTTTCTGGCTGCTGCTTGGGGACTGGAGTTACTCTGACTGGTACTCATGTCAAGGGGAGAAGTGGGGATACCAGTTGGCAGGTGGCTGCAATAATCTAGCAAGAAGTGATGACATCTTGGACCCTGTGACAGCAGTGGAGGTGACTCAGGGAGTTCCCAGTGATCTTGGAAGAGAGGAGGTGGGGGAAGCAACGTGACAGTTGGTTGTAGAGAATCTGGGTAAATAAAAATCCAGATAGACAGGGAATGGTGAGAGGAGAGATGGGCTCACGGGCAGGTTGCTGGGTGTTTGTACACAGTGGAGGGAAGTGGCTCGTGTCCTCGTCGTAAGACTGCAGCTGTCAACCCACCATAAAATTACAGAGTTAACCCAGTTGCTGGGTTCGTTGTAAATAACGGCAGCAGGCAATGTAAGTACATTTGAGAGGATAAAATTGCTTTATTGGTTTGGTTTCCAAATGATGGAAAGCAGAACAGCACATCCATTTAGAAAGCAGACACAGAGGTGCTTCTGAACCACGAGGCAGAAAGCCGCTTTCGTTTGCTCCAGGGCTGCCTTGTTGGAATGGCCAGCAGTGTCCCCCCACCCCCACCCCCACCCCCCACCCCCGCTGCGGCGGGAGGGCCCCAGGATTCCTTTCTCTCTCGCGGGCTCATCCTCTCCTTCCCTACTCTCCTGGGACTGTTAGAATTGCTCTTTTGGAGCAATTTATTGAAAATAAAGTCAAAAGTCTCTAGGAAAAACTATAGACAGGTCTGGGAGAACCTTTTTTTCTAAGTATGAGGTCTGACAATTAAGTTCATGAACTCATCCTAGTGATACATCCTAGTGCTACATACCTCATCACTGAATATCACTACGGTCACCTTTGAAGTCCTCCCCTTGGCCATCTGGTGACCATAGTGATATTCAG
>NW_003852575.1:1548487-1561632 GCF_000181295.1 Otolemur garnettii | reverse complement strand
GTGCAGAGCTTCCCACGCAGAGTACCTTGAGGGTGAACACAGTGATTTTCAGCCATGAAGCATGTGGCACTTTTTCTTTTTCTTTTTTCTTTTCTTTTCTTTTCTTTTTTTTTTTATTAAATCATAGCTGTGTACATTAATGCAATCATGGGGTATGGTGTGGTGTTTTCATATACATTTTGAAATACTCTTATCAAACTGGTTCATTTTTTCTAGGATGAGTTTGTGAAATTAATTGCCCAACCTCACAAGGGTAATAAAATGTACATATTCACTTTAAGAAATGTGTTTCTTGATTTAATGTCAAATACGTTTTGAATGTGGGACTTCAATTTCCTGGCATGTCTTCAGGAGCCTACTAATTACTCCAAATCCTATGAGCCCACTGTAGTTGGGAAGACATAGCAGTGAACAAAACCAAAGCTCCAGCTCAAAGGAGCTTAGTAGGGGAGACAGAAATGAACAGACAAGTAAAGTGCCGCATGCAGATGTTTGGGATGAGTGTGTACCACAGGGAAAAGCCGGCCAAGACAGGGGATGCTCCGTGTGCTGGAGGGGAGTCAGGGAAGGCGTGGAGACCTGGAGGAGGCGAGGCAGCCCTGTGCATACCCAGGAGAGGAGGGAGGGCCAGATGCACAGGGCCCAAGGCAGGGGCCTGTCCAGGCCTGTGGTGACATGGAGCGTGTGAACTAGGCATAGGACGAGGCACAGTCAGATCATAATGTGGCAGGAGGCAGATCATAGGGCACTCAGGAAACCAAAGTCCTCCTGTCAGCATTCCCGCGAGGAGTGGATAGGCATTTATAGGGACTGTTAAAAGATAGAGTGGTGGAAAAAAATCACAAATCGTATTTCTGATAAGAAACTTAGTTGTAAAATACATGAAGAACTTTTACAAATCCGTAAGATGATAAATAACCTGATTACAAATGAGCAAAGGCTCTGAATCAACCTTTCTTCAAAGATCCACAAGTGGTCAACCCACGTTCCATTTCCCTAATGGCTGGTGATGTTGAGCATGAAAAGACACTGGGTATCATTAGCTAAGGGGGGGATAAAAACTGATACCATGTCACACTCTCCGGGGTCTGTAACCACAAGGACAGATAATAACAAGTGTCAGCAAGGATGTGAGGAATTGGGACTCTTGTAGATTTCTAGTGGGAATGCAAAATGGTGCAGCTGATTTAGAAAAAATTCTAGAAGTTTTTCAAAAGGTTAAACATATGATCCAGTGATTCCACTTCTAGATATATCCAAAAGGAATGAAAGTATATGTCCCCATGGAAACTTGTGCACAAATGTTCCTAGCAGCATTTCAGCCTATCCGCAAGGTACAAATGAGGAGCTATTGCTATGATGGGAATGGAACTCGAGGACACAATGCAGACCATGTACAGTGCGAGTCTGTCTCCATGAAATGTCTAGAACAGGCAAATCCGTAGACACAAACAGCAGATGGAGGAAGTGGGAATGAGGGGTGGGGACTGAGGGCTGTGGGGGCTCTTTGGGGGTGATGAAGATGTTCTAAAATTGATTGTGGTGATGGTTGCATGGCTCTGCAAGTGCACTAAAAAATCATTGAATTGCACGCTTTACAAAGGTGAAGTGTATGGTACATGAAGCTGTTAAAAAAATGAAGCCCTCAGGCTGCTCTGTAAAGAGTCTTCTGCAGGGCTATAAGCAGGAGAGCCAGGGTCTAGGCTGGACCCTGTCTAGGAGGCCCCTGTGGTGACATGAGGAAGCTGCTGCCTTAATCTGGGGTGGGGGCGGGGTGGGAGCCATGGTTGGATCCTGAGTACGGTAAGTTTTACCGGTAGAGCTGCAAGGCTTTGCTGACAGGTGGGTGCAGGGTGTGCAGGGCCCAGCTGCCTTATTGCTCCATCCTGAACCCTGGGGTGCACCAAGGACAAGCCTAAAATCTAAACCAAATCTGCAAGGGAACAAGTCTATGGCCCTCCTCTAAGGTCAAGTGGTATGCTGGGCCCTTCAGAAATGCAAGGAGATGTAGACTCCAGTCCCTGCCTCAAGAAGATGACAATCTGAGAGAAGATCTCAGCACAGCAACACAGAAAAAGTTATATGAGCACAAAATTTTAATAAGTGTTCTGGACAACGCCAGAAGAGATACTGTAGGGGCATAAAACTAGTAATCGCCATAGGAATTCAAATATGTAACTCAGGGGTCCCGGGGGAGGCCTGAACAGAGGAGGATAATGGCAGGCAGAGGCGAGGGAGGGGCCTCAGGAAAACCCGAGCTTCAGGAGTCGGGAAATAGACCACTTTGCCTAAAATCGATTGCACACGGAGATGCCAAGGGAAGCAATTCCCTTTCAAAACAGAGAGAAGAACATACTTTGTCATCATTTGACTGATCATAAGAATGAGCTAAGCAATTTTGTTACAGATCATAAACCAATTGCCCTCTCGCACAAGATTAAACACCAGAAAGGCCCGCTGGCTCTCCAATGATGGGATGGTGAGCCATGCACGTGACAGATTGCCTAGAAAACGAGTCGCAATGACAAGGGTCAGACCTTGTCATCAGTTCCACGCAGAAGGGGAGTCGGGAGGAGAGGGAACCACTGTTGATTATGGTGAGAAAACCGTATTACAAAATGATCAGAGGGCTTTTTCTTTTAAAAACAGTTTCATTTTCTCTGAGTCTTCATCAACACTTTTTATAATTTGATTATTTTGATCATACACAGATAATATCCTGTGGTAATTTTCACTTGTTTTCCCCTAATAATTAGTGATATTGAGCTTTTCATAAACCTATTGACCATGGGTATGTTTTCTTTGCAGGAATGTTTATTCAAATCCTTTGCCATTACAAAATCAGGTTATTTGGGCTATGCTGCTACTGAGTTGTAGTAGGTTTTTTTTTTTTTTATCATTTTGCATACTAATCGCTCATCACATATGGCTTCCAAATATTTCCCCCATTCTGCAGGTTGCATTTTCACTCTGTTTATTTCTTCTTAGCTGTGCAGAAGCCTCATTTTCATTTAGTCCCACTTGTGTCATTTTCCTTTTGTTGCTCTTTTTTGGTCCACATGTCTGTTTCTATGCTTGTGTCGTTATGTAGAAATACTGAAGCGTTCTTTTGGAATTAGAAAATGTGATGTCTCCAGCTTTGCTTCTATACATACGTTAAGTTCAATCTATTATGAGACTGTCAAAGAGCCACATTAGAGCAATCAGAGCAGCTACATTTGGGACGATGTGCTCTTCCTTTAGAAAAATCAATTAAGATGGTCATGTGATATCTTTAATACATAAAAATGTTTCTTTGAGATTCATAACTCACCCTCCAGGACTGGAAGGGATCTTTCCAGCCCATAGTTTGGAGCTTCTGTCTCAGGGTGAGGATGTCTCTGCTCAAATACCTGCATCTCGCTTTACTAGTCAACGATCTTTCTGTGCCTCAGTTTCTTCATTTGTGAGATGAGGATGATTGTGACAGCAGTACCAGCTTCAGAGGGTGGCTGGGGTGGTGGTCTCATTTGTGCAGCACTCAGACTGGTAGGGCTCCTGCTTTAACAGTCCTCACTGTCAGCTCACTTTGGTTCTAGTCAAGCAACGTGTTTTCTTTAGTCCAAATATCTGGTGCTGCCCGCTGATGGGGCACCAGGCTTTCTGGCATGAGGGCTACTTTTCCCCCTTAGCAGCCGCCTTATGAGTGACTAGAAACAGGATGGAGAAACCTCAGAGAAAATCCTCTTGATGCTCACAAGCGCTACAGACCAAGCGGTGTGGGAAAAAAGGGAGACTGGATTCCCCGTATGTTGGAGAAGTGTGTTCTCCAAGCTGCGGCCTCTGACGTGGAAAATGCTGGAGCCGCAGGCGTCCGAAGGGACTTTCTGGCAATTGGTGGTGATTTTTCTTCCTTTACAGATTGAAGGGACAGGTTGGGTTGGAAGTATGTGCCCAGCGAGGGACACTCATTTACCCACAAGAAACTTTTTTTCATTATTTTTTTAACTAAAATGGAAACGAATCCTTATCATAAAACATTATATTATTGAGATGTAAAATATTATGTATTAGAATATATTAAACATTCAATATGTATCGAGATATTATATCACATTCAATGTGATAATATTATATCATTGTTTTCTTATAAGAATAAAAGATATTTGTTGTATAAAACCTAAGAAATAACCCAGAAATAAGGCAGGTAAGCAAAAGCTTGATTTATAAAGAATGACTCTTTTGAAAATTAAATTTTGTTCAGAATATTTTGTTTCCTTAGATATTGCTATGTAAGCATAGATCAAGTGATTTACTATGAAAATTGTTAAAATAGACAGTTTGTATTTCCTTAGGCTTAATTTCTTTTTTCCTCTTTGAGACAGAGTCTCACCATGTCGCCCTTGGTAGAGTGCTGTGGCGTCATAGCTCACAGCAACCTCAAACTCTTGGGCCTAAGTGATTCCCTTGTCTCAGCCTCCCAGGTAGCTGGGACCACAGGCACCTGTTACAATGTCCGGCTATTTTTTTTGTTGCAGTTGTCATTGTTCAGTTGGCCTGGGCCAGGTTTGAACCCGCCAGCTTCGGTATATGTGGCTGGTGCCGTAATCACTGTACGACAGGCGCCGAGCCTCCTTAGGCTTAATTTTTTATGCGTATGAATAAACTTAAAATTTGGAATAATTCAAAATTATTGGAAAAGTTGCGCAGATAGTGTAGCGAGCCCCTCAGATCTCTCCCAGTTTCAGTTTCCCTCCGTGTTACCATCTCCAGCTACCATAGTGTTCGTGTCGGGCCTGAGTGATTGGTCTAATACTATTAAGGTGACTGAAAAGCCTTTAAACAGATGCAGATTCACTTTGCGGTCCCTGCAATCCCTTCCTCCTCATCTATTTTTTATAGTATAGTTATGAAAAATTTTAAGTTTTGTATCTCTCATTCTTGAGTGCAATATAATTACCTGATTTAAATCGCCTGCCTCAAATTTCTGGAGCATTTCACCACGAAGGAATACTACCTATTATCAAATACACACTTTTATACATGGCAGTTTAAGCAGAATAACTCAGCAACCTCACACTAGGCGCTCCTTGAAGGATTATAGTCATCATATTGAGTAAATGCACATCGAGGCTTCCAACAACACAGAGTCCTTACAGTTATTTGTATTTGTCTTTCTTTATTCTATATTTTTTTAAGTAAAAAATGAGAGGAAGATGTATCAGAGTCCTGGTAGGAAGCAGATGACACAATCATATGGGGCACTCCGGGACACTGTGAGACATGGATTCCCAGAGCTGCAGTAAGGAAAAGGAGCGAGGTGCAGCGAGGTGCAGCACTCGAGAGCTAGCACCAGCAGGAGCTGGTAGGACGTCGGGCTGGGGAGGAACAGGGGCAGAAAATGATGGTGAACATGATGCAAGTGAGCCTGCAACTGCTAAGCCTGTACTTTCATGCTGCAATTGTCCATGCATCCTTCAGTCTAGGCATCATTATTCACATCAGCTGTGCAAAGTTGAACAAAGAGAGCAATCAGAAATTCTTGCAAAACAAAGGGGTAACATGTCTCCTTCAATGTAAGCATCACAGTTCTCCTGCTGTTCCTGGTCAGTGCTACGCCTGGTGGAAGCTGCCCAGAGCTTGGCTTGCCTTTCTGCAGGGGGGTGCCCAGCGTCTGCAGCAGAGTGAGCTGTCTCTGCCTCATCACGGGCGCTGGGGATGGACACCACTCCTTTGTCATCCCCAGTCTTGATTCTGGTTCCGCCTCCATCTGAGTTTCATTTTTTTCCTGATTCATGTGGTTAGCAGTTGTTAGCTGACTGAGAGCACTAGCAACAGTGCTCCTTAATGTTTAGGGTGAAGGAATTCCTGGTCACATTCTTTGTCAGACAATTTTTATGCCAGCTTAAACTTATTAAATCCGCTATGATTTCTGAAATTTCATTTTTGATCTCCAGTTTTTAGACATGGATTTGTAAGTCATCATTCCGAGGAGGCTGAGTACACTGAAGTGCATATTCAGACTAGTGACAGGCTGGAAGGAAGGTGAATTCCTTCTCCATTTATTCACATATTCATGTTTTATTAATAGCAAAGACATTTTGGACACAATAATCTGTAACTGGCTAAAGCTTCATTTAGATTGTCTTTATAAGGAACTAATTTGTATAACAGCTTTTGAAAAGGATTTTATTAATTTGATGATGAGTTTATGATCAAAAGCAAATAATTAAAAAAATTATTTAAAGATTGAAAAAGAATACATTTCTAGGCTTATAGATTAGACGAATATGAAAACATGGGTCATATTCAAAATAAATTAGGGAAATTGGTTTTTATAGTAAATGACTGATAGATTTATAAATGAGTCCAAATTTGCCTGGGGCAGTTTTCTCGTGGTGTACCACTGTGCTTGTATTAAATATTATTAGCAAGCACTCTGGAAATGGGTATAACGACACCCAAAATATCACTGGCCACAGTAATAAACATAAATGACAATGAGTAAGAGCTCTGTCCCAGGCCACGTGCTAAGTACTCTGTAAGATGGTCTCATTTAATGCCCACAAGACAAAGGTCATATAATGAACCTATCGTTATGTAAGAAAATGGAGGCAAAGAACCAGAAAATACCAAGATCACAAAGAGTTGGAGCCAAAATTTGGACCCAGTTGTTTTGATTCCATTGTCCAGACCCTTAACCACAGGACTCTGCTCTCTCCCCATGACTCAAATTCATGCCTGCTGTGAAGCTGGGATCAGGGAAGCGATTGTCTAAGGGCATCTGGACAGGCTGGAATGCTGATGGGCATCTTGCAGAATGAAACCTAAGCATATTGACTACCTCACTCCAGTCCTAAAAATGTGTCTATACAAATACGGAAAGGGAGGAAGTTTTTCATCAATGACATCTACAAAAAAGACTAGAGAGTGTGATGATTAGCATTTTTGAAGCGAGTCTACTGTGTAATTTGGCTGCTATCAATGCCAGACAGCATATGGGAAAACGTTTTATAAGGCATGAATTGATGCAAGGTGTCGTGTGTGCATATGGGTTGCGTTGATAGATACTGATTCTGCTATAAAAGCTGGAGGCAGCATGTGGGAAAGCAAGCTGGAAATCATGAATTACAACACAGTGTCGTGTGTGTGTGTGTGTGTGTGTGTGTGTGTGTGTGAGATATGCACAAGCCATTGGTAGATGTCAGTTCTCAGAGGGAGGGGCAGTTCTTCTCAGGAAGGAGGTTTGGACAGATTCTCTTCTCTACCAATCTCCATTCCCATTTGTTTCTGAAACATTGGGCATGGCCCATGTGGACATGGGGAGAGGGAGAGAAGAGTGACCAGGAGGGAAGGGAAGTTTCACTTAGCAGGTCTTGTTGAAGGCTCACGTCATGCCCTGGGGCCTGGGTCATATGTTGAGCTGAATTTTTTCCTCCAGCAAGTTGCTTTTGTTCAGAGATTGTTTTTCTCTTGCTGAGTAATCTCTTAGGGAGGTGATGTCCATTAACACAGGGCATCACTGACTTTCTGAAGACCCCAGGCGCCCTCCATCCCACAGCTTCTCTCAGTCAAGGACACTTTGCTTAGACATCTCAGCCAGAAGATTGATGTATGGTCCCCTGCTGAGCCGATGGATCCCACCCAAGGTTTTTTTTGAAGGCCCACAGTGATGACATCACACACACTCACTAAGAGGCGTGGGAAGGGTTGCAACTTACATAATTGAGGTCTCTGGGGACAGCAGACCTCTCTCCAAAATGTTTAAAGAGAACAAGGTAAACAGCCTGGCCTAGCACTTAGCGGTGGGGGGTGCCGATGGAGGGAGCCCCCAAGCTTTTCTCCCAGCTCGCCCAGGTGTAGAGGGAGGGGTGAGGGCTCAAAACTTGAAGTGGAGCAAACTCCTCAAGAATTTCCACGTGAGTTTCTACCACTACATGAGTGCTACTTGCCAAACAGCCCCCGGGGGGCCCCGGACATCCCTTCCCCTGTGTGTTTGGGGGGCAGCCAACCCCAGCACAGCCACCTCGCCTCAGACCCCTCTGGAAGCAGCCAGCCAGTGGTCTCCAGAAGGAAGGCTGGAAACGTCCAGAATCAGCCCTGCACCTGGCCATGCCCCCTTCGCCCTTTCTCTGAAGAAATTCTCCTCAAATCCTCCCTGTCTCCCCCAAGCCCAGCCCTGTTACCCCCATGGTGACGAGGTCCTCACGAGCATTGTATGAGTTTTAGTTTGGGGGGTCCTCCATGGAGCTTTGCCTCCTGGCCTGGCATTTTGGTTTGGAACAGCTCATCTGTTGTACCTTAGAGGTACGTTTTAATATCCTGCTGCATTTCTTTGCTTATTACTTATTATTTGCTTCTTGCTTATTACATAATTTACCCTCCAATTGCTTCTCAATGGGATTTGAGGTGATTGACAACATAAATTCATATTCTGTGGACCAGTTTCTGCTCATGCTTTCTCAGAGACACTAATGAATGTGCTCAAGGGGGTGGAAACTATGTCTATAGGAAATACATTTCTTAAAGCATTATTGAAGTGAAATGATTTTTGATCAAATATACTCTAGAATCATCAATGGAATCAAGAGGGTTTTATTTTTTTATAGCAATGGGGTCTCTCTATGTTGCCAGGCTGGGATCCTCCCAGCTCAGCCACCTGAGCAGTGGGGACTACTGGCACCCACTACTGTGTTCTGCAAATGTAGCTGTTTTAAAGAAAAAACGATGTGCCAGGACCCACCCTGGGCATCCTGCTTCAGCATGCGTGAGCTTATCTAGTATGCCCCGGTGTTTGTGCTGGCAGGTATAAGCTGTGCAGGCGACTCTGATGCAAGCCTTGCGACTCTGATGCAAGCCTTGCGACTCTGATGCAAGCCCTGGCTCAAACCCATCCCCTCCCCAAACCACCTAATTGGCCCATCTTCTTTACCTTTCTTGATTTTAATAAAAAGTCCCTTCCTCCCCCATCTCCTTTATTCTGTTTTGCCTTCATTTCTAACTCCCTCCTTTGTTTTATCTTCCAAGTTTAATTAAGACTAAAGTGGGCAGGCATTTCTGAAGACAGTGATCTCTTTTTAATGACTTGTCACATTTGGAAGTTGGCTTCTTAGAAAGTTCGAAACTGGGAGGCATTTGTCTTAGTCTTTCCACTTGGTAAAGTGATTCAAGGACGAATTCCAGCTTTGTTGACTTTACGGTAACGTCATGGCCCACATTAGCATCCTTGACTGTCACCAAATGAAGTGTGCGTTTCTTCAGTGGAACGACAGGAAGGGTTGGAACGCTGGTAACTCTGTGTTAGGTTAAGGTCCATAAATGTCTGATGACCTTGAAATCCAACACAGAGATAGCTTCGTGTTCAGAAGCATCTGATGGTTTTTAAATACAATAACTTAGAACCCCCCTTTTCATTTTTATTATGCTAGAAATTGTGTTGTTAAGTCTGCACTGCAGAAAAGTTAGAAAACATTAAAATATCTTTAAAATTGCTTTGATCCCACCATTCGCTAGTAATCTATATAAATAATTTGGTTTATATTTCTATCTAATTAGTTAAAAGGGTATCATTTTATGTGCAATTTTTACCTGTTTATTTTACTATTTAAATATTTCTTTTAAAATAAACAGCAATTCAAGATTTTTTAATTGATTGATAGTGGGGATTTAACTTGAGGTTTAGTGGAGGAAACCCCACAGCTGAAGAAGCCACAGGCTAGAAGGGGGGCTGATGTGGGGGGTGGGGAGCTGGTGGAATTCAGAGGGTCAGGGAGGTCACAGGGGAAGAAGGAAGCCTTGAGTTGAGCTTAAGGAATGAGTAGAGATGGCCGCAGTGGTGGTAGAGGGGGGCTGCCCAGTCAAGGCAATGATAATCTCATATCTACTCCCCATTTTAGGTGAAGCTGCAAACACACCGTGTAGGAAAACTCCCCTTCTCTCTCCCTTACCCCTCTGCCCTCTTCCTTTTTCCCATGTAAGGAGCCTGGAGCCCCAGAGCAGCTCTAGCCTGCCCCCCGAGCCTACTGGCCATTTGTTTCTCTGTCCCATCTCCATCACATGCCTTCCTTTCTCTGGCAGTGGGTCTTCTCTCAATAGGGGGACTCTGTGTTGGGAGAGCAGTTTGCTATTCTCATCACCAGCTGCAGCAGGTCAGGATCAGCTTATTCAATAAAATACGTGGTGCAATCGTGCAGCTCCCCTCACTGTAGGGGAGCAGAGTAGAGGTCAAAGAGGTCAAAGTCTCCCAGCAGCTCCTGGCTGGTGCTGCCGCTGTCAACATGAAGTCAGTATGTGAGGAAGTGAGTTTTCTTGGCCTCTAGCGCGCTGCTGCCCGGCACCAGCCACATGGTGGGGGAAACTGTCTCTTTCTCTTACTCAGTGTGTGACTCAGGCAGGTTGCTGGCATGCTCACTGATAAACTTCAGTTTTGTCACCGATGTTCTAGGCAGCTCAGGCCACAACAAAATACCACAGGCTGGTGGCTTGAACAACAGAAATTTGTTTTCTCACGGTTCTGGAGGTTAGATGTCCAAGAACTGGAGAAAAAGCAGAAACTCTGACTTGCTAGACGACCAGGTTCTTTGATGGAAACTTCTAAAGAAATGATGTGACAAGTATTTGTCTTGCTGTTTCCAAACAGAGACATTCAGACGTCTACCACGGAAGTCCCAAAAGTCAAGGAAATAAACACTTCACAAACAAGTTAAGAGTCAGTGCCACGATTGTCACTAGCAACGATATTACAACTAACAGGCTTTGTCTGTCACCTGGCTATCTCAAAACTCAAAGCTCAAAAAAAAAAAGGAAGAAGAAGAAACCAAACCCTGTCATAATTTAAGTTCAACTCATCTCTATGATAACCGTTACATTGTTCTTTATAGTAAATGTAGTCAGTAGTCAGGATTCTTTTAAACCCTAACTAGGGCAAGATTTTTCTGGAATAATGTAGCCCTCCAAATACAGAAGAGCTCTGTTCCAGAAAATTTTTTCTAGGTTAGCTGAGTGAAAGTTTGAACTCATTTGCACTTTGCCCATAATGGTAGAAACAGTCTTTAAGTTACCAGATGTGTATGTAAATCTCATAAAAGTATCAGTGATCTCAAAGTACTTAGGACCAATTTCACTCACAACCAATGACCATTTCTCATATACCCAGAACCTTCTGCAGCTCAGTGAAGAGGGCTTGAGGCACATTTGCCCCTCAGACCAGCAGAGTGGGCCCTGTTTGTTAAGAGGCAGTCCAGGCAGGGGCCACTGTGCTTTTCCCAGCATAGGCTGGGATTTGGTCCTTGGTTCTCTCCTGGTCTCATGAGACACATTCCCTAAGAAAAATGCTCACCCCCTGCCCTTTGGTCATTATTGATGAGTTCTAGATCTTTCTACTAAGAGGTCCACAGGCATCTTAAATTAACTAGGAAGAGTTCTAGGCTTCTGACTCCTACCCCCGCAGCCTGCCCACCACCAGGGATTTTGATCAGTGTGGTATAGAGACAATGTAGTATAGATCTACTGTTCTGTTAATGGCTGGGCAAGTGCCCGGAGCTCCTGAGAAACTTTGGTGGGGGAACACAGGACACAAGTTTGATCAGTGCTCAGAGTAGGGCCTCTGTGCAAAAGATGTCCATGTCTTAATCCCCGAGTCCTGTGAATGTCAGCTTGTAGGACCAAAAGAAAGTCTTTGTGGTTATAATTAAGAATCTTGAGATGGGCAGAGTCTCCTGGATTATCCAGGGGACAATCCTAAATGGAATCACATGTATTATTTATTAAAAGGAAGATGGAAGATTTGACCACACACAGAGGGAGAAGGTGACTTGAAGAGAAAACACAGAAAGCCTTGAAGATTGAAGTGATGTGGCCCCAGAGCAGGGAGGATCACGGCTCCCAGAGGCTGCCCTCAGGACACTGGGATGATAGCCCAGTGATTCTAATTTCAGATTTCTGACCTCCAGAACTGTGAGAGAATAAACTGCAGTAGTTTGAAGCTGTGTAGTTTGTGGCCATTTGTCATAGCAGCCACAGGAAGCTGATACAGCCTCCTGCCGGACACCTGCGCTCATCTCTGGCTCTCTGGATCATGTGCTCAGATACAAACCTTTGATAGGTGGCTGGTTGCTAGGAGACAGGAAGCAGAGACAGGCTGTGTGCTACCCGAACATAAGGAAGGGCAAGAGGCAAACAGAGCCTGCCGTGTGGATGGGAAGGGGAGGGAGAGACCTGCCTGCACGGCATAGTGGCCCTGCCCACTGCCAAAACACAAGACCAGGAATCCCATGTTTCCCTCTGGCTCCGTTTGGGGGGGGAAGAAGCAGACAAATAACAAGGGATTGAAACTGTTGGTTCCCAGATGGTCTCATCCCTGTTCCCCTCCCCAACCCCCCCCACCCCATGCTGCCAGCTGCCCACACCCACGCTGTGGACAAAGGAAACTTGGGGAACAAATGGTCCTCTCTCCCACTGGTCTGCAGCTGTTCTCATCACCCCCCCAATTCCATCTCCACCTTTCTCAACGTCTGAGTCTCCAGTTTAGTTTGTACCATCATCACCATCTGCCCTGTAGCTGCCCCAGAGAAGTGGGACCACTCTGACTCCCCCTGTCCCATCACACCCCCATAACTAATTGGAAATCGAAGCCCTTTTTATTATCCACTAAAAGCATTTCATTAATATTTTCTCCTTTTTCTTTCTCCTTGTCAGGTACCTAGTTGAAGTCCCTGTTCACAGGAGCTTTCTGATAGCCAAGTCTTTATCTTTTCAGCCCCTCTCTGTGACCCCAACCTGCTTTCATTCAAGACGCAGCGGCAATTTTATTCTGCTCTTCACTGTAACCTGTGAACTGTAGCCACACATCAGATTTACTGTTGCCCGGCCACACCACGTGATTTCATGACTCCAAGTCTGTATATCTCTTCTCCTGGGCATCATCTTCCACGGCTTCCCATCAGAGTCCACAGCAAAGGGCTGAAGGGCCATGTCAGTGCCGCCCTTTCGGGTGGAGAGTGGGTGTCCGAGAGGACAGGTCACCAGGAGGATGCTCTTTATCCTTCTTATTACCTTAAGTCCCCGAATCTCTAACAAGTGTCAAGATCGGTGACCTTGTTCCCAGGGTGTCCAGAACATGGCCTGCACAGAGCTGCCGGAACTTACCTTTTCCTTCCAGGATGTAC
>NW_003852575.1:1538082-1548289 GCF_000181295.1 Otolemur garnettii | reverse complement strand
CCTTAGCACGTCCCTCTGCCGCCGTGCATGTGGCTGTGTGACGCTTCCCTTGAGAGTGCTGTCGACATCTTAGAAAACAGGGCCTTCCCCTATGGAAACAGGTCTCCTGACATGCAGCTTTTGATTGAGGACCCAAACTTTGTGGTGTCTCAGCATTTACCCAGAGTTTTTAAACCAGAAGTGACTGAGTTTGTGGGAAAAGTCAAGGTCACATTTGCTCCGCATCACCAGAAGAAACAGGAGCTCACAAGCAGCTCGGTCCCGCTATGGAGGAACGCAGCCCTGCTTCCCTGTGGGGACTTTCACCTACGGACGTCCACCAGCACAGTCCTGCCTGTCCGCTGAGAAGCTGTTCGCCTCTCTTCTACATGGACCACACTTTTGCTTCAGCTCCAGCTCTGGGCCCAGGTCCACAGTCTTGTTGCTTGGAAATCAGTCTTGGTTTCACCCAGGGCACTCTTCAAAGCCATAGAAACCCAAAGCATTCTTCATTAGCCACAGAAACTTCTACGGGAAAAGACTGGGTGTACAGTGAGGTCTATCATCTGTCACACGCATGCCCAGGGGAAGAAAACCCATCTCTGCCTGGTTTTCCGGCTGCTGGTTCATTGGAATCCATCACGAGCTGTCTCTAGCTCAGAGGTGGCCTAGAGCAATAGCAGCCCCTGTTAACAGAGCAGATGGGAAATCCTGCCTACTCGGTGCACACGTGGCTGCCGGTTTGACACATGAACCAATGTAGCCTGCAGTTCAGGCCTTCCCTGCACTTGGTGCTGGGCTCACCACTTTGTGCACCCCCTAAATACAGGAGAGGAGGTGCTGATGGTGATGATGATGATGATAAAGACACAGAAACTTCACAATTAGAAGCTCCGAGAGGGTCTGCTCTGCTGACCATCATCGGCCTTCGTATTATCCTGTCTGGGACCACACTGTGGAACCAGCCATCGGCCAAGTGGCAGATGGGGCTGCTGCCCTCTTTTTGAGGGGAAATCACGAGTGCCACCTGTTGAACTCAGCAGGAAACTCACCTCTGCTGGGAAGATGGGGAGCTCTTCCTGGCCAGTGTATAAAAGTTAGACAGCTAGCCTGGCAGCTCCAAGAAAGCACGTGAGCGTGTCTTGGGTCTGCCTTCTGGGCTCTGCAGCATATCTGGGTGCCATCTAAGGGAAAGAAGCAATCTCCCTCTGCACAACCTGGGCTTCCCTAACTGTACCTTAATTTGTTTATGTAGAAAACCAGTGGACAAGAACATCCTGCCCTTTCTGACCTAGGTCTTCACCCAGCCAAGTCCAGTAACTGTGGGGCAGGGTAGCAGCCCAGGGGCAGGCTCCTTTGGAAAGTTATTCATTCACTTGTAGACTTACCACATGTGTGTCTTGATTGTGCTCCTGTAATCCACGTAATCAAAGGTGAGAACCTTTCTTAGGGAAATTTGGCCCTTTATTTCCTATTTTTATTTTCAGTGAGTGCCCCCCTCCCCAGACACCTAGGGCAGCCCACCCACCCATGAAAGCATCATGAACACTTACTACCTGTTCCTGACATCTCTGGAAGTTTCAGCAAGTCTTGGTATTACCTGACAAACAAGCCCAGATTCCTATTAATTACACTCAGAAATATGACTCATGCAGAAACAGCACAAAACTAATTGGAAAGAACATTAAAATGAGGCCTGAGGAAGTGAGGGCCTTAAATCATGCCAAGGAAACAGGAGGAAACGATAGCCCTGATGATGAGACTTGACCAACAGGATAGACAGTGCAGGGTGATGCACACAGGAGGCGGTCGGAGGTAAGAAGCCCGGGCGGAGGCTGGCGCCGACAGCGAGTCATCAATGAACGCAACAAGTTTTGTTCTGTGAGATGAAACGTCCAGCCAACTTAGTCCACCAGCTAATTGGTTTTACTGATTCTTTTTTCTTATAGAGTCAACTCCTGGATCTCAGATTCTTCTTTCCTATTTTATTACCTGTTTTAATTTAAGACTATACATCTCCAACACAACCTTTACCCTAACTCCCCAGGAAGAGTCTGAGCAGTTGTTGATACGTTAATCTGACTTTTATCTGGTATCGTTCTTGGGTGACTGGCGGGGCAGGGTCCAGGCATTCTTGGGTTGGTTAGAATTTCAGTCATACTGCTGTCAAATGTCACTCAAAACTCTTAATCGAGTTTACCAACTTCATCTCCCCATTTATGTTCAGAGAAGATTTAAGCTTTCTAGAAGCTTTGTGTTAACACCTCGATAGTTATTTGCAGGGTCACTTCTCTCACAGGTGGCTTTGTTGTCACATGAAACTGTTAATGAATTGAGGCTACAAAACCTGCAAAAGTGTGAAAAGGAAAAACACAAAAACTCTTGTCTCCTGTGATGTGTGCGTATGGTCAGTTCCCAGCAAACGTGACTTAACTCAAAACAGTCTTTCCACTGTTCTTTAAGAAGTGCACAAATACCTCATTCAAGCCTTTCAACTAAGAGGAAGTGTTGATTGAGGAGGCAAGTTTGTTACCTTCTGATCCTGTTCACAGTGCAACATATCGCCCAGAGGAAACCTCCACCACACCCCTCCACTACACTCCCAGATGTTTCCACCCCAGTTCCACTTAGGCAGTATTGGCTGTATGGGTCTGAGAAGGTATTGATGTATGGGAAGTGTATTTCATGGAGACATTTCATAATGACAGAAATCCTTGTGTAAATCATAGCACGTTTTGCCTGCTCTATTAGTTTAATGGTATCTATAGGGCTGGAAGTGACTCTAGGTTTAATTTTTGCACTTCTATGCAAACTCCTAAGAGGTACATAAATTCCTTCTGAAATAAAAACATTTCATCACAAAAGCTTTCCCCTCCCCAGGCTCTATGCCATATTCCATGCCCAGTGACAAGAATCTTGCTCAAGCCATTAGCATCATAAATCGCTTAGAGAACAAGGTCTGAACGATTTGAAAGCTGTATCAAGTGGAACTGAGCAAATTAGGTCTGTCCCTGTTGTTTTATCTTTATTTATTAATGGCAATAATTCTGTCTTAATCTTCTGTAAAGCATGGAATCAATTATGCGGCATCTAAAGCTCTTTAAATGGATTCGGTCGGCTCTTCCTTCTTCTCCTGTGTGGGGAGGTGCAGTTTGCTCTGGGGAGTCGTGAGGTCAGTAGACCCTTATGGTTCCTGGTGCTACACACGTCTGTAGGGCTCACCCCTCTCCCCCAAACAAGACCTGTAGGGCTCACCCCTTTCCCCCAGACAAGACCTTGTAACTGATGAAGCGAGCACTGATCACAGTAGACATGGGCACAGTCACTTAAAGAGAGAGAACGGTTTTCAGGTGTGCAGGATGGTAACAGTAGTTTTATTGAAAGTAGGAGCGTGTTTAAAGAAAGAACGTTGCAGACTTAGAGACAGGGTCGGCCCTCCCTGTAAGTAAGGAAAAGGGAGGGTTGAGGAGGAGCCCTGGTGCTGCCCGCCTGAGCTCTGCGGCCGGAGAGGGAGCCAAGGGGTTTTCAGACTATCTGCTCCCACAGACAGGCCATACCTTTCGGATGGAGGGGTTAGGAGCCACGGAACCCACAGGAAAGACCGATTTTATTAATCACTGCATTCATGCAGCCCTGTCTCTCTCTGTTCCCATGCCATCGTCACCCAACAACCTTTGGATTAAAAAGCGGATTTTCGAGAACATCTTTTCACTATAGGAAGAAATAGTTTGGCTATATGCATTTTGAGTTTTAGTGATGTACTATTAAAAGTTTTTGATTGTGGAAAAATATATACAATTTACTATTTTAACCAATTAACTATTTTTAAGTACACCATTCAGCAGCATTAGGTATATCTCCACTGTGTGGCATTCTCACCACTATCTCACCATCCCAAACAGAAATTCTGTGCACATTGAACAATAACCCCTGTCTCTTTTCCTCTCAGTCCCTGGTAAGCATTGTTCTGCTTTCTGTTCTGTAACTTTGCCTTTTTAGAGCCCTTGTCCAGATAGAATAAAAGGACGCTCGCCCCTCTGGTTCCAGCGGCTTTCACTCTGTGTGATGTTTTCCATGTTTATCTGTGTTGCAGTGTGTATCAGAACTCTCCTTCCTTTTTAAGATCGAATCGTATTCCCATGTGTGTACATATCACATTTCATTTATCTATTCATCTGTGGAGGGGCATATTGGGTTCTTTCTGCCCATTGGCTGTTACAAACAACTCGCTGTGAGCTTTGGTGTCCATCTGTCTGGTTGGGTCTCTGCTTTTCATTTGTTTATGCATATACTCAGAAGCGGGATATACTCAGAAGCGGGATATACTCAGAAGTGGGATTGCTGGATGATAGGGTTGTTCTATGTCTGTCTTTTTGGGGAACTGCCAAACTGTCTTCCGTAGTAGCTGCAACATTTTACAATCCCAGCTGCAATGCACAAAGGTGCCAGTTGTGCCACATTCTTGCTATTTTCCAGTTTTTTCGTCATCTCACCGGTGTGAAGTGGCATCTTACTGGGATTTTGACTTGCCCTCCCCTAATGATTAGTGATGTCGAGCATCTTTTGTTTCTATTGGCCACCTATATCTCTTTGTTGGAGAAAAATCCATTCAAGTCCTTTGCCTATTTTAAAAATCGGGCTGTGAGATGTAATTTCTTAATGTAAATTTATGTAATTTCTTCATTAATCACTGGAATTCCCAGTCAACTTGGCTGAGGTAAGGGATTGTGCTGATTCTGTTGACTTAAGCAGCCTGGCTTACTGTTTGGCAGTTATCTCTATTACACACTCAATTCTCCCTGCAGGTGACTTCAGTCTTCTAAGCATGATTACCTTGAGATAGGTTTGCTCTTGAGGTACTGGCAAATCAGAGTCTGAACTTTCGAGGCTTCAAGCCTGAACCCAGACCAGTCTATACTCTCTGCTATGATGAAAAACACTGTCTAAGGTTTCTGGGGGAGAAACCTCCTGATCTGGATATTTTATAGGTTAATCCACTGTCCAGTACAGCAACCACTAGCCATATGTGACCATTTAAAATTAAATTCAAATGAAATGAAAACTCCAGCTTTTAAACTTTAGCTACTTGGTAGTTACATATGGCCAGTGTCTACTGTGTTGAACATGAAGTTTTTCCATATCAGAATGTTCTCTTTGGCTATGCTGATTACAAAAATAGGCATTTTTGAAAGAACTTTGGAAACAGTTAAATAAAACAAAACAATAGCAAACCAAAAAAAAAAAAAAATGATTCCACGATTAGGAACCAATAATGTTAGGACTGGAGAACAAACGTAGAACAGAATTGCAGTAAACTGAGAGTCCATTAGTCACTGGTGTCCTCAGTTACAGAATCACTTCTCATAAAGTGCCCGTATCATGGGTTGATTCAAGAATTCCCAAGCCCAGCACACAATGAGCACCATATAACTATGCAGTGGCCGTGGGAATGCTCCACTCACACCTGCTGCCACCTGCAGGGTTCCCACTGAGGCGGAGCTGCTCCCAGGCAGTTCCCAGCCTGTGATAGACCCTGGCAGAGAGTCAATGCATGACCATTCCAGGGATATGTGGGCTTAACAGGTGACTTTGACTTGAGGATGCCCTGTTGACCTGACCAAAATTTGCTGGAGCTATGCTATAGTCCAAGACTCATCCTAATCCAATCCTTTGTTCTGTTTCCTCTCCTCCTCATGTGTCAAACCTGCAACATGGTCTGAATCAGCCATTCTCCACCTGTGGGTTGTGACCCACAGGAACTATATTAAAAGGCTGCAGCATTAGGAAGGTTGAGAACCACTGGTCTGAAGGTTCTCCCTGTTACTATCTTCTACTCTTTTTCCTAGCAAATCTCCTGCATGTCTAATCACATCGCAGAATAAACTTCACAGTAGACCCAAACTATAGCCAAGTATTTGCTACTCTTAGTATTACTTTCCAGAAGAAATTTCTTTATCTTTCTTCTGAAAGATATCTATGTGAAAACTACCAACAGCCTCCTTCAATTAAAACTCCCACATCAGCTAAATGACCATGATTTCCTCAGTGTCTTTTCATACCTTCATGGTGAGAAACTCTTGTGAATGTGTCAGGTCTACCTGGGGACCTCATTTTGGTGCCAGCTAGGGGCCTCTCTACTTCTGGGCTTTTGGAAGGGACATGTTATTCTATCTTATATTTAAGTCTCTGAAGCACTCTTAGGATCCAGATGTTATAATTGTTTCTGCCTTTTTGTGTAGGTTGCGTTTGTGCCAATGCTCATGCGGTATAAGGTCCTTCTAGATTTTTAATCATTGGTTCCATGGAAGAAGCTAGAGACAGTTATTTTTTCCCTATTTCTAGAATCTTCTTTCAACCTTCTTTTCTTCTCCTCCAGCTTGATCAAAATCTTTGTGAGTGCTGGATCCGAGTTCCAGTCTCCAGGCTGTTGCCCAGTCAATGCTTGGTCTTTTCCTTCCACAGAATGTCACTCCTTCAGAGGTTCCCATCTTATCTCTCAGGTCCATGTCTGTGGGAAGTGGCCCCATTGTTTACATGTACAAAACCCATGAATAGAAGCCAGCATTTCCTGGACTCTATTCTGCACAACCTGGACGTCCTGAAGGTAGAAGACGTATCATAGCAGACATCAGCATCCCGCCAATGTCCTCTTGGTACTACCACTGTAGTCGTCTGGTTTCTGACTGCCACTGTCCACATTCTCTGCTTTCTCTGGCTCCAGAGTGCTCTGCCTAGGTGTGTACTACCTGGATATGCCTCAGTAATGACTGAGCGGAAGCAGATGCCCTACACTGGCTCTTCATTAGCCAGCATGAAATACATCCCTTGTTGGCTGCCATTCCTTTCCTGTCTCACTTCCTTGCTCCCTTATTGGTGTTTCCTCTAGCTGTTTCCCAAATAAACTTTTTTGTAGTGGAAAGAATATCAGGGGAGCCCAAACCGAGACATTGTCCTCATAAGAAAAGATGTTTCATGGCCAAACATGTAAGGAACTGCTAGGTCAAACAAAAATGGGGAGGTTTCCTGGTTTTAAGACTTCAAAGAGTATTTGATGCCTGAAATTATTTGGTGAATTTCTAGAGATAACAAGTAGACAGTCTTATCCGAAGTTATTTGGGAATGTGTTATTGTGGAACACAGCACACGTGCAGGTGTGTGAACACATACACACATGCGTGCACCATGGAGCACAGATCAAGAATAGCTTTGATGTGGTGACTGAACCGAGTGTTCTGAAATAGCAAGGTGTTTGCTTTGTTTTTGTTCCCTCCTCATAGTATTATTTCACACAAAATGTATACATCTCATTAACTCAAGGGCATACAAATACTAAAGGCATAAACACATCTTAAAGAAACAGTAGACAAGTTAATGAACAGTACTTACTTTATGCTGTGGGTTACTGTGAAAGTGGAGTATCTGGGGATTGGTCAATAATAGAGCTTTGATCAGTGCTTCATGAAGCAGCTCTGATTGTTCACCAATGATGAGAAAATGCACTTGGAGATCAATGCTGGTGGTTCTGCTACCCTCATTAATCTAGTTACATGTAAATCCTTAGGTAATTCACTTTTCAAAAGGACAAATCATAACATAGCATCAACTATAATTAATTCAACATGGTAAGAACTTCAAAATACAAGTGTAGTTAAAATTAAGTTTATTGAAACCCCCAGAGCAAATTTACTTTTTGTATCAACACTTGAGCATCCCAGGGGGCTAAATGAGCATTACTTATCCAGTGTCCCAGGTAAGCCTCATGAGTAAGCCTGTTTCAGTCACCTCTCTGGGGGCTTCAGAATAGTCTCATAAAATCTACCCCCCCCCGCCGCTCATGCTCCAATTAAAAAAGCAAATGATATATGCACAGATAAAATTTAGCATTCAACTGATTTATTAGGGAAGCCTGTATATATACATGTGTATGCATATCTGTGTCTTGATATGGGTCTCTCTTTGAGTGTGGGGAGAGAGAACATTCACCTCAAAAAAATTCATAATTGAAAGCTAAATTAACTTAGTATTTATGTTTGAACTTAACAAATGGATTCAGGCCCTGCCCTTGAACTAAGTTTGAGGTGAAGTGGCTACGGCCACCACCTGGGTGGAGAGAGACAGAGGAGACCAAGCTCTCTTAAACACACTTAGGACAAAATCCACTGCCCTGCAACACACAGCTGCGAGATGGGAACTACCCTGTCCACTCCTGTCATCTACCAGCGGCAATAACACCAATTGCTTGGGTCCCCGTGGGTTGTTCCACCACCAGCACTTCCATCGTCTATAGCACATCAAGTTCCCAAGGGCCTTAGAACCTGCTCACATGCTCAGCCCACTGCTTCCACTACCAGCTTCTGAGCAAGCCACACAGAGGACCAAGAATGTGTTCCCTAGGACTCGCTTATACTGGTGATAGTAAAACCTTTTTGGAGCCTAAAAACAGGGACATACAGCCCACTGCTGCTGCTACTGGGGCCAAAAGACTGGTTCAGCTGGCATCTGAGTCCCCAGCAAGCAAAATTTCACCATACTCTCAACAGCTGGCATCTGAGTCCCCAGCAAGCAAAATTTCACCATACTCTCAACTCTTTTAACCATACCCTAAACCACCAAGGAAATCATAAATACCTCTGACCTGTTTGTTGATGACTCGCATGATCTTATATCTAGAAAACCCTAAAGACTCCACCAAAAACAAACCCTCTTAGACGTGATAAATGAATTCAGTAAAGTTTCAGGATATAATATAAACATACAGAAATCAGTAGCATTTCTATACACTAATAATGATGTAGCCAAAGACTAAATCAAGACAGTAAGTCCATTTACAATAGCTACAAAAAAATGAAATGCCTAGAAATATATTTAACCAACGTGGTGAAAGATCTCTACAAAGAAAGCTACAGAACACTGCTGAAAGGAATTGTAGATAACATAAACAAGTGAAAAAGCATCATGTACTTATAGATCTGAATAAATATCATTAAAATGACCATGCCACCCAAAGTAATCTATAGGTTCAAAGCCATCCCTGTCCAAGTACCCACATCATTTTTCACAGAATTAGAAAAAATAATTACAATGTGTTACATATGGAACCAAATAGCCAAAGAAATTCTAAGCAGAAAGAACAAAGCTGGAGGTATCACATTCCCTGAGTTCAAATTATCCCACAAGGCTATAGTAATCAAAACAGCATGGTATGGGTATAAAAATATACAAATAGATCAATGGAACAGAACAGAGAACCCAGAAATAAAGTCACATACTTACGGCCTACAGATCTTTGATGAAGTTTACAAGAACACATACTTGGGAAAAGAGAACCTTTTCAATAAATGGTGCTGAGAAAATTGGATGCAAATATGCAGAAAAATGAAACTGGCCTCCTGCCTCTCACCATATGCAGAAAACTCAAGATGCATTAAAGACTTGAATGTTAGACCTGATATTATAATATAAAAATACTGGAAGAAAACCTAAGGAAAGCTCTTTTAGACATTGGTGTAGGTAAAAAATTTGTTACTAAGACATCATTAAGCACAGGCAACAAAAACAAAATAGACAAATGGGACTTAATTAAACCAAGAAGCTTCTGCACTTTGAAAGAAATACTCAACAGAGTGAACAGACAACCTACAGAATGAGAGAAAATATTTGTAAACTATACATCTAAGAGGGGACTAATAACCAGAATTTACAAGGAACTCAAACAACTTAACAAAAACTAGATAATCCCATTAAAAAGTTGGCTAAAGGCAAGAATAGACATTTTTCAAAAGAAGATATACAAGAATGGCCAGTGAGCATATGAAAAAATGTTCAACATCTCTAACCTCAGAGAAACACAAATTTAAACCACGATGAGGAATCATCTCATACCAATCATAATGGCCATTATTAAAAAGACGAAAAACAACAGATGCACAGAAAAAGAGCCCAAATATTGTTGGTAGGATTGTAAATTAGTGCATCTTCTGTGAAAAACAGTATAGAGATTTGTCAACATGTAAAAATAGAGCAACCATAAAATCCAACAATCCCACAACTGGGCATCTACACAGAGAAAGGAAATCACTGTATCAGAAATGCACTTGCACTTGTCTGTCTATCTCAGCATCATTCACCATAGCAGAGATATGGAATCAAGCTACGTGTCCATCCGTGGAGGACTGAATAAAGAAAATGTGTTATATACACAATGAAATACATTCAGCAACAACAAAAA
>NW_003852575.1:1536693-1537857 GCF_000181295.1 Otolemur garnettii | reverse complement strand
GGACGCACTGATGACCCTGGTTTCACCACAACGTAGTAGACCAATGTAGAAAATTTGCACGTGTGAACACATCTAACAGATGGATTCAAAACTCACTAAAATTCATCTGAAATATTTTTAACAATTCTTTTCAGTCTGATTTTCCCTGCAAATATTAGAGTTTTTATATCACATTGAGCGGCAAATACATGTAACAACATTTTCAAATATCCATTTAAAAAATATTTCCTCCCTAAGTATTCATGTTATCAACTGAATATTTAGGTAACCCCCCAATTGATGAAGTTGAAATTTTAACTCCCAATGTGATGAGAGATCATGATAGTGAAGCTTTCATGAAAAAGATTAGTGCGCTTTGTAAAGAAGAGACAGGAGAGAGATGATCCCTCTCTTGGCCCCGTGAGGCTTCCTGGTGAGACCGTCACCTGCAGACCAAGAAGTAGCCCCCGTCCCAGCACCAGCCCTCCTGGTGTTTTGATCTTGGACTTTCCAATCTCCAGAACTGTGAGAAATAAATGTCTGTTGGTTAAGCCACCCAGTCTATGGTAATCTATTATAGCAGCTGAAACTGATGAAGAAAAGTCATTTTTAAATTGTTGTTAAAGCATCACCTTTATTTTGACAAGGAACATTAAGTTTTCTTTTCAAAATGCCTAATAGGTGATATATCAATGTCAGGTATTTTTCTGCAACACTTGCTGTTTTACAAAGGAAGCATACTTGATTATTTTTTCCTTTTGAAAACTCTTTGAAGTATTTTGTAATAAAATAGACATTGAAATTTTACCAAGGAAAATGCTAACCTAGGAAAAAATTCCTCTGGTCACTCCTGACACATTACAGGGCATCGTACAGATTCTACTACATTTTACAGGTTGTGGCACACAGGCTTTAAGGTGGTCCCTAGGATGCCCATGTCCTGAGGTCTTTCTGTGAGTCTAGGTGGGACCCGCGACTTGCTTTTGTGGAGAGAATATGGCAAAGGTGTCAGGTCTGTGACTATATTACATGAGGATTTATTGTAACTTCCGTCCTGCTGGCAGACTGTCTTTATTGACTCTCTCCCCAGCTGACATTGATTAATTATCCTGCCATATGGAAAGGATCATGTTGCCAGGAGCCGAAGGTGTCCTGGAGCCTGACAGCCAGCGAGGAGCTGAGGCC
>NW_003852575.1:1533288-1535731 GCF_000181295.1 Otolemur garnettii | reverse complement strand
TCCCCTTTTGTTGATTCTTAGTCAGAAAAATCAGGTCACATCCTGTTACACTCCCATGCAGACTTTCTGGGGCCTCCCTATCCCATTCCCAGGAAAAGGCCAAGTTCTTATAGGCCCTTCCTGCCCTTCACCTTCACGCCCTGCCCACTTTCCTCCTCCTCTCTCCCCCCATCCATACCGACCTCCCCCATTGGCTGAGCGCCCCATTCCAGGCCTTGGCAATGGCACTCTCTCCCTCTGCTGCTTGGAATGTCTCCCTCATCAGAGAGGCCTCCCCAGCTCCCCCACACTCTACCACTGCCCCCTCCCCCCCGACTTCCTTTCCCCATAGTGCCTCTCGCCACTAGACGTTTTCTCTGTGTGCTTGTTGTCCCTATGGGAGGGTAGGGCCGGGCTGTTTTATCCCCAGTGTCTAGACTATGCCTGGCTCATAGAAGGCACTTGATAAATATTTATTCAATGGAAGAATACATTTCAAGTATGGTCTTGGTGCAAGTTTTTTCACTGGTTTTCGTCTCAGTCTGAATCAGGCTGTCATTGTTCCTGTCTTGTCACAAGGTCAGACGTGTTAGCTGTCAATCCATCCTGGTTCCTGTGATTACAGTTTTTAGTTATTTTCTTTCATCTACCGGTTTCATTTGTTATTACTTTATTTTTCTGAAGACTGTCTTTTAAAACTGTTGTTCATTTTGTGAGGGTTGGCTTAGCTTAAATGAGATAATGGAGTTCCTAAATTCACCCACCTGGGTGTGTGTAAATGCAGGCTGTTGTGGTAGATGGAAGTCAGACTAATGAAGAAAGGTCCAGACTGACCCCTCCCTGGCCTCCTTGAGGACACCTCCCTCATGTGTGTGACATGTGAGGATCTGACATTGACTTAGCATGTAAGGCACATTAGTCAGGGGACTCAGCATTTTAACACAAAACAAGTTTATTTCTCACTCTTAAAAAGACAGCTTGGGCCAAGCAGTTCTCTCCATGGCTGCTTTGCCTCTAGCATCAGTGTAGTGTGGAGGGAAAGCTGTGACCAGGTCCACGGGCCAGTCCCACTGGCCACATCCCATCACGACTGGATCACACCTGCAAGTGAGGCTGGGAAAGAGGAGCCTGGGGCTACTTGGTCAGCATTAAAGGTCTCTGTAAGAGTTTCAATCTATGCGTATTAAATATTAGTAATGTATAATTCTTCTCCTCTTTCTAGTATAAAAATAAATCTAAAGATTTCCTTTATGTACTTCAGTGGGTCACTTTGTCTGTGCATGTGGCAGACCCTGGACACGCTGGTGATGGAAAAGCCATATTTAACCATCATCTTGCTTTGTCATTTCTTTTTTATCCTAAAATGAAACAGAAAAAATTCCTAGTTAATAAAGGTGCCTTCTAAGAGATTTTTCTGAATAGTCAAAACCTATGGCCACAGCCACACAGGGCTTTTCCTGCGTTTAGTGGGAGGATCAACAGGAAGGGAGGTGACGAGGTCTGTGCCCATGTTCACATGTTGGTTACACTTTGTTGTAAAAACAATTCTGCAATTGTAGATGGAAACAGTTGCTCAGAGATTTGATTTGGGATAATTCTGCCTAATAAAGGCAAAGGGGAGGATAAAAATATCCTTCTACTAAGGGAGACAGAAAACAACAAATCAAAAATTGCTGCTGAGCGTGTGCTAATAATTGGAGGCTCCAGGTCCATTAAAGGCAGCCCCAGAGCTGAGAGAGAGTGGTCTGAGTCAGGAGGGAAGTAGCGAACAGTGCTGTCTGTTAAAAGGGATCAAAGAAGGTGCAACTGCACCGTGGGCCTCGCCTCTGCACACAGCCTCCCAGAGGTGTCTGTGGCCTGGGCAGCACCTGGGCTTTCCAGGTTGAGCCCTGACACCATACATCCCAATGGGGTCCACACCCTCAGCTTGGACGATTGTCTTTCTTAGAGATGTCCCCCTTATCCCCATTTCCCTGTGATAAGGTCTGGCTGTTTCTAAGACTTGACACAACTCCCTTCAATGACAGGGAGAGCCATCTTTGAACATGTATGTTGAAGGTGACTTTCTCTGACAGTTGTCAGAAGGACGTTTCTCCTGAGTCCTTAAGCTGGATATGTGAGGTCTTTGTCTATTCCTACGAAGAGCAATGAGATTAACAGAACCAGATCTCTCCCCACTGGCACGTCCTCAGGACAGGTACCACTACCTGTCCAGTGCAGTATCACTACCTGTCCAGTTCAGTACCACTACCTGTCCAGTGCAATACCACTACCTGTCCACTGCAGTACCACTACCTGTCCAGTGCAGTACCACTACCTGTAAAGTGCAGTACCACTACCTGTCCAGTACAGTACCACTACCTGTCCAGTGCAGTACCACTACCTGTCCAGTACAGTACCACTACCTGTCCAGTGCAGTACCACTACCTGTCCAGTACAGTACCACTACCTGTCCAGTACAGTA
>NW_003852575.1:1500317-1531780 GCF_000181295.1 Otolemur garnettii | reverse complement strand
TGTCTAGGCAAAAACACAGGAACTAATGTTTCCTGCCCAGGAATTTACTAACTTTACGAACTTGTGCAAGTCCTTTCACGTGTCTGAAACCCCAAATTCTTCATCTATAGCTGTGGATAGCAGCACTTGTCCCATCCTTCCCCCACACCGCTGCTGTCAGGGTTAGAGTGAGTTTGCAGTGAAATACAAAGGACTCTGCAGGTGTAAGCTGGGTTCCTTTCCTCTGTTATTAGAAAGGTCCTGATGCTGGATTTAGCCCCTTTATTTTAAAATTTGCCTATTATATAATTTATACACTGTTTGTATTTATCATTTACAAAAGTGTCTCTCTCCTATATCTGTGTCTACTGAGAACTCAGATGTGAACTGACCTTCTAGTCACACTTTGTCGTGGTTCTTACTGTTATCTGATTGGTGAATCAGATACTCACCTTTCAGGTTCTCCCAGCAGGCAATTATGTGCCTGGCGCAGTCTTCCCCATTTCCAAGCATTCTTCTACTCTGTCTGTCTGGAAGATTAAAGGCCTTCCAGGGAGAGCATTAGGATAGTGGAGACGCCGCAGATTTCAGGGTTAGGGAGAGGTTAGACAGCTGCTGGGATGAGTCTATTCATGAACACACCAGGTATTTGCAAGAACAAACTCTTTATACTAAAAATAAATGCCACTGAGTACAGAGTCTCGAATTTTTACAATACATCGATATTGTTCTTGTATATGCTTATCAATTAAAAGTAGTGAACAGGCATTTTCTTGTAGTGGAATGATGGTTTCTATTCAACACTCAGGGGAGTGCATTTGTGCAGCCTTTGGGATTCATACTGAAATACTTTTCATGTAGAAGAGGGGAAGTTGTTGCTCTCCAATAAGATTAGCCCAAAATAAGAGATAATCCTGAGCATGTACTAAGCTAGCTTAACAAATCTCTCTTAATTCAACATCTCCAAGTGAAAAACCAAACAGCAACGTTTACCCCATGTAAAAGTCTTGGAGCTCTGCTCCAAATGGCAAAAATAAGTCAAGACAGTTGGTTGTTAGTTTTTTCCTAAATAATCATGCTGGGCATTTGATTCTTCACTGGGCAGAGGAAGGGGCTGAACAAAGGGGAAACACAGGCAGCAGTATGAAATTAAAATAAGCACCAGCTTTGCCATCACTGCTCACAACTATTTTTTAAATTCATTTTTTAATTAAATCATAACTTTGTACATTTATAAGGTACAATGTGCTGATCTGATATATGATGTGGAATGCTTACATCAAGCTGATTAACAGAACCATTGCCTCACTTACTTACTTGTTGTGGTCAGACTTTCATACTCTATTCTTAACAGATTTGAAATGTACCATTGCATTGTGCATAGTAGCTGAGGTCCCACCAAATACCCTTGCTCCTCCCACCCACCCATCCTCCTCCCCTCTGCTTCCTCTTCCCTCTTCTTTCTGAACTATAGTTATATTTTATCATTTGTATGAATGTGTAGGTGATTCTATATTGGTTTCATAATAGTATTCAGTACATTGGATACTTTTTTTTCCGTTCTTGAGATGCTAATCAAAACCACTTTGGGATGTCATCTAACTCCACTAAGATTAGCCCACATCACAAAATTCCAAAACTACAGATGTTGGCGTGGATGTGGAGAGAAGGGAACGCTTCTATACCGCTGGTGGGATGCAAGCTAATAGGACCTTTTTGGAAGTTTGGAGAATTCTCAAGGAACTAAAAGTATACCTACTGTTTGATCCTGCAATTCCTTTACTAGATATATACCCAGATGATAAAAAATCCTTTTACAACAAATACATTTGCACCAGAATGTTTATTACAGCCTAATTCATAATTGTCAAGTCATGGAAGCAGCCCAAATGCCCACCAACCCATGAATGGGTTATCAAATTGTGGTATATGTACACCATGGAATACTATGCAGCCATAAAAAGATGGAGACTTCACCTCTTTTATGTTTACTGGGATGGACTGGAACTTATTATTTTCAGTAAAGTATCTCAAGAACAGAAACTATTTTTAAAATTACCAAAAAAAAAAAAATCCACTCATTTTGGGTAGGCACTGTGGCTGGAAAAGGAAAGGAGGTTGGTGGTAATGCTCAATAAATACTTGTAGAATTAATGCACAAAGTTAGAGTCAGAAGGAGAGAACAGAGCAGGCGGGTGCAGCCCCGGGGCACCAGGCTTCCTTTCATGCCCTGCTCGTGGCTCCTTTTCGCATCTGCTCAGACAACACAGAGGAGCGTGAGCTACTGTGAAGAAAAAACCTTTAGGGTGGAGGACAAGTCCTGGATAGAGCTGCTGACCCAGGTGCCCGGGTACGCAGGCTTCTCAGACTTATCTGTGGGTTTTGTCCAAAGTCACACATTGGGTGGCCTTAATTTAGAAAAGAAATGGCTTCTTTAGAAAAATCTTTTGGATGTAGAAAGAAACACCTTAATCATTTATTAATCAAAGGTCTAATTTTTTCAAGACATTGGGCCAGGTCCCGTGAGAAGTATGATGGCTTATTCTTTTTACCCTGTACGGTTTTCATCTGTCTGCTAACTCAGGACATGGTTATGGGAAGGGAAACTGTAGAAGAAAATGGTTAACAATGATCAGCACTTACATCCTACATCTTTCCTGAATTAATAACTGAAATTCTTTCAGTTACTGGGCTTATTCTTCAATCAACTATACCATTTTTTCCTTTGAAATATTTTCTTTTTTAAAATAAGTATTATTCAAACACAGTGCACAATTCAAGAAGGACAAAGGGCACATAGTGGAAAGTTTCACTCCTCCCCGTGTCTCCCCCATCACCCAGCTCTTATCCTCCGTGGCAACTCTGTTACCCCATTTCTTATTTAACTTCTCAGAGGCATCCTCTGAATATTTTAAAACAAAATGAGAAATATGGATTCCATGCTATACATATACCACAATTTGACAAGCTACTCATGGGTTGGTGGGCATTTGGGCTGCTTCTATGACTTCACAATTATGAATGAGGCTGCAATAAACATCCTGGTGCAATGGATCTGGTTCCTGAGCATAGCTGTCCAGGACTTCTGTCCTACCTGTGCACGTTGTGGAATATTGTTTGTCTTCCCCAAGGGCCCTAGAGGAGGGGCATCTAACATTTGAACCTGCTTTGGAGAAGATTCCAGGAAAGCACATTGTCCTCCTCAGATTGAGAGCAGAGATAATGATGAATGTGTAGTTGTGGGATCCTGAGCTGGTGCTGAGAAAAATAGATCACTATAAGGTTTTAAAATGTTATGAAGACAAGTATATGTTAAATAGATGCAAAACACTGTGTCCATAAAATCACTATCTGTCCTTCCCAGAGCATCTGCAATGTTATTTATGGTGCCAAAGTACACAGGGACAAATTATAGAACACTAATGGCTGAGCCGGAGCCAACCTGTTCTCCTCTCTCGCCGCCCATTATGCATATTTCAGTTCAGTTACAGACAGAGCAAGCCACTCTAGAACTCAAGGCAAGAACTGGGCTCAATCAATCAGAATTAATTTTATTGAAAAGATATTATGAGATGCAACAGTACGGTTTTAGACACTGAAATTAGACACTGAAGCTGGCGTCCTCCCTGCAGGGAATACTAATGCGGAGGTTCTGGTCCCCGTGGCACTCTGCCTTGTCACCGCCAACCACCACCCCACTGCCAACCCGTGCCCTGAAGTTTCCCTTGGAAATCAACTTGTCAAATGTCGGCAGCATTGAGATGAGCCTGCCCGGATCCATTTAGAGCTCCTTCTCATTCATATTCATCACAGCTGGCGTGAATTCACAGGCGATGGCGGTTAGAATGTTTCTGTCAGTTCCTAATGCCTCTTAGAAATATGGGCGTTTTTAACAAGTGGTTGCCTGATTGCTAAGCAAACACTCTGAGATAATTTTTCTGAGGAGAGAGCTCACTGCGAAACAAGGGCGCTCCTAGCAGTGTTCTGCGAATCTGGTCTCATTGACTGTGTCACTGTGCCAGCAGCATCGTGTGGACATAACGGCTGACTCCATAGGTCTCTGTTTCCAACACCGTGGCAATATTTTAGGTGGAAAATAGCAGTTATTTCTTTAACACATGAAGGAGAGTGATCAATAGTACTATTGCGGCAAGAGAGTTAGAGGTGAAAAGTGTTCTCTTCCTGGGGTAAGTGGCGTGGTCCAGGAAGATGATTTGAACAGCACAGGGAAGAAACAGTGCTGGATCTCTGAGAGATGAGGCCTGCCAAGGCCATGCTGAGGCTGACTTCTAAAGGAGGCGTGTGTGGGTTCCCTGGTGGACAGCCCCGCCGAGCCCCAGCTACATGGATAAGCTCTCTCGGCACCCAGCCCGGTGGAAACTTCAGATGACTCTGGCCCTGCTGCCATCTAACTGTGGCCAGATGGGAGACTCTGAGCAAGAACTGCCTAGCGGAGCCCTTCTTGAATTCCTGGCCTACAAAGCCATGAGAAAATTAAGACGGCCAGCATTTTAATCCACTGCATTTGGAGGTCACTTTTGTACTTAGCGACGATAAACTGAACTGATGGTTTAAACTTCTACATATAAATATGGTAGCTATAAATACATTAGAAGACAATCTAGGAGACTAAATATACCATCTAAGAATTGAGAAACTCTTATCATTCTAAGATCAAGGGGTAAGAAGTGAGGAGACTTCAGGCCAGAGGACATATCCAGACTGTAAACATATAGGTCTGCATATGTCCATGCATTTATTATGCCTACATATGCATGAATGTGCAAATACACATATATAGGGTCCCCAAAATGAAATGTATACACATTTTGAGAGCTTTTATTTATGTATTACTTCTAAGTTGAATTGAATTAAAGTAACATATTTGATTTTATAAAAATTAAAAATTTTATAATAATGTATACATAGGTGGAATTATAAGAAGTTATGGATTTGGGAAATATTAAAAACATCTTAGATTAATAGGAACAAATAAGTAATAGAAAATTGAACAAACAATATAAATAAGAAGTTCATAGAAAACTAACTCAAGGGGGCATCAAATGTGAGGAGAAAGATACTTAAATTCACTAGTAATTAAAGCAAGTTTCACTCTGTTGCCTTGGGTATACTGCTGTGGCATCACAGCTCACTGCAACCTCAAACTCCTGGGCTTAACTGATCCTCTTTGCCTCAGCCTCCCAAGTATTTGGGGCTGCAGGCGTCCACCACAATGCCTAGCTAGTTTTTCTATTTTTAGTAGAGATGGGGTCTCATTCTTCCTTAGGCTGGTCTTGAACTCCTGAGGTCAGGTGATCCACCCGCCTCTTCCTCCCGGGGTGCTAGGATGACAGGCGTCAGCCACTGGTCCTGGCTTCCGAGTCCCAGCTTTAGGTTGACAAACATTAGAAAGCAAAAGCCGCTATTATGTTCAGAATGTGGAGACGTGGGTACTCTTTAACACAGCCAATGGAAATATGAACTGGCTCATCCTTTTTGGATCATGAGATCTGGTAATATCTATAGAAAATTAAACTTAAGTTCTTTTTAACCACCAAGCCCAGTATGTAGCCCAAGATCAGTATGGAGTGATAGAGGTCCATACATAGCTAAAATAACCTTGTTTCAAGACATAAAGATCAAGCGAGCGACAAGTGGCAGACTGAACCATGGGCTCCTTCCGGGAGTTTCCAGCCTGCTGTCCTGTCCCGCAGAGTTCAGACATGCCCAGTCTGACCTTGAAATCATGTAAGCCAATTTCTTGAGATAAATTGCTATATATATATCCTACTAGTTCTAGTCCATTGTTAAAACCCTGGCAGATATACTTCAACTTGACCTGAAGATGAAATCTTTAAGTTGCCTCTGCCGGAAAACAAGGGGTGGCTGAGGTGAGTGGGCAAGAGCCCTTTTTCCTCTCTTCCCTCCCCTGCAGCCTGCCCTGTAATTAGCTTATTAGATTAATGATTTGTCACTTTGGAAACATTGCCACTTGGAGACTTTATATGCGTGAAACTTACCTTTTCATTTAAATAAGTAAATGACCCTAGGAGAGCAAGCAGGAACCCAGGATGGCGCTCAAGGCTCCTGTCCCTCCTGGCATCTCCCTCCACCCCCACCCCAGCCATGGCTATCTTCCCATTTATTGAGAAATATCTTTCCTGGAAGGACCAGTGTGCCTGAGATCCACATCCCCACCTAGGAGTACGTGTCATTGAGACTGTGTTACTGGGACTGAAGGACCAGTCCAGAGTTCCTTGTGGACCCCAAGTCAGAGCCCCTGAGGGGTCTCACAGCCAATGAGAGCCATGGATGTACCTCTTCCTCCCCGTCCTCTCCTGCAGGAACTGTTAGATCACACTCCCACTGTCAAGTGCACAATCAGACCTCATCCCGCCCACTCAGACAGAACCACCTGGGGCCGGCTGCAGTGGCTCATGCCTGTAATCTCAGCACTCAGGAGGCTGAAGCAAAAGAATTGCTTAAGACCAGGATTTTGAGGTTGCTGTGAGTTATGATGCCACCAAACTCTACTGAGGGCAACAAAATGAGACTCTGTCTCAAAAAATAAACAAAAAGATAGGACCACCTTTTCAGAGAAAGGCAGGAGATGGTCACCTGCTTGTCTCCATATGGGTGCTTTCAACTCACACATACGTGACATGCTTGTACATACGTGCATACACATTTACATACACGCATACAAAAGCACTCAGGACAGGGTAGGGTGTGACCTCTTCATCCGTGCTTTGGTCCTGCTGTCATTTTCACATTGTGTCCCTTGGGGTCTGCTGGAAATCAGAGCCAGTGCACTAGCTATAAAGGGTATGATCATTTCCTCGAAATGACTGCTCATCAGAGCTGATTAAGCATTCAGACAACAGCCATCTCCCTGCAAACCTCTCTCCAGTTGGGAAGACAATTCTTCCTTCCATTCAGTTCCCTCAACTTAAGTTGCTGGAAATTTGCTTTTTAGATGAAGTGTCAGGGCTAGTGCTTGTCACCTCTGGTTCCTGCAGAGGCCAGTTCAGCTCCTTTTTTTCTCTCCTTGATCCCTGACTTCATGGAACAGCTTCACACACTCCAAAGGGAAAGGGGGTGTCTCTGCCTTCTCCTGGATGCCTCATCACCAGGCTTGCCCTTCCCCAGGCTATGGGGACCCACAGAGGACTCCAGGAGGGATGGAGAGCTGTGGTGGAGCCCACCTCTGCCCCTGTGCTGTCCCAGGGCAGGACCCTACTCTCCTTCCAGCCAGAGTGGCTAAGGGTGGAGAAGTAGGTGGTGCTGGGCCATCCTTTCTCCTCCTCTCTCCATATCCTTGCTTGGGCCAAGTAAGCCAGACCCAGGGTAACAAAGGCCTGACCTGGTAGGAAGGAAGGAAAAGTCTGGAATGGGTGACAAACACGTGATTTTGTAATGTTTTTGCATTACAACTGGTAAATAACATTGCTGAGAGCTTGATGGTGCTGCAGGAAATAACCCCATGACAGGCGTTGCCCCGGGATAAAGGTTTTATTCTAGACACAAATTAATACCACTTGGAACCTCTCTTCAAAATTGCACCCCCATTCATGATGGTTGACAGTTTCATGCCTGACTCTCAACTGCCACTTTCCAGCTGAGACAGAGAGATTTTCTGATCCTCTGGGTCTCTCCTGAGAACCAATTTCCGTGCCCACTGACAAGCGCACCCTTCCCGCCTGCCCTGTGGGTTTGTGTGAGTCCACTGGAGAGGCCCTTCTGTGGGGACTTCCTTGGCCTTACTGAGCAGCTGGTCCCAGCAGGAGCCGCAAGAAACCTGCATGGCCTCAAGCCCGGGGCACCAGACACCGCTGCTGCTGTGCCCAGGCTGCAGGTTTTCCATAGGGGCCCACATGGCCAATCAGCAGGAGACACTCCGTGGGATTTTTAGGGGTGTGTAAATAACACCCTCTCTTTGCCACCAGAGTTGCAAACCCATGGAGAAGTGACACCAGAATCAGGCAGGTGGTGATCAGATGTCAGCCTTGCTGCTAATCAAAGAGAGGTGGGTGAACGTGGCTTACAGCTAGCTATTCAGGCTGACGGGGCCATGTCTCTGAGGTTTCCCTCTAGTCTGGTCTTTGAGGCTGCTACAGGGTAAGGTGGGATCTCCAAATCTCACATTTTGCCCCAGATCGCTGCTCCTCACTGATCCTGGGTGGAGAGAGAAGAGAAATCGACTCTCAGCTACTTTCAGTCTTCTAACAGGTCAGCTTCACCCAAGGGTGGGGTACTTGCCAATGGTGGTCAACCAGTCACGGGGCGTCACTCCTCTGCAGGGAGAGGCCAGTGAGAGTGGAACAAGAGATCATGTGGCAGTCCCTTACATGAAAGCTTGAGAAGCAGGGCCTGGCGGGGCCCCTGGCCTTTTTTCCCCTTAATGCTCTACTTTTACATCCATCTACCTTGGCCTCAACCTCTATCTCTATCTCCATCTTGTTCTTGTTGGTTCTGTTTCTTGGAGAACCCTGACTAATCTGGGGATGTGACAGGCTCTCCTGGTGCGCTGGTGACTCCAGTGTGCAGCAGTGTAGAGAGCCTGACTCTGGGGGCACTGAAGACGGCCTCTCCCTGAGCTCCTGTGGGTGCAGTCTGCCCTCAAGTGCTCAATGTTCTAGTCTCTTGGAGCATTTCCAGCTTCCTTGTCTTTTTGTCCTTGTTTTTGTTTTTGCATTTTATTTCTCTGTGTTAGTAGGAGCTGCCCCCTCGGGTCCCAGCCCTCTCCTGCCTCTGTTAACCAGGCCCTCAGATGCCAGGGAGGCACCGTTCCCCAGATGCTCATTAGGCAAGTCCTGCTCCCACTTTTGCACACCGTTTCCCAATCTCAGCTGTTGTGTCTCAAGCTCCTTCCTGGGACTGCTGCTGGCCAGTCCTCATTTTCCACTCAGACACTGTCATTTGGGTCAGAATGGTAAAATATTCAAATTGACCTTGAGCCCCACAGAAGTCAAGGTAGGAAACTTGTTTTTGAAATAACTTAGGGGACCTGGAAAAATAGACTCGGACCCCCACTTAGGTTAATTAATTGGTAATTTATTTTACCTGCTGCAGGGGCTGATGCTCCGAGAGACAGTCAGCCCCTGGCGAGAGTGTGAGTTACCTTTTATAGGCCTTTGTGTAAGCATAATACAGAAACGTGGCTGGTTAAGGGGGGTTACAACTCAGGTAGTCATAGATACAGCAATGGAACAATAATACAGTTTCAGTTGACAATGGACACATTTCATATCACAATGGTTATGGTTATACAACGGTAATTAATCAAGTTTCAGTGAGTTTTCCACCATTGTTCATCTACTGAGAACTTGGGGGTTTTGTGAAACTTGGGACTTTTTTTCCTTGTACCTGAAGCTTGTTCTTGGCAACCCTAGGAGGAAGAAGGGGGCCTGGGAACATGGCTGGGAAACACATTGTCGGCCACCCTGGGGGGAGGAGGGACTTGCCTTGTTCCTGGAGTCGACTCTGGGGGGAGAAGGGAGGAGGAGGGAAATGGGCTGAAGAGGGTGGGGGGAACAGGTGAGGGCTGGGGAACAGGAGTGGGCAGGGGAATGAGGGCTGGGTTATAACAGTTTTCTTTATTTCTTTGCATTTCTTCCTACCATATTGCTCAATGTAGCTTATCTGAGATTTCTGCAATGTGATTAAATGTCAACATTAAGATGGTCTGGGAATAAAATGTCAATAACCCAAAGCTGAATATAAACCCTTTCTCTTATTAAATTCTGTTTCAGTGGATAGACTGGGTGATACCGCAGCAATGAACCATCCCCAGATCTCAGTGGCTTGACCCTAGAAAGGGCTATTTCCATGGATTTCACTAGTGGGGGGTGGTGTGCTCTGTAACCCTCTGGTCTTCTCTCTAGTACCCCCCTAAGATCACAGCCTGTATGTGCAAAGCCGCTGGCTGTGTGCCAGGGAAGGTGAGCTCTGCTAAGCCCCTGCTGGTGCCTAAAGCTTTTCCTGGAAGGGACATCGATCCTTCTGCTCACATTTTTCAGGCCAAAGAAAGTTATAGGGCAACACCTGAGTTCAGAAGTCTAATCCTCCCCTATGCCTGGAGGGTGAGAACTGGAATAGCGCAATGCTGGGGACCAGCAGGAATTGTCAGGAAGAAACTAAGAACCACAAGTATTAAGTACCCTTGGAAATTAAAGTTCAAATAATTCTCTGTCCAAAGTGATTAAATATTTTGCTCTTATGAAGTCAAGTGCAAAGTTTATAATTCCCAATTTTAAATTAACATTCAATGAAATAAAGATCCCCCCCCCATTTCGTTTTCTGCCTATTTGAGTTTATGCAACAATTGGGTGGGAGCTGGGCTGCTATTCACCACCACAGGCTCACAGCTGGGCTGCTACCCACCACCACAGGCTCACAGCTGGGCTGCTGCCCACCACCACAGGCTCACAGCTGGGCTGCTGCCCACCACCACAGGCTCACAGCTGGGCTGCTGCCCACCACCACAGGCTCACAGCTGGGCTGCTATCCACCACCACAGGCTCACTGCCTTCAAGGCTGAGGCCCTGAAGAGGATGAGTTAGTCTGGTTTCTGTTTCCCATGAGTTGTTAGAGCTACGAGACATCCCCCCCTACTGCTGACTTTCCATCACAGACTATCCTCAGCATCTCCAGGAGCTGCCATGATCAAAAGGTGCTTCTTAGGATGACACATGTGGTAAAATCTTGGACTGTGTTCCTGATGCAAATACCACATGGAAACTCCTTGGGATCTGGGATCTGAAGGCAGGCTGGTGTACAGAAAAGGAATCTTTCTTGGTTCCATCCCTGCAAGGAGCCATTGGTGCCAGGGCACTTTGACCCAAGCCGTTAACTCCCCTGCAAGGAATCTGCCTTCCCAAGGCCAATGGTGGCTGCTTTACCTGTACATCCTCTTTCCTTTCTGAGAGGAGGCAATTTTAAGACATATTTGGACATTGCTATCTTCTTTCAGGGTGTGCAGACTTGCAGAGGTGGCAACTTTTCTTTCCCATCTTAGCTTTCATTCCCCCTTTAGCTTGGTGTTTGGAGTCCCCTGGGCTGCCTTGGGAGGTGGCTTTCTATAGTGTCCTGGCTGCCACCGAATCTTACAGACATGCCTTTTCAGTCCTGTGACATAGTGACTTGTTGTCATTGCTTCTTGTGGAATTGCAAATGCCTGGGATCCCTGGCTTCTGAAGACAATTTCCCTTAGGTCCTCATGTTGGTTCCCCAGGAAAGAACCATCTCATCCCCAAACCAAAGCTACTGCTGTTGTTCCAGACATCTGTGCTCCCACAGCATGTTCCTCATCCTTGGTTGCAGCTCTGAGTCCCTTGGGGGGCTTTAGGAACCCTGAAGTCTAGGCTGCAGCCAAACAGTTAAGTTCCAGGCTATGGGCTGACTGTATGTGTCACCTTGGCTGAAGTGCCAGTGGCTTGGTCAAACACCGGTCTAGTTATTGACGTGAACGTATGTTTTAGATGAGATTAATTTTTAAATCAGTGGATGTTGAGTAATAGGCAGATTACCCTTCATATTACAGGGAAGGCCTGGTGCAATTAGTTGAAGGCACTACAAGAAAAGATTGAGGTCCCCTCAAAAGGAAAGGAATTCTCACTCCAGACTGCCTCAGACTGAGGCTGAAACATCAGCTCTTCCTAGGACCTCCAGCCTACAGTGTACCTGTAGATTTCAAACCCACATCCTTGTGGGCCAATTTCTTAAAATAACCCAGTCTCTGTCTGTCTATCTAACTGTCTATCTATCTATCTATCTATCTATCCATCCTTCCATCTACCTTGACCTCAACCTCTATCTCTATCTCCTTCTTGTTCTTCTTGGTTCTGTTTCTTGGAGAACACTGACTAATCTGGGGATGTGACAGGCTCTCCTGGTGCGCTGGTGACTCCAGTGTGCAGCAGTGTAGAGAGCCTGGCATTGCTCTGGGGGCACTGAAGACGGCCTCTCCCTGAGCTCCTGTGGGTGCAGTCTGCCCTCAAGTGCTCAATGTTCTAGTCTCTTGGAGCATTTCCAGCTTCCTTGTCTTTTTGTCCTTGTTTTTGTTTTTGCATTTTATTTCTCTGTGTTAGTAGGAGCTTCCTCCTCGGGTCACTATCCTCTCCTGTGTCTGTTACTCTCTAGAAGCACAATGGCACTTCTGACAGCTGGATCTGTGTCTGAGATCATTTCCTTTACATTTCTAATGCCTTGCTCCTCAATGCCTTCCTCCATAAGCAGCAGCCTCACCTCTGTGTGAGTGGACAGAAACGCTCCATCACTGCATCTGCTGTAGGTAAGACCCCGAGCTGCTGAATGTGCAGTTAGAGAAACATCCCTGTACGAGGTAGAGGTCCCATTCTCTGTGGGTCTGTCTGCATCTCTCCTGTCTGCATGCCTGGCCTCCCCAAAGAAATCACTCTCCTCCCCCCAGTTTAATTAGCCTGACTTAAAAAACAAAAAGTATGAAAAACTCCCCAGCTCCTCTCTTAATAAAATGAAGTGCACTTTCATACATTTAGTTCCTCTGCGATTCTTCTAGCAAAGCTGACATTTACAGAGTAATCCAGACTTTCCAGTGCATGTCTAACCTTTGGGTTTACAAACACTGAATTAAGTTGGTTTTTTCCTCATTCCCTTACAAAATGACATTTAAAAAAATAAATGCTTCCATTCCTTCATTTAATTTTCAAGGGAGATTAATCAAAATGATAGGATTTCTTTGTCTACATTTTAACTTTAGAAATAATACATGGCCTTATTCCTCTTTATTTGTCAGTGATTCAAATTTACCATATTTTTGTGAGCAAAATTCGTCTGGATCTCTAATATCTAGATGCAGGATTAGAGTTTATGCAAGTAAAAATTACAGATCCACATGATGATGGTGATGGGGGTAATGTTGGGGTGATGTGATAATCATGGCAATAATGATGGTAGAAGTGGTGGACATGGATATGGTGGTGGCAGAGTGGTGATGGAGGTGACAGTAACCATCATGATGCAAATGGTGTGTAAGGGAGGTAAAAGTTGTGGTGATGGAGGTGATTGTGGTGGGGATGGTGTTCATGGCAATGGCAGTGATAGTGGTGGTGATAGTGGTGGTGGTGGTGGTGGTGATGATAGTGATGGTGGTGGCGATCATGGTGGTGGGGATGGTGGTCACGGTGGTGGTGGTCGTGGTGATGGTGGTGGTGGTGATGGTGGTGGTGGTGGTGGTGATAGTGATGGTGGGGGTGATGGGAGAGGCACTGGTGGAGGTGGTTGAGATGGAGGTTGTGGGACGGGAACAGTAGTGGGAGCATGACACTCACAAGCCTCTGGACAAGGCAGATGGTGAGGAGGGATTTACCACTCAATTTCGTCTCAATGCCTGAATCCCCTACTGGAGTTTGAAACAGCTGGTGCTGTCTTGGCCTGGTACTGCCAATTTCAAACAGGATTCTAACACACTAGTGCTGCCTGAAACATGTAGAGAAAGCGTGATAATTATAATTTAAAATCTGTGCCTACAGACCTGGAAATCAGAAATGATATGGAAAGGTCATCCAGAAAGCAGCAAATACTTTTTTTACCACAAAGGCCAAGAAAGGCTTGAGTGCCTGTGCTGCAAGCTGGGTGTGGTTGGGTTGCCAGCCCTTATTAAAATCAGCTCTGTACTCACAAGCACCAGCTTCTGGCTGTGTGTTTAGACTATGTGAGTTTGTGATAGTAGTGACTGTGCAACAGTTCCCGGCAGCCATTTGCCCAGACTCCTCAAAAAACATTTCCAATCCCATCAATTCTCATTTATTTCTCATGGGTCCCAGCTTATGTAGCAACTGTCCATAGCAAATACCTTGTACACATTCCGAACACCAAACATCAGAGTTTTAGGGGGAGTTTCACACCCCTCTCTATGTCATTTCTGGGCCACCAGAATAGAGACAGCTAGACATGTAGGAACCAAAATGTCCAGGTATCCTGATAAGCACAGGGTCGGGGGACATGGCTTAGGTGTCAGTCAGAGGGGCTGACTGGGGCTATCTCCTGGCACAGCCCACCCCAGGCTTCGCTTGTGTCCCCCAGATTCACGTCCCTGATTGCTGACTCACAGTGGCCCTTGGAGGAGAAGGAGGAAATTTATTCATTTATTTTCACATTCATTCATTTGACGAACATCAATGAGGCCTAGTAGCTGCCAAGCGTGGACAAAATAGAAATTAATTCTGCTCTTCCAGAGCCTCTATTTCGCGGAGATAAAAATCCTCTTTGTTTATTGCCTTTTACTGAATTTGCTCTAATGAAACTCACTTTTTAACCTGTGAGGAAAAGTGATAAAAGAACACTGGCTAATGGAGCTTCTCTCTTGAGGGATGAGGTGCACACGCTTCCCACGCTTGTTCTGAGAGGTCAAAGGCCCTTTCTCCTTGGAAAGTGGCTGGCTGTGCAGATTCCAGAGAGGGTGGTCTCTAAGGAGGCCATGCCACCTCCCTCTCAGCATCTTCCGCTTTCTGCTGCTGTGGCTGGTGGCACCTTCGGCACAATCGCTCTCTGATCTCCCACTGGGCTGTGAGTGCCCCAGGGTTTTGCTTAGTACTTGGGTTTGTGAAGTCAATCAATCATTGCAAGTTATAACCTGTGGTAGGATAGTGTTTGCGAATGGAAAGAGCGGTATTAGGAAGACATTTGTTTTTGAGGGAAAAACTGCTGAGTCCAGGTTTAAACCTCCTGACGTGTTTAGAAGATGGCATAATATTGTTGGCAGTGTCTGGATTTAAGGGCCGTTTCTCATCCCTGTGCAGTGTTGAGATGATAGAGGATCCTCAGAAGCCCTAGCCCCACCGCTGACAGGCTCAGGCTGGATCGGAAGCCTTCAGACCGGGCATGGACAGTCACATGCTCTGTCCTCCGTGGGCATGAATCTTTGTGGCTCCACCTTTTTTTTTTTTAACTGATATTCAGCCTTCTTAATTCCTCATTATTTCTCCACCATGTAAGTGTTAGACGAATATGATATCCCCAAATCTACATATGGATATAATTATGCTGTTACTGCAGGGATGACTCTCCTTTGAAAAGATTATTTTAAAAAAGATTAGGAATAGATCTAGGGCAAATGGAACTAATTTGATACCAACAATCACATCATAAACTCTGAGTAAGGGAAGATGAACAGAAGGTGTCACCCACCGCGGCACCGAGAGGCCCAGGAGGGGTGTGTCTGCAGAGATCTCACTCCAAGGCGTGGGCTCTTTCATGCAGCATTGGGAGCTGTGATTTCGTTTACCCACTAACGGTTCACATGCTTACCTCGGGGTCACTGTATAATTGACATCTTTGAGAAAATGCGTGACGTTTGGTCACCTCCTGAATGTGTTACGTGGGAACAGCCAGAAAGAATAGTATTCTTGGTTTTATATTATGAGTTGAAAGTGTATATGCACGAGGCCTTGCTTTGGTGCTGTTATCTGAAATGCAAACTTAGTTCTCTACAAAGGTAGACATTTTAATAAATGACATACCTTGTCAGAGTAAAAACTAACCACAGACTGGTTAGTCAACATCTTATGGCTCGGGTTCTTCATGTGTAACTGGGAGTAATAGCAGCACTACATTATAGGTACTCGGAGGATCATAGTAAGTGTTTATAAAGTATTAGCAAGTGCTCAATAAATGCAATCGTCTATAATTGCTACCACTACTACTAGATCATTAATACTACTGTTACCAGTACTACTGCTAACATTACTAGTACCAACACTACCACTGCGGCTGCTACTGCCATTACTACCACTGCTCCACTAGTACTCCTACCATTACTAGTACTACCACTCCCACTACTGCTGATATTACAGTGACTACCACTACCTGACTAGTACTCCAACCAATGCTAGTACCAGCACTACCACTGCTGCTGCTACTACCATGACTACCACAGCCTCACTATTACTCCTATGATTACTAGTACCACTACTACCACTACTGCTGATGTTACCATGACTACCACAGCTTCACTAGTACTCCTCCCATTACTAGTACCACCACTACCACTGCTGCTGATGTTATCATGACTACTACAGACTCACTAGTACTCCTCCCATTACTAGTACCACGACTACCACTGCTGCTGATGTTACCATGACTACCACAGCCTCACTAGTACTCCGACCAATACCAGTACCACCACTCACACTGCTGCTGATACTACCATGACTACCACCGCCTCACTAGTACTCCTCCCATTACTAGTACCACCACTACCACTGCTGCTGATGTTACAATGACTACCACAGCCTCACTAGTACTCCGACCAATACCAGTACCAGCACTACCACTGCTGCTGATACTATCATGACTACCACTGCCTCACTAGTACTCCAACCAATACCAGTACCAGCACTACCACTGCTGCTAATACTACCATGACTACCACCACCTCACTAGTACTTTGACCAATACCAGTACCAGCACTACCACTGCTGCTAATACTACCATGACTACCACCGCCTCACTAGTACTTTGACCAATACCAGTACCAGCACTACCACTGCTGCTGAAACTTTCCATGGGGCAAATATGCTTTAATTTAGTCCATTTAAGGTTTTTCTCACCTTTTTTCCTTCTTGAGAGGGACCCACTTCCAAACCCCTTGGAAGTGCTCTAAACTTTCTCTTTGTTCTTCCTAAATAAAATCTGTCTTTGTTACCCAGAAACTTGTCTGTCTCTGGAATAAGAGAATGGCAGGATTTCTTCCACTATTTCTTCTTTCTTAGTATGGTGTTTATACGAAAGAAGCAATACTCAGTAAAATAATTTATGGAGGTTTATTCTGAGCCAAATTTGAGGACCATGACCCAGAGCCACACCCAAGAAGCCTTAAATTAATTGTATGCGTGACCCTGTGCCCTGGGAAACTGACCTGTCTGGACTTCAGGAAAAGACTCACTAGGGCTCTGGCTTCCAGAAGGTGGCTGTCTGTCAGCCAGGAATAGAGTCCTCAGTGGGAATAAAATCAGCTGACAAGTTGATCCAGGATCACTAACCTCCAGAACAGAAAATAAATTTCTGTTCTTTAAGAAATAATAATTTAGTCTATTTAAATTTCTTTAAGCTCTCAGCCCAGTGATCATTTTGTCTTGTGTATCATTCCGACACAAGCCATTAATCTATCAAATAGAAGGCTGAGCAACACGAGATTCCTATCTTATGGAGAGATAGTTGGGTCAGTACAGGCCAAAGTTTTATTAGTTTTGGCCTAAAAGTTGTTTGAAAAATTTGTAGAATGTGATTTTTAAATCAGATTTCAAAGATTAAAAACAGGACATTCTCAGTTTCTGGCTGTAAAATGCTATTCTTTTAAGAACCTGTAAGTTAAAGGGTCACACAAATATTTTTCCACACTTTTTAAACTATTGAGTATAAAGTGATCACAAATTCAAGTCTTTTTAAAAGAGGCTTTGCAAATGCTAAAACTCTTGTCTATTGTGTTAGATAAGTAATGTTTTCTGGTGTTGTTCCAGAAAGGATAATTTTAAAAGTTATACTTTGTTCACAGGGTTTGCAGCCATGATACCACAGTAAGACATACCACCAATATCAGTTTCTTAAGACTGTTTTGACAAAGTACCACAAACTGAGTGGCTTAAATAACAGACATTTATTGTCTCACAGTGCTGCAGGTTGGAAGTCCAAAGTCAAGGTGTCCTGGGGGTGGGTTCCCTCTGAGGCTGTGAGGGAGACTCTGTCCCACACATCTTTTCTAGCTTCTGATGGGTTCTTGGCCTATGGAAACATCATTCTGATCTCTGCCACCATCACCATGTGACCTTCTTTCTGTGTCCAAAGAGCCCATTTTTACAAGGACACCTAACAATGGATTAGGGACTCATCCTACAACGGTGTGACCTCATCCTAACTAAACTACATCTGCGATGACTTTATTTCTAAATAAGGACATTTTCTAAGGTCTGCGTGGTCAGGACTTCAACAGATGAATTTGGGGTACATGATACAGGCCACCACACCACTCATGGTGATGCTTGTGCACCTCGGAGACACCTGCTCTCACCCCTCTCCCCTTCCCCACCTGACTTTGTTTCCATCTCACTGCCCAGACTGCTACCCTACCCCTCTGGTTGGGCTGCCTGCCTCATCCCTGAAAATCACCTTCTTATTCTCCCTGGACTCTCCCTTTGCTACCTGAACCCTGCACCAAAGATCAACTCCACACCCTTGATCATCCAGAAGGGAACACTTGTGTGCTTTTGTGCTTCTAGTAAACTTTGTCCTGCTTCTGGACAGGCGGGGGAACAGCAAGTCCTGAATGAAGGCCAGGGATGAGGGACACAGAGACCCAGCCAGGTGGGCCCTTGGTATCTGGGGAGCTGTGGTTGGAAGAAGATTTGGAATGCATTTGTGAATACTGCCCTGAAGGCTCTTCTGAGCCCAAGAAAGGTAAGGCTGATAAAATATAATTCTTCACTTAGATCACTTTTAATATCTTATACCACCTAGAGAAACAATGGTGTCTAAAATACCCAACCTGTCAGACATGGAGCTTTAACTGTAGTCACAACAAATACCAGCTGACACAAGAGTCCTCGGGGACGGTGACAGGAGGGAAGTATCTGGGGACTTAAAATCCAATCCTTATAGGTTGGAATGAGGCGTAATTTTTGACAAGAGAATCTCAGTGGAATATTCCATTTTTCCTAAATTTTTTGATTATGGCCTCATGGCCTTGGGTGGTAATGGAGAAAAATCTGTCTGCTTGGGGTGCTTGTGGATAAATGTAATTTTTTGCATGTAGTTGTTTTAATAATATAAGGTCTCCTGGTCAGTTGTCTGTGCTACTTCCAAACATCTACCTCTGCTCTGTGAAGAATTGGGGTCACTTCTGACTATGGAAGAGTTTGGTCTGAATTATTTAGGTCAGCAGTCCCAGGGCAGTCGTATTTCCAATTCTTCAGAGTCTGAGGCTGTGACCCTTCTTAGGTGGGTATATGACTTCTGAGGAAGGCCTGCTTAAAATAAGAATCCAGGCAGCTGAACACAGAAGTTAGCTTTTTGTGGTAAAATCTCAACTATTCAATATCTTCTGGAAATAAGTGGTATCTTTGGGGTAATCAAATTGACCAGATAGTTGACGGATAAACTTCTTGTTATCTTAGAAGATTAAACAAATAACAGTAGAACCTCCCTAGTTGACCCCTACACTGACCACTTCCTTTAGTTGACCTCATTTTCACAGACCAGACATGCACCACGTGTATGTATCAGTATAGCAGGCCTTGTTGCTTATGGTGGGTGACCCCTTCCATGTGCTGACCTGTTTGTTACAGTCCCTTGGGTGGTCACCTTAAAGAGGCTCTACTGTATAAGTTGTGCCTGTATTTTATTTTTGCTGGAGGCACATCCCCCTTTAAAACAACTTTTATCAATCCCAGCCTAACTGTTTCCTAGTGTTAACCATGGTTGTCGCTCACACCGGCCATTTAGGTTTGTGTTACTGCAGCTCCGGTTGCATTAACGGACGCTGAGTTGCATGCAGAAGGGGTGAGGCACACACCTCGGGCATGCATTCTCGGCAACTCTTGATATTAATTTTAGATCATCTGTCTTCTCCGTGAGGTGGAGGGAGGCATGGAAGGGCACTTGGTCAACCCTTTCTGCACCAGAGAACCAAGGCCTAAGCTCATCTTCCACTGAATGTTTTATTAATCTTCCTCAGAAAGCCCCATTTTATAATTAGCCTGGCTCCTTTGGCAGATTGGAAGCTTCTCTGATATGTGTCACATCAGTTTCCATCTCCTTCCCCATCCCCATTAAAGTAATTTGTTCTGGGAGGGACTGCACGGTTACTCTAGATCAGGGACAGTTTTGCCCCCCATCCCAGGGACACCATTATTGGTCATCATGACTGTGGAGCGGGTGCTACTGGTATCTCCTGCGCATGCCCGGGGAACTGCTCAGCACCTACAGTGCACAGCACAGTACCCCACAGTTCACAGTGCTACAGAGTCACAGGCAAGTAGCCCTGTTCTAAGGGATTATATCCCCCAGGATATAATCTTCCATAATTATATCATGACCTTATCAGGCCTAGTCTAAAGGGAATGACACTTTGCAGTTGTGACTCCAAGCTACAATTTCTTTCGAACTCTCCTTATCTGATATCTTAGAGAACTGACTTCTATTAACAATCACATCTTAGGCCAGTGCCATGGCTCACGCCTATAATCCAAGTACTCTGGAAGGTCAAGGCAGGCTGATTCCTTGATCTCAGGAGTTTGAGAACAGCTTGAGCAAGAGAAAGACCACGCTCTACTAAAAACAGAAAAATTAGCGGGGCATTATGGTGGGCACCTGTTGTTCTAGCTACTCGGGAGACTGAGGCAAGAAGATCACTTAAGCCCAAGAGTTTGAGGTTGCTGTGAGCTATGATGCTGGGACGCTCTACCCAAGGCAACAGAGTGAGACTCTGTGTCAAAGAAACAACAAAAACAAAACAATCACATCTTAATAGTAAAGTTCCTGTAAGATGCTTCCCTGATAGACTGACTTTTTCATACACAGAGGGTGCCTGTGTATATACATTTTAAGAAAAGAAAAAACTGTATTAAAATTATGCTACTCAATGTATACTGATAACAAAAGATGACGACAAGTCACAATGAACATGAACACCTCTTGTAATTGAAGAAGTCAAATGCAGCTTGAGTATTATAAATTTCATATAATTTTTTCCTTTCTTAAAAAAGTACATACATTTTTTGGCACCTTCTATATTTTTTTCTCTAATACATGCTTTGAAAAACATCCCGACCCCCAGTGTGGCCCCAGTAAAGGCAGGAAGCAAGGCAGCCTGAGGATGAAGACAAATGCTGTCAGTGCTAACTCCATACCTGCCAGGTGAGCTCAGCTAGTGCCTGGCTCTGGGCGAGGCAACTTTATGGAGGTATCAGGCCCGCTTCTGTGGGAGTTTCCTGGGCTGTGGTAACGAATGACCTGGGTCCCTGGAAGCAATAGGAATGTGGTCTCTCACAGCTCCAGAGGCCAGAAGGCCAGACAGCAAGGTGTCATCCAGGTCGCGATCCCTCTGTGGGCTTCAGGGGATCCCTCCTTGCCTCGTCCCCGGTTCTGGGGTTGCAGGCGTCCCTGGCATTTGTGGGCTGTGGCAGCATCACTCCAATCCCTTCCCTCTTAGCCAGTGGCCTTCCCTGTGAGTCTGTCTGTGCATCTCCAAATCACCCTCTCCTTATAAGTCTTTGGATTTAGGGCTCACCCAAATTCAGTCTGACCTCATCTTGATTATATATGCAAAGTCAGTATTTCCTAATCAGGTCACATTCACAGGGACAGGAGATTAGAACTTGAACCTGCAGATGTGACACAATTCTACCCGCAGATGTGCCAGGTACTCTGCTTCCCCACCATGGAAGTCCTTTTCTCCCCAGTTGCTCCCCATCAGTTTCTGGGCAGAGTCAGATGGCTGGTGGCACAGATGCCAGCCCGCTGGCGTCTTCACCACCGAGTTTACCTGTCCATCACAATTTCTTTTCTTTCCTCTCCCTTCAGTCTCCTTGCTTGCTGGATTCTACCACCAGCAGAGAGCCAAGCCACAATTTCCTGTCTGATCAGGACACTCTCCCCAGCACCCAGCATGATATCGGGGTCTTTGGATCTTCTTGGTGCCGGTTGCTGAGGAGCACCCCAGTGCTTGCCAGTGATATTTTCTCCTAAGTGCTTAAATGTCAAGAGTCCTTAGGGGGATTTAGAGTTTCCAGAAAACTGGACTTAAGGTGACAAAGCTTGGTCACACTTGTAGCTGTGTGAGATCCGCAGTTGGGATACTGTATTTTTCAGATGTTGTGATTTTGGCTTTTATTTGTGAACAGTATATTTTAGTGAGCCCTGAAGGCAAAAGATAATAAAGAACCTACAGGGTCATTGGAGAGAGCGGGCAGTGGGTGAGCCCACTGAGGACCACTGCTGGGCAGACGCTTTAATTAGGCTGTGCAGGGGAGATCCAGGGAAGATGCGCAGGAGGGAGGGTCCCTTCCACCACGATCAGAGTTCAAGGACCCGAATCTCCTGTCTTGGTCTGACCCTGGTGTTGCTGTGAAGCTGCACGAGCAGAAATGCAAAACGACCAGGGGTGGAGACGACAGCCCTGGAGCTGTGTTTGTTGGTGGATCTATGGCATTTGCATGCGTGTCTGATGTTTGTAGACGGTACTTACCCACACACGGGGGAGCCGAGCAACGGGGACCTGAGAACGGTCAGCTATTGGGGCTCCATGTGGGGACCTGCAGAACATTCAGTTATTGGTCCTGTTTCCATGTGGGGACCTGCAGAATGGTCAGCTCTTGGTCCTGGCTCCATGTGGGGACCTGAGAACAGTCAGCTATTGGTCCTGGCCCCATTTAGGGACCCTCAGAATGGTCAGCTATTGGTCCTGGCCCCTGTGTGGACCCGCAGAATGGTCAGCTCTTGGTCCTAGCCCCTGTGTGGACCCGCAGAATGGTCAGCTCTTGGTCCTGGCCCCATTTAGGGACCCTCAGAATGGTCAGCTATTGGTCCTGGCCCACGTGGGAGTGGGCAGTGGGAGGTGAAAGGTAAGATCTGAGTCTCCCAGGCCTCTCATCAGGCTCGTTTCCTAAGGAACCTGGAAGTACATGGCCACGGTCCTTTGGGAGATTGATCCCTGGGCTCTGTTTCTGCCTTTGTAAAATATTGACAGCCTAGTTCTCAACAGAAACACATTTGCTATAAGGTTTCCACTGTGTCGCCCCTGAAATCTCTGTTCCCCTTCCAGGCTTTACTTTCCTCCCAAGGGAATCACTTTCAAATATACTCTGTATGTACTCATTAATCTTGCCGATGATGCCTCCCTTCCTTAGAACGGCAGCTTCGCGAGAGCGAGGGGCCTCATCTGCTCCCTGCACTGCTGCGTCTCCATATATGATATGGCCTCTGGCCACGCCCACCTGCTTGCTGTGATGTCCAGTGTGATTTTGCTAGAGGGGGCCATATGCTTATATGGCATAAGCAGGTATAAAATGGGGGGAGGCGGCAATCTTATTTAGCTCAAGTGGCGGTTGTGATGAGTACCTGTGAACCCCCCACAGAGGGCCTGACTCAGAGTAAGTCCCCCCACACCGTGCTCCTCTGTGCCTGCCTGGAGCCCTGGCGTGCCACTGCTAACAGGAATATTCGCCTTTCCACCAAATTTCAAAATGAATTAGCATAACATATAAAATGGTGTCGGTGTTCAGTTTTTGCCCACATCCTTCTCTCCATTTATTTTTCTTATACTTCAGGATTCATCACTGCTTTGCTGTTAGGGAAACCACTAATGAAAGGGAACAAAAACTGAAAAAATGTCGGGGAAGAGCAAGGATAATGTTTAGTTCAACAGCTGGCCTTTTTTATAGACTTATGCATAAATCTGGTTTTGTTTTCATTAAAATTATCCCTAGCTTTATTAATTCCTGTACTTAATTCAATTAAGTATTTCCACGTTCCATGGTCTTCCATAATTATATCACGACCTTAAAACACTAAGTCAGTCCGCTCACTAATGTAATTGGCTGATGTCTGCTCATCCAGACAGACCCAGGTCTTTAGGATGTGATCGTGCTGAAGGCAGCATTAAAAAGGGTTAGATGTTTCCAGCTTTGCTATGTATTATAAAATATAATAATGATTTGCACAAATGGGGAGGAATCTAAATTACTTTATGGTCAGGAAATTTTTAAAAACCCATGGTATCAGCTTTCACTGAGACTATGTAATTGGAAAAAAATGAAGTCATTTAAGGAGAAAATGGACTTACATAAATGTTTTATCATGGCCTTTTATTTCCATGGAGAAGGGCTATGGCTATATCACTTCTTTTTACACTTTCCACAAGCCCTAATGAACATTAAACTTTCATAGGAGACAGAAAAGAACTGTGGCAAATTAGACCTGAAGCCAGGGTGGTTGACGTTTCAGACCCAAAGACTGACTGAGCCGAGACTTGCTGAGGTGTTAAAAGCTAAGCGGATGTTGATTCAGTTACTTAGCTCAACAAAGAAGCAGGTGGCTCTGTTCCCAGCACTGTGTTGTGTGCCAGGTGTATGGTGCACAATGCAGCCCTTTGCCTTCCGAGAGGGGCGAGTACATGTGGGAGCTGCCGGCAGGTAGGCAGAGTTAAAATTCTAATGTGAATGAGCTCATCTTGGGAGAGAATGCGGGGTAGAGAAAGGGGACACTACCCTTTTGTGGGTGGACAGAACAAGATGCTCTTACAAAGAAATAGGGAGGAAACGGTGGGAGGAGGATGGGAAGAAAGTGCAGCCACTCACCCAGGGGCGTGGGCACTCAGGAAGGAAGGAAGAGTCACCTGCCAGAGAGAGGGTCAGGTGTGTCCAGCTGCTGGGGTTTGCTGCTTTGGAACAGAAGAGCCGAGTGAGCAGTTACGAGTTACGTGGGCTGAAGATGCCAAACTTCCGGTCACTTATAAGAAATGGTAAAATTCTAGGTCCTGTCTCTGAGTGGCCAAATGTACCTTTGCTGTGGCAGCACCCCCTGCTCCCAACGCTGGGCCATGTGGCCAGGTGGCAGCCAAGTGCGGGAAGGACGGTGCCGTTCTTCCTGCTGAGCACGGCGTTCCTCAGCCTCGGCACGATGGGCACTTTATACTGGACTCTTCCTTGTTGTGGGGCACATCCATCCCGTGAGCCTAGGAGGTCTGGCAGCATCCCCCGTCTTTACATACGAGAGGCCAGTATCATCACCACGTCCCCAAAGTATGACAATAGGAATTCCTCTAGGCGATGCTGAAAGTCCTCTGGAGCACAGAGAAGGGTGGATTTCCCCCTGAGAGTCATGGTTCTGGTTATGTACTCAGGAGATCAAGCTGCTCCTTTCAAATGTTGGTCAGGACAGGGGCACATGAGAGAAGCAGATTTGACATGAACACTGACTCAGCCATGAGGTTGACTCAGAAAGGGAGCGTATGGTGATGAAAACCAAATGACCGAGTAACATGGACCCTCACTGTTGAGTAAAGCAGATTCTTTTTTTCCTGAAATAGTAAACAAATTGTCTCTAGGAGGAAAATACAAAATTGTAGAAGTCAATAATAAAAAAGATTGCACCTGGCCACTGAAACACACCTCATATCCTAAGCATGAGGAGGCAGAGCCCGTGGCAATGGCCATCTGTCTCGAGTGTGCGGTGAGCAGGGCACATCCATCTCCAGGTTAATGGCTCCCATAGATCTTCGGTGTTGATTACAATACCAGCTCAGGGTTGTATAATTTGTTCTCTGTCTCATCTCTGCTTTCTGCACAGCAAAATGTTCAGGTGCTCCTAGTTTCGAAGGTAGACTTGTGGGTTTTCCCCGTTCATTTGGTTTGCTTTTTGCATTCTAGAATCTGGAGGGTTTAGTGGTCCCTAGCAGACTTCCTTTCCCTTTTTCTCTTGCTGGCTCTAAGACGTCGATGGCACACATAAGCCACCTAGTGAGAATTTTCCTCTCCCTCTGAGTGTGCAGCTGTGACCCATACTTTGTTGTTGGTGTGTGGTCATCATGCACGAGGTCACTTGGCCAGTCAACAAACAATGACTGTGTGTCTGCTGAGTCAGCACTGAGCCACCCACCAAAGAGACAGAGTGATGCCCGAGACGAAAAGCCTGTCCTTCATTTTCCTTTGCAACAGGTCTCCTTCAGCTCAGAGGGAGAGACAATAAACAAATCAAATGTAGATTAAAAAGATAAAATAAGTACAAATTGTGATAATTGCTGTGCATGAAATAAACAGTCATATGTTGGTCACAGGGATGAGGTAAGGCCAATGGTCTGGGGGAACTAAGACCATCAGCGAAGGCGGAGTTGACTTGGGTCCAAAGGGCCAGACCCGGCCAGCCATTTAAAGAGCTGAAGAAAGCTGCAGAGCCTTCTGAGAGCAGAGAAGATGATGGTGTGGTGGGCCAGGGCCCGAGTGGGTGAACAGAGAGGGAGGCAGGTGAGGGCTTTCTGCATTTGAACTTTAGCCCCAGAAATAAAGGAAGAGAAGACACTGACAGGTGTAAGCTGGAGCCAGGAGAAGCTTCCAAAATATCGCCTTACCTGCTATGTGGAAGCTACACAGAGAAGGGTAGGAGAGGAACAGAAATACTATGGACGGGGCTGATGGATCCACCCCGAGAGAGGGTGGGGGTGGGGAGAGAGTCTGTGTCTCACAGATGGGGCGTCCAGGAAGAATAACGGCCCCGGAAGATGTCCATACCTGATCCCCTGAACCCAGGAATATGTTTTCCCATGTGGCAAAAGGGTCTTTACAGATGTGATTAAGAAAATAGCCTTAGGGGAGGCACTTGTGCCTCAAGGAGTAGAGTGCTGGCCCCATATACCGGAGGTGGTGGGTTCAAACCCAGCCCTGGCCAAAAACCTGCCAAAAAAAGAAAAAGAAAATAGCTTTAGAGACCTGAGATTCTCCTAGATCATTTGAGTGGGACCAATTTAACCACACAATCCACTAAAAGCAGAGAATCTCCCTCAGGTGAACTGGGGAGAAGTGACAGAAGAAAGGACAAGAAGCATGAGAGGGACTCAGTCCACCGGCCTTGCTGGCTTTGAAGACAGGGGAGGGAAGCCGAGTGGCCTCTGCAGGTGGGAGAAGCTCCCAGCTCTCTGGCAGCCAGGAAGTGAGAGCTCAGCCCTGCATCTGCGAGGAAGATGGCCCTGCCAACCACCTGATGAGCAGGGCAGTGGACCCTGCCCAGCACCTCCAGAAGGAAGCAGGGCCTGATCAGGGGCTAGTCCCCAGACTTACGATGGATGTGTGTTATGTAAGCTGCAAGTCTGTGGCACTCTGTCCTGGCACCAACAGGACGCTTGTACGTGGGGCTTGGTGGCTGACTGGATGTGGAGGGTGGGAGGACCACAGCATGGACTCCTAGGTCAGCAAGCAGGCAGTGATGCCACAGAGCAAGGTGAGCATCTCGGGAAGAGAGGACTATGGAGGGAGGACAGTGGGCAGCTGCCTTGGTGGTGTTAAGTCTGAAATGCCTGTGAGATACTTAAGCATAGGAGCCAACAGGCATTGGTTATGTGAGTCCAGGGTCCCAAGGAGGAGTCTGAACTGGTGATGACTTCGGGGGGCTAGAAGGAGGACCAGTGATAGTTTAACAGGGGACTGACAGTTTAACAGGGTGGGGGTAAGAAGGACATGTCCCCGGGGAAACAAGACTAAGTCCAATTCCACAACACCAAGTATCTGGCAGCTGGGAGAGGGACAGGGCAGAAACAAAGATAAGGGCCCCCAGGTAGGCGGGCGGAACCCGGAGCACAGCATGGGGTGGGGGCGAGACAGGGGCATGCGGAGGAGGAAGTGGTCAGCTAAGCAGATGTCAGAGAAGAGCTACTGGACTGGGAGCCTCTGGATTTGGCAACATCCACACGGGTAGGGTGATGAGAACAGACGCCAGACGGGACCAGGATGAAGGGATGGGGGTGGAGGATCTAGACAGAGAGACAGAGAGAGACAGAGTGGGTGGAGCATTTGAGACGAGAATAGGAGACGGGACCCAGGGCACGAACAGATGAATTTGTAACCCACTTTCACTGTAGAGAGAAAGAGAGTCGGTAAGATGGATGGAGACCTGGGCAGGTCTGTAGACTGGTTGGTGAGTGGCTGAGGGAGAAGAAACAGTCCCGGCCACTCTCCAGCCCGAGCTCTCCACACCAGGTCTGCCTTAATAACAACTTGGGAATGATAATCCCAAAATTCTGATGTGGAGAGAAAGATGACGCTGCATCACTTTGATCCAAACGGCACTTTTATGATTGTGCTAAATATGTTTATGACATTTGTAAGAAGAAAGTCTAGAATGCTGAGCGGAACGACGCCTTTGGGAAAAGACATTGATGTTTTCTCTGACTACAGTAACCAGACACTCGCCTCTCGTTCTCACCCAGGCCTTGTGCCCTCCCGGCTCTGTGTTATCCTGCACCTGAGAGGGTGACCTGCGGTGTCTGCTCTTGGAGGAGTCATCCCCAGAGTGGGAATGGGATCTTCACGCGTCCTCCCAGTGAGCTAGTGACAGCGACGCTCCTTACCGAGCCCAGCTGACGGTGTTTGTGTTCTCTATGGGTATTTTCTTCCCCTGGGGCAGGTTGACTGGACCATGTAGAATGATGAGCACTGTGGAGGGTCCCAACAAGAAAGAAAATATTAGAATTTCTGTGATGGTAACTTTTATCTCATTCTTTTAAAGTTGTCATATGTTTCAGTCTATACAACATATTAGTACAATAGCATATGCGTACGATTTGTGGCTAAACAGAAATTCATATAGTAGCGAGTGTGACCAAAAGCTTAATCCTGGGGCAGGAAGGTGCCCAAAATAGTTAGTAGACCGCTGTTTTAAACAGCTAACCCAGCCAACCAAGATATTTTGCTTTACTTCCTTTGTTTTTTGTATTCAAGAATTATGGCTAAGTTTAAGTTAGGAAGGTTGAGAACCACTGCTCCAGCCCGTCTCCAGAACTGCAGCATTGGGCTTTGCTGTCTCCTGTTCTCCCCGCTGTTCGCAGCTGCACACATGATCCTGGATTTACAAAGCCCTGTAAGTTAGGACATCCACCTTTACGTAACAATGTCAGAAACTGCAGATGTCTGGGAAAAACTATTCTGCCCACTTGGGTTAATAGACTATGGTATCAACATCCTCTTTCACTCAGCTCATGCGCACACGACCTCGGGTAGTACCTGTCACATATTTAAACTTATAAATGCAGTGCTTTGGGTTCTGATTTTTGCCTTAACGAGGTTAGGGAGTGAGAGCATTTGCTCCTTTAACTCGTGTCAGTAGCGTTTGGCGGATGTATTTCCATGTAGCCACGTGAAGCAGAAGAAGACATTTGAAAAGCAATTTTTAAAATATTAAGATATATGTTCCATCTCTTATTTGTTTCACTTTACTTGCAATTGAGTTAGTTCAAAATAAAGTACATTTATTTGGCTCCATGGCCTGTGCCGATGGCCCAGCTGTGTCCCGTCCTCTGTGTAATCGTGGTGTACAGAGCTCAGCTGGTGCACAGGCGGGACGGGGACGCAGAGCTTGCAGAGATTTTATGGACCCTGGGGCACGACCTCTCCAATAGGGGCTGACTCAAGGTTGCAAGCTGTCAGAGCACCTGATAAGTACTTAATAGAAGTCCTTTCTTCATGACAAGGATGAAATACACAGTGGCTTAGAGATGGTGAACCTGGCCAGGCCTGGGCTGAGGCCGCATCTGACTCATGGTGATGGAGATTTCGCTGCCCTCTCGGCCTCTTTGTTTGACCTGGCCGGGTCGGGCTGCAGTCACTCTCATAACACGTTTCCATGTCACAGGTTTCCACACATTCTTTTTTCCTGATCTCTTAACTTTTATGATAACAACCCCCAAGGCAGGGCGTTCCTTGTACTCCCGACAGTCTTTGGGAAAGGAAAACTCCAGCCTTCTCTGTGGGTGAGGTTTCCAGGCTGTGCTGCACCAAATAGCACTTTACCAATAAACGAGGCAGCTGAAAACCTGCCCCTCCAAGGCCAAGCGGAACGAGGCAAAGCATCCTCCCTTCCTTCTGGCGGTGCCTCTCACCCCTTAGACACCTGGGTGCATACTCGTCCTTTCATTTACACAGATGACTGGTCTATATCACAGGTTCTTCAGGGGATGCACAATTAATCAAATCGTGACCAGGATTATGTGATCTGAAGAGTTAAAATCTGGGCCTCTGGCATTTGTTCTGTATAAGGTTCACGTAAACATTCTGTTGCTCTACTCAGCTTATACTCAGTGGAGATGAAGTGGCAGCCCCAGTCTCTCTCTGGAAGGGCTTGTGAGTCGCTACCTGGTTGTGTGGTGGAGGTACCCGTGAATTGTCTCAAAACAATGTTAGTTGATTTTTCTTAGATTCCATGTTCATTTGGGTGGTTTGGAGAAATACCCACCTAAGCCACCCCTTGGGTTATGTCTTCATGGGGGTGGGGAGAGGGAATTTCTCTTAGAAGACTTAGTATGGGAAAAATTCTAGAAAAACTGCCATATAAAGCTTCTAGAAGCGTAGGACCAAATTTGAAAACATGGGCTTAGGAGATCTTTTAAAGGAGTTGTGCATTTATGGAAGTAAACACTGGTCCCAACCGGCCTGGACCGTGTCAGTCTCCCCGGTGGGCTAGGGAGTTTGGTGGCTCAGAGGTGGGGAGAAGTGGGGGCCAAATTGCACAGGGAGGGTGAGAACTGGCCACTAGGATGATGTCACTGCTGCCCTGCTGCTCCTGGGACACACTGTCGGGTAGCCAAGCACCCAAACCCACTCATCAGAACTGTATAACAATTTCATTTTAGGGACAGTCACACCATCTGAATGTATTATTATTTTGGTTCATCCTCTACACCAAATAAGCCAGCCAAATACCAAGGAAAGCAACACATTTGAGCTTCCTGTAGTTTTGGAATCTGGAGGCATTTACCTCTTATCTATTGAGAATATGAGAATAATAATAGTAGAAACTTAAGTCAGAGACTGTGGTTTCTTATTTAATATCTTTAGACACTAAAAGATTTGCATCTAGATTTAAACAGGATTATACCAAAAATATTTAATTCTAACAGTTCAAGGAAAGTGCTGCTGAGTGCGGGATGATGGACTTGCTGCAGTTGTAAACACATGGGTCACAATGACCAGCCGTGGTATTTCTTCCCTCACCAGTGTGACTCTACGTGACTGGATGCTGCCACTCTCCCCAGGGCATTGCATGGGGCAGCCCAGGTCTCAGGGCTTCTGAGTGCAGCAGAGAACAATCTACTGTGCCACCATCATTGTTTCCAACAGAGTACGAATTTTATTGTTAAACCTGTGAGAATCCCAACAGCGTATTAGAAATGGAGCCATCACGACAGGTGAAGAAACCATTTTTGTGATCACCTGCACATCCTACAAATGGCATGTCTCACTGCACCCTGGGCCCTGCGTGCCGGTCATACGGAATCAGTGCCACCTGACCACTATTTTCTCTCTTTTTAAATGTTCTTCCCTTCCTTCTCATGTGTAGAATTTTCATTCAATTGTCGCAGCCAGACTCAAATGCTACCTCCTTGTGGGGGCCTCCACCTCTCGTGCCTCTTTCCCCCTCTCTGTTTGGAATGAGCCCTTTCCTGCTGTGTTTCTGCTTGACAGGCACAGGGATTACCTGCCCGTCCTAGACTCCCTGCTACACTATTGCCCCCGTGCAGGCTGAGGCCTCTGCATTAGTGGGAACTCAAAACAGCACTGTACATCCTTACCCGTTTAACTCTTGGGCCACTGAATGCATTTCTGCTCACAGGGCCTTCTCCTGTTCTCAGAGCCACTCTGAAGACGTGGGCACCTTCTCCCTGTAGATGTCTCTGGCTGAGGCAGCTGCCCTTCCACCCAGCAGCCTACAGCAGGGTGCACAGTCTTATCAGAGCAGCAAGAATAAGG
>NW_003852575.1:1499957-1500183 GCF_000181295.1 Otolemur garnettii | reverse complement strand
CCCTCCTCCATCTCCCTCCCCCCTCCTCCTCTCCTTCTCCTCTCCTACCTCCCCCTCCTTCTCCAGAGAGAAAGAAGGAGAGAGATGATGGTGTGTCTGTGTGTAGCACCAGAAACATTACTGGTGACTATTGAAATGTTATTACTTCAGGTTTGTAACATTTAAAAATTTTTGATTGTAGGAGATAAGCTCCCCTTGCTCAAGACATGGCAGTTCGCCTCAATGT
>NW_003852575.1:1498768-1499754 GCF_000181295.1 Otolemur garnettii | reverse complement strand
TTCATTAGCATTATAATGTGTAGCTTCACTTTGGGCCAGCAAGGACAGACAGCCAGTCTCCCTTATGTTTTTACTCTAAACAAAATCAATTGTATATGTGTTCCTCAGCCTTCACACTAAATTGTAATCTTAAACGGTAGCTTCGTAATGTTACTTGACTTCTTTGTATATGCTAAATTCTTACAGAATGTTGGAAAGTATATAAGATAATCAGTAAAGTTTAGCTGGGCTGCCAACCAGAGCGAGTCCCGGTCTCTCTTAAATTATCATTCTGTCTACAGTTCTTTCCCCTGTGTCTCTGATCAGAAGCTCCAAAGAACACAACATCATTTGATGTTGATTTTCCTTTTGTGTTTGTCCTCTAAGGCTTCAGTCCCCCACCCCCAGGATGTGGACCAGTACCAGCCTGTGTCCTGCTAGGAACTGGGCAGCACAGCAGCAGGCGAGCATGTGAGTTGGGAAGTTTCATCTGCATTCACAGCTGCTCCCACCACTCCCATCGCCCCCTGAGCCCTGCTTCCCGTCAGATCAGGGGCAGCATCAGACTGTCACAGGAGCATGAACGCCACTGTAAACTGCATGTGAGGGATCTAGGTTGGGCACTCCCTGTGCCACACTGGTGCTTGATGATCTGCGTGGAGCTGGGGCGGTGATGTGAGTGCTGGGAGTATCTAGTCCCAGGAAAACGAGCTCAGGGCTCCTGCTGGCTCTGCATTATGGTGATTGGTGTAATTATTTCAGTATCGAGTACAGTGTCATAATAATAGAAATAAAGGGCAGGGTAAATATCAGCCTCTTGAATCATCCCCAGACCATGCCCCTGACTTCCATCTATGGATGAATTTTCTTCCATTGAATGGTCCCTGGTGCCCAAAAGGTCAGGGCCACTGCTTAAATGGAATCCACCTCCCCCGCTCAGCACACACTACTGTTGTTATTTGTTCAGACCACTCTTCCCTGACTCAGAATCACAAAACTGAAGCTGC
>NW_003852575.1:1495803-1498322 GCF_000181295.1 Otolemur garnettii | reverse complement strand
TTTTAACTTTTGCCCTCGGAGGACATGTTCCATCCGGGGTGAGGTGGAAACTAAGACGAATGCATAATTTCATTTGCATGTTTCTAGTCAAGCCCTAACAACAAGAAGGAAACACTGAATTACAATGAACCAAAATTGCTATCATGGCCTCGCTCTGCTGGGAAGGGTCTACAGAGTATTTTGACTTCTCTTAATTGTGAAATGTTTTGCTAGCTTGAATGGCATCTCTCAAAGCGTCAGAAGTTCGCCCTCGGCCCCAGTTCTCCCTGCTTTCTGGTTCTCCTAGACTGGATACATCACTGATATGGTGCAGGGGGCAGGGCAGAGGCCTCTTCCATGGTCTGCAACAGTGTGGAGCTCTGGTATCTGCTCAGGTATCGCACTTGAGAATGGGCAGAACTCTGGGTATCAGTGCACGTGCGAACACACACAATTTGAAAAGTGGACATTTCACATGCTTCTAGGGCATCTGCTGCCAGGAGAGACAGGGAGAGAGTCGGCGCCTCTGTTTCTGCCTGAGCTCGAGTAAGGAAGGGGCTCTTCCTCAGATGTTCCGCTCCGCTTAATTGGCTCTGAATTCCGAGCTGGTGCTAACGAGGACGTCAAACACTGGCTCCTTCCTCTCTCATTCGTGAGCTCTATCGTGATAGCATTTAGTCTGTCCATCTCTTGTTTTCAGATGCTCAGGTCATTCTGCCTTCCCCTGCAGACATAGCTGGGAGACGCTGACCGGCAACCCCAGCGGGAGATGACCACAAGCTGGATCCAGCAAAGGGGTGGCGCCGACCAGGGCTCTGACTCAGCAGTGTGTTTGGGGTAGAAACTAAATCCTCCTTGACACCCCCTCTCTGAGATGAGGCTGATGACCGATCCTGGGATATCTTGCTGGATTATGTTATGTCACCCTACCTCACTTTCTAATTTTGGAGTAGAATGAAGGGACTCGGCAGATCAACGTGGCTTGCTCCTGCTGGTTCCCTGGCAGTTGACATCTGTGCAGTGTCAGTAATGCCCTCTTCCCTCCCCCACACCCCTGCACCCACCTTCACTGGACAGAAAATCCACAGGAGTTTCTCATGACACAAAGTGCCTTAGGCTCTATAGGTCACCAAGAAGACGCAGAGCCATGGTCTGGGCTCAGGAAATAGTTTCACTGCCCCTCTCCTCTCCTCCCTGCAGACCCCCACATGGAGCCAAGCAGCCTGTGCTGACAGGTGCCTGCCCCACCCTGCTGTGTTCTCCAGGGCCAGGGCCATAAGCATCTAATGCTCAGCAATCACAAAAGCAAGTGGGCTTTGTGCTGATCCCTCTAAAATTAGGTTTCAAGCCTTCTTCGTGCATCCCTTCCCAACACGCAATTGCAATTCTCTCTGAAGGTTTTAATTAAATGACTTCTGGAGTACCTGTCTGATTTCATGAGACATAATAGCATCCATTGGATCAAGAGTTCCATTGTTCAAAACATGGGAACTAAAAATAGGAGCCAGGGACTGGCAGTGGGCTTAGCATGTCTGCCTGTGCAGAGAAGAATGTGGACCATGTGAGCACTGAGGGGCGACCAGCGGCATCTCCAAACGGGAAGAAAGCACTTGCCCAGCCACTTCGGTGATCACCATCTGCAGACTGGCAGGAGAAAGTCAAAGTGGCTTCCAGGGAGAGACAGTACCTCAGCCAGAAATCAATGAATGGCTTGCAAGTATTAGGACATTTAGAGTGAAAATTAGCTTGTGTCCCTTTACGAAACTTCATTTTGAGTTGCTTTTAGGCTTGCAGAAGAGTTGCAAAAAAATAGTACAGAGTTCTGTATCCCCTGATTCAGGACCTCCTAATGGTAACATCTACCAAAACCGAGGTGCGAAGATCACAAGGAGACATGAGCGTTGGCTCAACACTGCCAACTAAATGGAGACGTTATTCAGATTTCAACAGGTTTCCAGCCAATGTCCTTTTTCTGTTTCAGACCCAGTCCGGGATATCACCTCATACTTATGTATCACGTCTCCCCAGTTTCTTCCAGTCTATGGCAGCTCCCTGATCTTTCCTTCTCTTTTGTGACCTTGACCTTTTTGAAGAGCACTGATTAGTTATTTTAGAATATCCCTTAATTTGGTTTGTCTGATTTTTTTCTCATGATTAGATTGGGCTTCTGCATTTGTGTCTGACAGAGGTGAGGGGCCCTTCTCAGGGGCTGTGATGCCAGTTTCTCTCTTGGTGATGTTAACCATGAAAAATTACTGTTTTCCCCTTTGTAACTGATACACATTTATTTCCCTGGAAGCTGTAACAATAACCTATTCTTAACATTTTTCTCACTGATTTCAGCATCCATTTGTGAGTTGTGACTGAAGACATTTTTATAACGGTGGGGTTCTAATGGTGCGTTTATATTTTCTTCATTCTTTCTATAATTATTAATTGAAATTTCTGAAGAAGGAAGTGTTATTCCATCTTCCCTACTTATTTATTTATTCAGTGATTTATTTACATCATTATGAACTCAGTTATTTATGATTGGGGGG
>NW_003852575.1:1494174-1494980 GCF_000181295.1 Otolemur garnettii | reverse complement strand
CCCTGTTGCTCACTCCCATGCTCCCATGTTCTTCCCAGGTGGATCCAGTGCCCTGTGCCCTGTCATGTGTTCCCATGGTCCCATGATCTTCCTGTGTGGATCCTGTGCCCTGTTGTGGGCTCCCATGATCTTCCCGTGTGGATCCAGTGCCCTGTGCCCTGTCATGTGTTCCTATGGTCCCATGATCTTCCTGTGTGGATCCTGTGCCCTGTTGTGTGCTCCCATGATCTTCCCGTGTGGATCCTGCACCCTGTTGCGTGCTCCCATTCTCCCATCCTTTTTATTTGACCCCTTCTTCACTTTTTAGGACCACAAATCCTCCATGTTTGTCTTACATATTTTTCACTCCAGTTTTGGAATCAAGCACTCCTCCATAAGCCCTGATTTCTTTTATCGTAAAATAGAATTTAGGAACCAAGATCTGGGCTCTGATGCTGTTAGAGTGTCGTTCTATCCAGGCATGTCTGTGTGCTAACCCGCACGCACAGACATACCCATATTTGTTGCTGCGTGTGTTTATCTGTATATGTGTTTTATGTAAACACAAGTCCATGCTGGTACTTCTGACTCCCATCCAGTTCCACTTGGTTTTCTCTGGCCTTCACTTCCCTTGCTCTGTAATTTCTTTCTTTGGCTATGAGAAGCCTGACTCTCATCATCCACAATTCCTTATTTGTCATCCACAGTACACACTTAAACTGGTTGAAAATTGCTAACCAATACCCCAGAGAAAAACATTTCCCAAATAAGGTGCCGTGCGGAGGCTGGTTGTTGCTGTCCTTAGCCATCCAGGGTGGAGTCAAAGC
>NW_003852575.1:1490849-1493649 GCF_000181295.1 Otolemur garnettii | reverse complement strand
TGTGGTGACCTCATACTCAGGAACAAACAGGAGCAAACTAGCCATTTATTCTGCAATGGGGTGAATGTCGCATTCATCTGGACCCCTTGGGTTCTGGTGTACCCATCATCTTAGAAAACGATGATGAGGGTGAAATGCTTTTGTTAACCGTTAAGTGACCTGTGCGTGAGGCCAGCAATGTGTATTTTAAATTAAAATTCAAGGGAAGCTGGCAAACTTTGAAGTCTAGATTTTTGCAGTTGCCACTAAAAAGGAGCAGTTTCCAAATGAGACGTCAAGGAGCTCCAAAGCCTCTCCCGGGATTTCAAATGCTGTCAGGTGCTCCGCAAAGCAAAATTACCCTGTTTTGCTTTAAATTGAAAAGTGACATCGTGAGCATCCCTCCCTTTCAGGAGTCAGCTGTGGCTGTCACACCACCCAACCCCAAATGACAGACTCATTCCCCAAAGGACAGAATGTGAAGGAGCCTAAACAAAAGTTCCAGGCTGAGCCAGGGGTGCTTGGGGCCCAGCAGAACAGGGGACTTTCATTGGCTCTCTTCTTTTCTAGACTTTGCCTCAGGTAACACCAGGGTCATGTGTACTGATTACACTTGATAAACTACCAGAATTTGGGGTACCTCTTAATGCCCCACGCTGCCCCTCTTTGCTTCCTATCGGGGCTGAGTGCCTGGTGTTGCCCTCATTGCGCCGTAATTAGAATTGCTCAAGATTAAAACCCTCCCCCTCCATCTGCCTCCTCTCTCTCCCTCCCGCCCACCCACCTTGCGGATGTAATTTCGGCCGGATTCTGACGTTTATGTATCCAGACTTGCCATTGTCAGCATCGTTTTGCTTAGTGTTTATTTCCATTTCTGAGGGGTTGTGTCAGGCAAACGCATCCTGTTCTCTAAGCGAGGAAGCCCCAGCCAGACAGTTGTCAAGGCAACAGAAAATGCACACTGTGAACTACCAAGAAAAGGCTGTTTCTGGCTGCTAAGAGTCTCTACGCTGTTGAAGCTCAAACTTAATTTTCAGGCTTGGCAAAAAAGATCTCTTTTATGGCTAATTATAAAATGTACCCAGTGTTATTAGGCTGGGTGATAGATGATTGCCTGCTAAATGTGATGTGAAAAATTAAGGCAGTTTTCAAAGCAGAGGGACCTAAATTAAGTGTGCCTAAAGGATCGATTGCTTATTCCTGTCATTTGTCATAGTCCAAACACAACAGCTGAATGTGTGTGCATGTGTGTGTGCGCGCACACACGGGCTTTCCTGTGCTCATCTATCTGCGTCTCATCATACATTTCCCTGTTCAAAACAAGGCAGGAAGTGCTCCATCCATATATAGATTTTTGGTGGGGGGGCAGGGGGGAAGGGACTTTAAATAAAATTTCTGTTGGCCAACATTAAGAGTTGTACAGTACTCCCAGCAGGTGAGATTGTAAAATTCAAATTTGCAAGCTAATTTCAGATGGTAAGCTGACGTTCTATCACCTCCTTATTTGTCTATTTATTTTGTGATTATTTTCCCACATATTGGTTTGTCAACAAATTCCAAATGAATATATTTTAACTTAATAAAGAATATGGTGATTAGGGATTAAAGGAGTCAGGGTGAAAACATTGATATGATAATTTGCCTTCTTAATAATATTTTTTTTCTGGTTTTTTTTTTTTTTTGGAAAACAGAATGTCTTTGAATCTAACTTTGTATGAATGATGGATGCATAGCCTGGTGGCCAATCTGACAGTCAGTGGAAAGTCAGTGAATATAGCTGCTGAATAATCTCATTTAAGGATTCTTTTTTTCTTTCCTGGGTAAGCCTCCACCCACTGTAAACAAGGTAAACACAGGCTGAGGTTGACATGATCGAGCGTCTTTCCCGTGGCTCTCACCCTGGGGAAAGGAAAACCGGCCATCTTTTAGAAGAGAAAGTTTCATTTATCTGAGGGAGAGGGAAGAGCTCTCTCTCTACACTTGGCAAATAAAATAGCATTTGTAGTTGTCTCTCAGGTACAGAACATTAACGAGGATGAAATCCTAGAAGATAAAATGGTGTGGAAACTAATTCTACTTTAACTTTTACTATAGATCATGTTTACTCATACACGTTAAAACAACATGCCTCACTTTAGCCTGAACTACTCATAGGACTTTGATTTATATGCTGGGCTTATCTGCTGAGATGGGGGATGGGAGAGGTAACTATCTGGTAAATGGACATGTTAACCAGGCTTGTTTGGATAACTTACAGCAAGAAACCAAGTTTTTATTTCCTCTATAGCTTAGGGACATTATTGCTCTTTATAGCATTTCTACATGTGTTCAAACAGGCCCTAAATGTAGGTGTCCAGTATATTAAAACTAGAGCTTCATAAGAGGACTGTGTATAATTAACTCTTGATTTAAGCTCCCTTTTTATTTCATTTCTATCTCTGGTTTAGAGGTAGTGGGAGGCTGTGAAATGAAAGAATGGTCCAAAATAAGAAGCTGCAGTGAAGTAAAATGACTGAAATCTGCTTCCCAGGAGCCAGCTGTCTTGGACTGGCTTGATAGCACAAGCCATTTCTGCATGCACTGGGGTCCTGTTATCTCAAGTAAGGTAGGAGATGGGGGAAAGTAGAGGAACAAAAATCAGACAAGGCAAGACTTAGTCCAGCTCTCAAACACCCCAGAATGGGGAGGAGGTTGTGAACAGCCAGTGTGTACCAAGTCCCTGGTCACTACATGGGTAAGCTCCGCCAGGACACAGAGGAGGAGCCTAGAGGAGCTGGGAAGGTCCCGTGGAAGGGTAGTGTGAGTTGGGTCTTAAAGGTGG
>NW_003852575.1:1475930-1490625 GCF_000181295.1 Otolemur garnettii | reverse complement strand
TTTACACAAGGGCCTGCCATGATCTGATTCCCATTGCTGAGACTCTGGTGGGCAGAAAGACAAGGATGGATTGGAATGATGGTTAAAGGTGTAGACAGGTTCTAGTCTTAAGGTACCACTTAAAGGAGACATGTGAACCTGAAAAAAGGCAGAGGGGAGTGAGGGTGGGGATGAAGGGAAACCACCAGAAAAGAAGGGGCCAAAGTGGGAGGGAACCACGGTTCCCTGGTTGCTCATTTCAGCACAAGCACCTACTGGCCTGTTGCTCAGAAGATAGACCATGGATAGAGACCCAGCTCAGGATCTTATGTCCTAATCAGACCCAAGGTTCTTGCCTACAGGTACAATGATTGAACTCAGGAGGTCTTGAATTCCCTGAAATGCATGTAAAATGGAACATTCATAGGTACATTTCCTAGGGAACGCATCAGTGACTTTCATCAGTTTCCTAAATGGGTTCTCAGCTCCCAAAAAGATTGACGATGACACAACCCAAGAGGTTGGAAAATAGACAAATGGAGTATAAAGTTCCATCAAAAAATGAGCATCTGTCTTCAGGGTGTTAAGCTGAAGTGAGCGTGACCCCATGAGCAACCAAGGAACAGAGCCACGTCCAGAGAGACTGGAAACCCCTGGCCTTTGAAGCTGAGTTTCAACATTGCCCTTCCCAGCTTCATCTGTTTAATCTTTCCCTGATATCTACTTCAATATATTATTATGAATCAAAGGAAATAGCATGAATAGAGAGCTTATAAACTCTAAAATGCTTTATAATTGTTTAATTATCACTTAAAAGCTGAGATAATGGCCACACTGTTTAATCCCATGGAAACATTCATCAGTTCTGTCCATCACCATTGAGAATATCTGTGACATTCAAAACGCCTGTTGGTGTTCACTAATTCTTTTGTTAATAAGTTGGCACTTAAAGTTAACATGCCTCAGACACTAAGATCTGCTACCAATACACGCCGACGCCTTCCTCCTAATTCAGGGCTAGGTGGGATGTCCCCTGAGACAACACTGAAGGATGACTGAGTGAGTCAGAGGGGGGACATGGAACATAATCCAGCAGTGCTGTAAAGTGAGGCAGTCAGTTAGAAATAATATCCAGCTTCTCAGTGCCACTTAAATGACACTGAAGTAGCTACAGCATGGTGGTGTGATTATGCTTCCACATCACTGTGATGAGTCTAAATAGGAAGGAAGCGCTGTGTGCAGGGAGCAATGGTAGCAAAAAATGTCTAATGGGATTTGTCAGATTTGTTCCAAAACTGAAAAGAGTCAACAAATTCTACAAATTTAAAGAAATTTGCTGTCAACTTTGTAGCTGATTTGAGAACTTTGGGCATGTAAAGTGCACTCAGATTGCAAGAACTGGGTGTCGAGCCATAGAACTGATAACAGAGTTGATGGGCCACATATAAAGAGATGCTGAGGGACATGGATTGCTTACACTGAAATTCCCAAGATAAGGAATAAAAGAGAGAACTCCCTGCTTGAGGTGTCTAGAATAGTCAGGGGTGATTTAACTTTGAGCAAATTATCCACCTAAAGTTCCTTACCAATTTTTTTAAAGGCAACTTTTAGGCACATACTGGAAAGGAAAGTTAAAGGGATTCCTTTCTTAAATGAATTATTACAAATGGATTTGATTAGAAATGAGCAGATGAAATTAAAATGTTGAGATGAATAAAGGCAAAACTATCATTCTTCTATTGTGAAGGTCAAATGAAGGGTGGTCTATGTCAAAGTAAAAAGATAAGAGCAAATAAAGCAAAATAAAGACCATTGTGGGGTTGCCCAATCAATGTGTCCCTCGCCAAATTCATGTGTTGAAATCTTAACACCAATGTGATAGTATTAGGGTGTTGGGTCTCTAGGAGGTAATAGGTTATGAGGAGGGAGCCTTCATGAATGGGATTAGTGCCCTTTCACTGGGGATGCCAGAAAGCTGTCACCCCTTTTGCCCATGTGAGGATGCAACAAGAAGGCATCTGTCTGGAAGAAAGCCTTCAGTAGAACCCACCCCTGCTGGCACCTTGATCTTGGACTTTCAGCCTCCCAAACTGTGAGAAATACATTTATTTATGTTGTCCTTAAGCCACCCAGCCTATGATACTTTGTTACAGTAGTTGGAACTGACTGATAGGTTGGGAGTCAGCATTCTCAAATTCTCTGCATTTTAGTCTTGGCATGCAATGGCTGGGGTGGGACAGTGGGCATGACACTTTACAAAATTGCTTCCTGGCTTTTAATCTGAACCAGAGTGAGCTCAATCACCACTTCCTACCTAAGATAATTGCACAAAAACATTTTATAAACCATTCTATATAAATAGTTCATTTGAGTATCATCTTGAAATTTTTAAAAATGTCTACATGAAAATTTTCTCAGCTTATCATCACCACCTTCTACCCTTATAGAAAAATATTTTCATGCTCTATTTGATTCAAATTTTTAAAAAATAGAATCAGGGGAAAATAATTATCAACCCTAATTGATGTCAAGCAAAGTTGAAAAAATCTCTTATTAGAGTCTGAGTGCCCTTGGGTATGAAACCCAAATGGTAACAGTGAATGTGAAAGTGTTTTGTAAACTCTACTGCTCATTGCAAATGTCATTTATTTTAATTTCTCACTTACTAAAGGCTGATTTTCTGATCTTTTTGCTGCTGGTATATTTTTTCTTCAGTAAGTTCAAAAAAATTAAAAATTCATTATTACTGGCTTCAGATACCTCCCTGGGAAGTCTGAGGGTTTTTATTATTACTATTATTATTATTATTATTTCAGTATAGATCAGCATTGCCTGTCTGATTCCAAAGGATCTCAAACTGGTTTGTTCCCACTCCAACCATTTATTTCATGAGCTTGCATCTCACCCATCTCTCACCTTTGACCTTAACCTTGCCTTGGAAACATCAGATTCATTCCCATGTAAGCCAAAAATATTATCTAATTTTCCATCCATTAGGTAATGTCTTGTGATTCAAAATATACTTCAAGATTCTCCTTGTTGAGAAAGCTTACCTCAAGGTCCCTGGAGGGGTGACAAGGATGCAATTCATTAATGACTGTAACTCTTCATATTTAGAGAATGTAGCAGTTAGAAAATGCTTCCTCATACACCATCTTCCATAAGACCTCATCCGATCTTCACTTATATAAAGCATTCCCTGTTGATACTTTTACAGAGTCTTCATCTCCCTACTTGCAGTATCTATCTGTTTTTTGATGTTGTCTACTTTTCCCATTAATATATTAATAATAGTTCTTCTAAATTTCTTGGCTGGGCATGGTGGTCCCTGCCCATAATCCTAGCATTTTGGGAGAATGAGGTGGGGAGGATCACTTAAACCTGGGAGTTTGAGACCATCCTGGGAAACATAGTGAGACTTCACCTCTAAAAAACATAGAAGAATTAGTTGAGCATGGTGGTGTGAACTTGTAGTCCCTGCTACTTGGGCTGAGGCAGAGAAATCACTTGAGCCCAGAAAGTTGAGGTTGCAGTAAGCTGCAATGATAACACTACACCCTAGCCTGGACAACAGAGTGAGATCTTGTCTTTAAATAAATAAATAAATATTTCTTTTAAACAGAGTCTCCCTTTGTTGCCCTGCAGCAACTTCAAACTCTTAGCCTCAAGGGACCCTCTTGCCTTAGCCTCTCAAATAGCTGGAATTACAGGCTCCTGCCACAATGCCTGGCTATTTTTAGAGATGAGATCTCACTCTTGCTCAGGCTAGTCTCGAACTCCTGAGCTCAGGTGATCCACCCAACTCAGCCTCCCAGAGTGTTAAGATTATAGGCATGAGCCACCATGCCTGGCATAAATAAATTCCTTAATAATTCCAACATGCATCTCTATCTGAGTCTAGTTCTTAAATTTACTTTATCTCTTCAGGGTTTTTTTTTCTTATATTTTGGCATGCCTTGTAATTTTTGGTTGAAAACCAGACATGCCATATTGAGTAATAGAAACTAAGGTAAATAGACCTTTAGTGTAGGAGTGTGAGATTTTTATTTATTTATCTATTTATTTATTTATTTATTTTTGCAGCTTTTGGCCGGGACCAAGTTTGAACCCGCTACCTCTGGTATATGGGGCTGGTGCCCTACTTCTTTGAGCCACAGGCGCTACCCATGAGTGTGAGATTTTATAGCCATCTGGCTAGGAGTTTGTTTGGATTTAGTGTTTGCTGTAATTGAAGGTGCCAGAAGTTTTAAATTTCTCTAATATTTTTGTTTTGTCTCATCTCTTTAAATTAGGCTTCCCTAAATACTCCTCCTTAGGGAGAATCCTTGTTAGCTCCTCTAGCTGTACTCTCCTGTAATTATACTGGATTCCCATTAATGAAATGGTGAGGTGCAGGGGAGGAGGCACAACTTAAAATCATATGAATAAATCTCAGTCTTCTAATTCGTCTGTGTCTTGGGGCTGTGGCCACCACAAGGCTTCCTCCACTGGTATTCTACCATCCCTTTCCTCCTATTCCCTTTCCTAACTGCAGCCTTGTCAATTTGTCTCCTTGAAGCCACAAACCTTGTTGACTGTGTGTTTTTTATTGCCTATTAGAGAGGAAGTTTAGAAGGATCTGTAAAGGGAGGAACACTCTTCCTTAAGTTGGGATACATCTCTGGCAAAGATTTTTCTCATAAAGCATAGGCCTTTGTTATGGATGCATTACACAGAGATTACTCTCCCTTCCCCTATGAGAGCTGTGAAGGGATCTCTCAGCTCTTCATCTTGAGAACTTATGAGTTTCTTGGAGATAAAGCCAGTGATGATGTGGGCACCCCTTCAGACTGTGGCCCCCAGGAGTTTCTCATTTTCATACTAGTACATGCTCACAGCTGAGAGAAAAATTACTACTTGACTATTCCTATCAGTTTATGCCACTGGTGGCTTCTGATCCAGGTAACATCTAGGCTATGTTTCTCTAGATTTTGGGGTAAGCAGATATAGGCTATATTGTCTGAAACCTCATGCTTGTCATGCATAAATGTCTTTGATTTTCTGAGAAAAATGGAATGGCAATTTCTAAACTCTTTATATGTCAAAACTGGAAGCAGAAGTCCAAAGTCATTCCATTTACCTGAGAGCCTTCACCAATTTCTAAGAAAGAAAAACCAAAATCTGTAAATAAGGTACCATCACCTTGTTGCCATATCTCTATCTGCCTCCATGGAAGAAGAAGGCTAGCAAAAAAACAAGAACAAAAACAAAGCAAAACAACATCAACATCAACAAAAAACCCCAAATGATGAAATAGATTTGAGGCATAAAATCTCAAGCATCCCACACTGGAAGAGTGTGGCAATGCTGAGGGCCCTGTCTGATTGTAGCCATCAAGGGTATTTTGTGAGGCATCAAGGCTCCCAGAGCAACCTCCAAAGATTTCTGGCTTCCTGGACATTTATACATCTTCTCGCCATAAAAATCACTGGAACTCATAAAAATCACAAAATCAAAATCATTGCATGTTAAAAATGGAAGATTCTTAGGGCTTTTCTAACAAATGAGGAAACTATACCCCAGAAAGTCTCTTTCAAAGCCATATAGTTATCTCTTGACAAATAGGGGGCTGGAGAGGTCTTCCCTTTTGGCAATGCTTTCTATTCCTACTCTAAATTTATTTGTGTTTTTATTTTAGTCTACTCTTTGGGGCATAAGACTTCTATGTACTCATATATATGTATTTCACCTTAGTGTGTTGGCTCCCTTAGGAGGTAGAAACTGGTTCTTTATGTTATTACTTAACTCTTATAGAGTTTTACAAAGGCAAAAATGTCAAAAGAAAAATAGAGAAATATAGAAATAGTGAAGATGGAGGGAAAGGCAGGAGACATCCATTTATTTTCCTTCAACCTTGTTCTCAAGGCATTTTATGAACATATCATAAAAATATATTTCTCATAAATCTGCCATCACCTCCATCAGCCTCCAATTCCATCTGAGACAGTATTAGAAAAAGAAATGAGCAAGATATTTACACTCTTCTTGTTCATAGGATCAAATGATGAGAAAGACTTTGATGAGCCCAGTGGAAAGAGGAGTAAGGCCCTGCAAGAATAATAAACCCAAGTGTAATAATAAAATCAAGTGAACAACAGGAAGTGTTTACGCAAGACTTAGATTCTTCAATGTGAGTTATCTGAGGACACCTTTGAAATTGGTCTTTTTGTTTTGTTTGTCTGAAATGTAACATAGCTTTTGTGGTGTACGTGGTTATCTTGGAGACTTGGCTGTCAGAGTAGGAAGGGAGGTGGGAGTGAATCTAGTTCACCATTCTTTATGCTGTGCTGGAGTCCACTGAACCACCATGGACCCTCTGCTAACCCTCAGCAATTCCACACCAACTTACTTTACATCCTGGACCTTGGTTATTCGAAATTCCTTTCTCTTGTTAAACTGAATTCTATTTCCTTGTGAATCAATGAATTGGACTTAATTATTTCACAAAATAAATATACTTGACAATTGAGCCATTAACCACAGTATAAATTTTATACTAATTAGATATAGTCTTTCTGAGTAGAAATCCTGAATAAAAATTTGACATTCTATTCCTTTATTTTCATGAATCTCTGAATAGTATGAACCAAAATGGCTAGCCTTGGTGATTTAAGGAGTTCAGTAAATTGACCTATAAATAAAGCTGGGGTAAAAGAACTTTGGAATGTATTATTTCTCCCTAAGGAGTGAATGAGCACCTGTCCCTACCAGGCACTCAGTGTAGGAGTATGACTTCAATTTGTGGAGATTAAGGATCACTTTCTCATCTAGAGTGTGAATGAATATTAATTAGAGTATTATATTAAAGGAGGCATTTCCAGTTATAGTTATTAAGATGCACAGGAAAATTGGCAGCTGTGAGTATATTTAGAGAAAGCATGTTGCACTAGACATTAGAGAGTGTGTGTCACACTAAATGGAATGGATGAGATTGAAATTAGTTATCTGAATATTCATTCCTTTCAGAAAAACATGGAACCCTTTAATTAGAAAAACTTGGGAGACATATTTGGTATTGAACTCAAATGACTTCAGGCAGGTGGTTTGTTCTAACTCCAAATACTGGTCCCGTTGGAGGGCAGCAAGCTGATGGCAGGAGGGATGTGGAGGAGGGGAGGCCTGGAGAAAGAGGACCAAAGAAGAATTGGCCCTGAAAAGCAAAGCAGAGGTTCTTCACCTCCTCCCAGTGGGGTCAACTGTGAGGGGAGACAGCAGCAATGACAGGAAGGGACACCAACCTCCAGGGCTCCACAGATAAGCTGAGGAGACAACCTGTGTGTATATTCAGTCTACATATAAAAAACGCAAATAAAAATTGAATACCAGGAGATTACATGCCTATGGACATGAGAGATAGGAGAGAAAGACAAAGTTACAATGTGACATCACTAGTTAAAGGAATTCTGGAGGGGCAGGAGGATCTATTATGGTAAATATAAGAATCTTTGGATTTATTAATTTTAAAACAAAAATAGTGAGTCCATTTTAAAAAAATTAACTGTGATTTGAATAATAACATTTTTAGTAATGATTCAAAATCAAAATCTTATTTGTTAAAAAGAATGTTCTATGCATGTCTTATTGCACATATGTGCATCTATTACCAGCTGTTTTTGTAAACCTCACAGCCAGAGTCACCAACCAATGATGTGTACCACACTAATTTTAAAGGGAGCTGTCCAAATGAGTTATTTAACTCACAAATATATTCATAGTTTCAAAGAGAATAGACTCAACTCACAAATATATTCATAGTTTCAAAGAGAATAGACTCACTCCCTTAGAGAATTTTCAATGGTGATGTAAAGCTTACTATCAATTAGGTAAGAAGTGTTGGGGTGGGGATGGGGTAAGTGGAAGGAGCCACTCTTGGTTCTCATAGGACTGAGTTTGCAATGAGAACTTTAATTTAAAAAAACTTGCATAAAACAAAGCTAAAATTTCTAACCTAGTTGTTAACAAAATTACTTGAGGCTTAATGGTCTCTCCTTGTTTAGTGTTTATATAGCAGTTATGTAATTTGCTGCCATGATGACAAGTGCATAGTATTGTGGTCTGCTCTCCAAACTGGGGAGCAGAGGGTAATACTCCCCACCCCCATGCAATAGCAGCTGCCTAAATCGGAATCTCTCCACATGTCATTCACAAGCATACAGATCTATGAAGATAACAAAAAATATCATCCATAACCCTCACTTACAGCAAAACTAGGAGATAAAAAATGGTACAAACTCTTAAGCATTACTAGGAGATCATCTGAAACCAGTCATCTGTTTCAGGCCCCAGACTGAAGAGAGATGGGCAGGACTGGATGGAGGAGATGAGACTGCAGCAGGGGACATAGTGGGAGGGGAGAGACAGCAGGGGACATAGTGGGAGGGAAGAGAAGGCACCCACAGAAAAAGAGGAGCTGCCCAGAGCCAGAAGATATTGAGAACGGATGGCTGTGAGGCTGCGGGACCCACCTTCTACTGTGGAATTGAGAGGAAGTGGTGTGTGTTTAATAGGACCTGGGCTGTTAAGTCTTCCAGGAAAGAGGTAGGTAACTTCACCAGGGCTGCTGGTGAAGTGAAAAGGTAGCAAAAGTGAGAGGTTATAGGAAGGACAGGGAATAACACCAGAAGGCACTTTGGCCATCTCTACAATTTAGAAGACAATGAAAAAGTATACCCTACTTACAAAGCAACAGTTAGACATAAACGAGAGACAGGCAAAAACAAACAAACCCTCCTCCAGGCCCCCCAAACAACAAATGAAAAAAACCTACACAAATGAGGAAGACTTTAAAACATTCTGGAAAGACCCATGATTAACTTGAACAATAAGGAAATGGCCCTTGTTCATGAATAGAACCACTCAACGTAACCTGTCAATTTCCCCTCAATCAATGAATAAACTTAATACAAAATCACAATAAATATATCAACAAGTTTGTTCTCTCCTCCCTGAGGTAGAACTTTGATTCTAATATGAAATTCATAAAAAATAGAAAAATAGACCAACCACAGTGGCTCACACCTGTGATCCCAGTACTTTGGGAGGCCAAAGCAAGAGGATCACCTGAGGCCAGGAGTTTAAGGTTGCAGTGAGCTGTGATCATGCTACTGTACTTATCCTGAGCAACAGAGTGAGACCTTGTCCCAATAATAATAATAAGAGCTAAGAAAACCCTAAAAAGGAAGATAAGTTGGATAGGGCAAGCACCCCTAATATCTAATGTACTTGATACTAATATAAAACCAATAGATCAACAACTACATGCCCATGTCAGGGAAAAACACAATTATATTCAAGTGGGTGGGAGGAGGAAGCAGAGAAGCAGAATGGGGAGGGGGTGGAGGATTGGTAAGCTTTCACCTAACAGACACAATGTGAGGGTGTACAGCACACCCCCTGGGGGAAGAAGGGCTCAACCACAACTGGAGCTTTGCCTTAGAAACACAGTGTAACCTAATCATCTGTACCTCATTTTAATCTGAAATTTAAAAGAGAATTGAAAAATAAAACAAAATTCACCAAGCTCCCATGTTTAAACTACTCTGGAAATGTTCCCTTAGTAGACAGACCAATGAAATAGAACAGAAAGAAGATCCAATGGAATAGAAGAGAAGGTACATGCATATGGAAAATTTTTATATGATAAAGAATGGGTGTATACTTTGTCATATACAAACTTTCACTTGAGAATTTATGAACCTGACCAAATTATGAACTTCCATTAATTATCAGTGAAGCAATGAACTTCCTTGTAAATGGTGTTGGAACAACTGGATTCATCTGTAAGAGTATAAAATCGGACTCATATTTCACATCATATGTAAGAAGAAATTCCCAAAGATCAGATTTAAATGTAAAACTGAAGCCACACAGTGCCTCAATAAAACATAACTTTGAAGGGAGGAAAAAACTCAAAAGTCCAGAGACAATAAAAATAAAAGGATTGATTAATTCATTTCCATGAGCATGTGTGTTGTGTATATGTGTTTTGATATAACAAAGACTAATCAAAGCTAAAATAAAAGAACATGTTTTTCACCTGAATAACTTAAATCTGTGAATCAAAATACTTTACCTATTTTCAAATGAATGAAAACATAGATAAATACTGACACGACCTTGTAAAATTTGTAAATCTTAAAACAAAAGCCCATTCCCTAAATATTCCAACAGCAAAGTCAATTTAACTACCATTTAATAAAAATAATCTCTGTCTTAGACTTTTTCATAGCAATGTACATCAGATATAAACAAGGGTAACATTTACAGAGATTTAAGGAAGAAAGGTTGTAACCGAGGAATCTAGACTAAACAAGTTCTAACTCACCTGTAAAGGCAAAAGTAAATAGTCAAGGCTTTAGGAAGTAGTTCATGTCCACGCCATTTTGGGAGTAGGGGGGAGAGTAAAAGAAAAAAAAACACAAACTGAATATGGAAATGGTGACATATAAAGTAAAGAACATTTAGATACATTGTAAGTTGTAATATTTACTGAAAATATCACCAAAAAAAAAAAAATTCAGCACATATTTTTAAAATAGTCCTCAAAGAAAAAACTCTCTAGTCTCTAATCTCCCCTCTCAACACATACTCTTTCCTTCCTTCTAAAGTCCCCAATTTTTGTAACCAAAGTTAAAGATCAGACTGAGAAGAAGGACCAGGAATAAAAGGCTGTTAACTTGCTAATTTTATATAAAGAAGCATCAGCAGGAATTGTCTTGGTTGGCAAATAGTCATCGGATGAATACTGGTTCAAGTACATGTTTTAAAATTTAAAGAAACTTTTAAGAAAATTACAATCAAAACATATACCCTTCTAGTTATTAGAGGTACAGTCATTAAAAGTAGTCAATTCACAAGAAAGAGAAAACAAGAATAAAGCAGATAACTAGGAAAATAAAGCTATAAAATGCCAAGTCCCCATGTCTATTTTCTGGTCTATAAAATGTGTGTTATAATAAACCTAACCATAGGCTAATTTTGAGGATTAATAAGATAACATTCAAAAAATATTTAGTATTGTCTGGTTCACAATCAAAACTTAAGTGATATTTATTATTATTATTTACAGTAGGACACAACATTATGTATCAGTAATAAAAGTGAATTTACATAGTTAAAATTTGACTAAAGTATTTTAACCTTATTAAAAGGAAAAAATAATATAATAAATAAAATAATCAAGAGAATTGAAAATTTAGTCATGTGAAAAGAGATATCAAGTAAACACAAAGCAAAAGAAAGTAACAATGGGAATGTAAAGTAAAAAAAATTAGATAATACAGCGATGGTCATTTTGTATTGGCAAATTAAAAAAATCACAGTGAGGATAAAATTGTCCTGAAATTTAATGCTTTAAAACCTTTTCTTTAGAAAGAATACATTCATTCTTTTTTATTCCTTGTATTTATTCAAACTTTTATTTGAGAATTTATGAACTGAGCAAATTATGAAAATTCATTAATCATTGGGGAAACATATTTATAAAGACAAGGAATAAGAAAGAATTTTTAAAGAATTATTCTCAGTATTAATAAATCAAGAAGACTAAAAAATACATAAGATGGTAGAGGACTTTAATAATATAATTAATAAGGTGTAATTAGTATATATCAAACAATATATCTAACATTCTGAAAAATGTGAACAAAACACATATCTTCCATAGTCTATAAGATATTTGTGCATAATACAATCTATCATTACAATGTCATAAAATTAAAGACTAATGGTGGTAAAACATTTCAAAAAAATTAATCATTTGAGAATAAAAAGCAAACCTTCTAAATATTAGCTCCCCCCCCCCAAAAAAAGTAATAGCCATGAAAGATCATATATTCTAAGATAATTCAATGGGGGAAAGACAAGGCCTTTCAAGAAATGGTCTTGGGACAACTGGATACCCACTCACAGAAGGATGAGTTGGAGCCCTACCTCACACCACACACAAAAATGAGTCAAAAATGGAGGGGCTAGAACTATAAAACTCTTAGAAGAAAACTTAAGTGTAAATCTTCATGATCTTGAATTAGGCAATAATTTCCTAGATGTGATATCAAAGCGCAAGCAACAACAACAACAACAACAACAAAAAAAAAACTGAAAACTGAACATCATCAAAATTAGAAATGCTTATGCTTCAAAGAATGTCATCAAGAAAGTGAAGAGAAAATTCACAACTTACTTATATTTTATAAGGAAATTGTATCTAGAATATATAAAGGACTATTACAACTCAATAATAAAAAGTTAACTCATTTTGAAAAATTGGTAAAGGATCTGAATAGACATAAAAGCAGCCAATAAGCACATCCAAAACTAGTTGATGTCACTAGCCACGGGAGAGATCCAAATCAAATCTGCAATAAGACACACGTTGCACCCACTGTGATGGGTATGGCCAAAAGGACAGGTAAAAACACTTGTTAGCAAGGATATAGAGAAACTGGAACCCTCATACACTGCTAGTGTGGATGTGAAATGGTGTAGCCACTTTGGAAAGTAGCCTGGGAGTTCCTTAAATGATTAAATGTAGAGTTATCACGTGATTCAGCAATTTCACAAATGAAAGCACACATCCACACTACACCTTGTATGCAAATGGTCATAAAGGTATTATTCATAATTAACCCCAAAGAGAGGAGTACTCAAATATCCATGAACTAATGAATGAATAGACAAAAGATAATATACCCTTATCATGAAATGTTATTCAGCCATAAAAAGAAATGAAATACTGATATTTGCTCCAACTTGGATAAACCTTGAAGACTTTGTGCTAAGTCAAAGAAGCCAGTTACCAAGGACCCATATTATGTGATTCCATTTGTATTAAATGTCCAAAATAGGGAAATTTATAAGGAAAACAAAACAGATTAATGGTTGCCTGGGGGTGGGGAGAATGGAGTACTTAAGGCTGATTTGTAAAGGAGTGTGGGGTTTACTTGTGCTATCATGAAAATGTTCTAAAACTGATTTTTGCAATGCTTACACAACTCTGTGAATATTCTAAAAACCATTGAATCATACACTTTAAATGGGTGAAGTGCATGACATGTGAATCATATCTCAATAAAGCTGTCAAAAGCCCAAACAAACTCATATTATGACTTCTGCTTCAGAGAAGGACACAGATGTTGCAACAGCCCAGTGCTCAACTCAGTGGCGAGGAAAAAGCCAGATAAATGAGACAATCCTATTTTTAAAGGTTGGAACAATAGTTAGAGTACCTGGCATTTTGTGGGGGAAATTCTAGGGCAGCAGGGATTTTGCTAAGCCTTGGGAAGGACTTAGCCCACACAGAGGATTGGGAACCCAGAGAAGTTTCACTGGTTCATTCAGAACTAGCGTTGACTTGACAGATTTTACAACTCGAGAAGCACCAACATCGTTTGTGTTTTCTGTGTGCTGCGGCTGCATGTGGAGGGTTGGGGAGCAAGGCCAGGGGACCCTAAAAGGCAGAATAAAAGCTGACTTGATCGAAAAATGCTTGGGAGGTTATGTTTCCCCAGAGGCACAGGGACTGCCAATTAGCCCCATTAGATTGTGGTCACATTCTAAAGCTGCACGGGTGGGCGTTGAAGACACAAGTTAAAACCTAAGAAGTGGGCTTGCCATGGTCTTCTGTGGCTGAGGAGACAGTGACCACTAGATTCTCATTCCAAATCCCCGAAGGACCTTTCTCATGAAATAGGGGAGAACCGGAGGCAGCCGAGTCTTAGTGGAACTGCGTATGTACGTACGGTAAGGGTAAGAGGAGGATGGGCAAAAGCAAAAGACGAAGGCATGACGCTAGAGCATTTGCCAAAATGGATAAAACACATCAATCCGCAGATTAAAGACACTCCAAGTAGCTCAGTAAACCTCGGATAGGGTTAAAAAAAGAAATGAAAAGTAAAGAAAATCATACTTAGGTACATTAGAGTTAAACTGCTGAAACCTAGCGGATGAGGTCAAATTTCTTTTCTGAAGCAAATTCATACCCTTACGTGTCATTATCAAACAATGAATTTAAAATATTTTAGAACTACTTATTCATCATAAGAAATTAAGAAAATAATAACAGAACCTAAGATTCCTAAGACAATGGATATATTAAAAATAAAAGCTGAAATTAAGTTATGAACAGAGGGAAAAAACAATTGAATTGATAAAGTAATAAACCTGAAACCTGTATTTAAATCAGGCGTCCTCAAACTACAGCCCCCGGGCCACATGCAGCCACCTAGGACATTTATCCAGCCCACCCGGTGTTTTTGCTGCCACTGCTTGTCCTGCTTAGCAGCCGATTAGTCCCGGGGTCCACAGTCCAGCCCTCCAATGGTCTGAGGACAGTGAACTGGCCTACTGTTTAGAAAGTTTGAGGATCCCTGATTTACATAATAAAAACCCAACACAAAACATACATCACTTCCATTGTTTATTATCTCAACTGAGTAAATTTGATTCAAATAAAAATACATAAATAAGGGAAATTTTAAAAAATGGTTTGACTCTGTATTCAGGAAAAAAATTACACAGGAGATGCCTGTGGCTCAGTGGGTAGGGTGCCAGCCCCATATACTGAGGGTAGTGGGTTCAAACCTGGCTCTGGCCAAACTTCAACAACAAAAAATTAGCCAGGCATTGTGACAGGCGCCTATAGTCCCAGCTACTTGGGAGGCTGAGGCAAGAGAATTAC
>NW_003852575.1:1472344-1475052 GCF_000181295.1 Otolemur garnettii | reverse complement strand
GCTGGGGCTGGGTCTGAACCTGCCACCTCCGACATATGGGGTCAGGGCTGTACTCCTTTAAGCCACAGGCACCGCCCTTAATACATTATTATTAAGTAAAGCCACAGTTTACATTAGGGTCACTCATAGTGTTCCATGGTTTTTAACAAATGTATAATGACATGCACCTGCTATTATGGTGTCTTACATAATAATAGTTTCACTGCCCTAAAAATCCCCGGTAATCTACTATTCATCCTTCCCTACTCCCAATTCCCCGACCTTTTTACTATCTGCAGTATTGCTTTTTCCAGAATGTCACGTCGTTGAAACATGCAGTGTGTAGCCTCGTCACTAGAGAAAGAGGCCTTTGATGTCTTCACCTGGCGGTGTGTGTTAAAGACTCCTCCTCGTGGCCTTTCATGCGTTACAGTTCATCTCTGTCTATTATTCAACGGTGTTCTGTTGCCCAGACGTGGATGCTCTGGCGTTCATCCAGTCGCCTACTGAAAGACATCGGGGTTGCTTCTCAATGTTGACAATTATGACTAAACCTGTTGTAAGCATTTGTGTGCTAATTTGTGTGTGGACATGTTTCTAACTAAAATGGGTAAATCCAAGGAGGTCAATTACTGGGTAAGAGCATTTTTAATTTTGTAAACATTGTCAAAATGATCTGGAGAGTGGCCCTATGATTTTGTCTTCTTATCAGCAATGCATGGGAGGGTCTCTCGGGCAGAATCTCAGCAGCATCTGGTGTTGTCAGTGTGTCTCAGGGTGAGGGATTTTGACTATTCTAACAGGTGTGTAGTTATACCTCATTGTTTCAGCTTGAAAGTCTCTAATGGTGTTAAATATCTTTTTACATGCGTAATTTCCATCTCTATATCTTTGGTAAAGCATATGTTAAGATCTTTTGCCGAGTGTGGTGGCTCTTGCTTGTAATCCCAGCACTTTGGGAAGCCTTGGTGGGAGGACTGCTTCAGGCCAGGCATTTGAAACCAACCTCGGTAGCAAGACCTGGTCTCCACAAAAAATTTAAAAATTAGCTAGGCGTGGTGGTGCATGCTTGTGTAATGGATAGTTGGGAGACTAAAGCTGAAGGGTCACTTGAACATAGGACTTGGAGGCTGCAGTGAGCTATGATCATGTCACTGCACTCCAGCCTGGGCAGCAGAATAAGACCCCAGCTCTTAAAAAAAATTGCCTATTTTCTTATTGTTGAGTTTTAAGAGTTTTTTTCATAGTTCAGATACCTGGCCTTTATCTGATATGTGTTCTGCAAAAACTATTTCCCAGTCTATGGTTAATTTTTATATTCTCTTACCAGCGTAATTTGAAGAGCAGATGTTTTAAATTTTAATGAAGTCCAACTTGGAGTTTTTTCTTTTATTGATTGTGCTTTTGGATCTAAGAAATCATCACCAAACCCCAAGTCACTTAGATATTCTCCTATTTTAATTTCTTAGAGTTTAATGAGTTATATTTTTTAATTAAAAAGTAGAAGCTCAAATGAGTCAATGTCCCCGTCAGTCTTTCAACACAGAGTTTAATGAAGGGACAACTCAAAACAGGCTGGCAAGGAAAAGAAAATACACCAGGGATGTCGCCACACCCAGAAACCAGCAGCTGTGGCAGGTATCACGCTGCAAGGGCTGAAGGCAGTGGGGGGAAAGATAGTTCTGGAACCTAATGCTGACGCTGCAGCTAAGGGGTCCCTGTGAGCCTCAGGGCCACTGCAGACTTCACGCCCAGACTTCACACCTCTGCTTCTCTCTCCTCATCCTCCAACAGCATGCCAGTGACTCTAGTTACCCCAACCCCGGCAGATGGCAGCCAGTCAGGGTCCCCAGGGGCTGAAGTCTGCAGGAGTTTCCCTCCAGGGAACACAGAGCAGAGCAGAGATGGGTGGGCAGTCCCTGTGGACAGGGCACACAACAAATGAAGAACCCAAACTCTTTGTGTAAAAAAAAATCAGTATGCCACACTCCAGGCTATTGCAGACAAGCACTCAGCAGACCACAGGCTGGTTAGTTGACATCTACGGCTCGGGTTCTTCATGTGTAACTGGGAGTAATAGCAGCACTACATTATAGGTACTCGGAGGATCATAGTAAGTGTTTATAAAGTATTACCAAGTGCTCAAAAAATGCAATCATCTATAATTGCTACCACTACTACTAGATCATTAATACTACTGTTACCAGTACTACTGCTAACATTACTAGTACCAGCACTACCACTGCGGCTGCTACTGCCATTACTACCACTGCTCCACTAGTAATCCTACCATTACTAGTACTACCACTACCACCACTGCTGATATTACCATGACTACCACTGCCTCACTAGTACTCCTCCCATTACTAGTATTACCACTACTGCTGCTGCTGATAGTACCATGACAACCACTGGTCCACTATTACTCCTATGATTACTAGTACCACCACTACCACTGCTGCTGATACTACCATGACAACCACTGCCTCACCAGTACTCCAGCCATTACTAGTACTACCAATACCACTGCTGATAATACTATCATAACTACCACTACCTCACTAGCTCTTCTCCCATTACTAGCACCAACACTACCACTGCTATTGATACTACCATAAATACCACTACCTCCCTAGAACCATTACTAGTACCATTACTACCATTGCTATTGACACTGCCATGACTACCAAAACCTTACTATTACTCCTACCATTACTAGTACCACCACT
>NW_003852575.1:1469182-1472096 GCF_000181295.1 Otolemur garnettii | reverse complement strand
CAGGTGCAGTGGCTTGTACCTGGAGAAGAGCCGCAGGTAGGAGCACCAGGATCATTGGTATTGTTTCTCAAAATTAGACAAAATCTTTATGTTAAATTAATAGCCAAGGCCATACCTCTCAGTGAAATATCAGCATGTTGTCATGAAATCAAGAACCAAAAAATTAGACAGGGATGCTCACTGCCACTTATCATTGAGTGCTGTAGAAATTTTAGCCAACACATGAAGATATTAAATTTTAGGAAATATGATGATTCTTTGTCTAGAAAACTACCCTCCCCAATTTAAACAGTAAGTGGCTAAAGAAAAAGTGAATGTATTAAAATTAGTGGCTCTTCTGAAAACCAGGATAAAACTCATTATAATATTTAAGGAAGATAATTTTCCACTTTAATGGTAATACAAAATAGTAAGTGCCTAAAAAGTCTTATACATAATTTTGTAAAAAACATAAATAGCTAAAAATCAAAACTAAACCTAATCAAATCAAACCTAATAGCTACGTCAAGAAAAATAATGCATTACATAAAAAATACTCCATTTCTGGAGTAATACTCCATTTCTGAATATTAGAAAGATGCCGTTACTTCACAAATTCATGCCTAGGGTTAACACAATCACATTTAAATTCCCAGTGCTATTCTTAAATGTGTTCAAGTAAAGCTAAGATTCAGCTGGAAGAATAATTACTAAGTAGAGTTAAGAAAAGTAAGAAAAAATCAAAATAAAAAGATCAACGGGTGTGATTCACTCTATTACACAGGTAGACATAATACAAGTTTAGACAATTCAGTTCATGAACTTGTCCTAGAATGTGCTACAGACCTCGCTGCTGCATCACTATGGTAACCTTCCCCACTGGACAGTGACACACTGACACAGTGCCCGGGCCACCCTTCAAGGCAATTTTTCATACTACTGTAATCAAAATAGGTAGTTCTGGCATAAGAATAGATTATGGAACAATAGAATGAAATTGATGCTCTGGAAAAGAATGAGGACATTAATCCAAAATAAATAAAAGATTTATTGGATTAAAAATTTAAATGTTAAAAATCAGACACTATGAAAGGGTTAGAAGATGTAGCAGATTATGTGTATATCTGAGAATGGCAAAGGGCATTATATGTATGACAACAATACAAAATAGTCACAACAGAAAAGTGATGTGACAACGTGAAATGAAACCTTTTATATTTCAAAAGTCACCCCCCATCGGTTTCTCCCAATGTTGGCTCTTGCTGCTCTCTGTTTTCAGGCTTGAACTGGAACAGGGGTGGAGATCGTACCAGGCTGCACACGAGTGACTGTGTAGACAGCCTCCAGGACGCGCTCTTCTTGAAACGGGTGTTAGGACATCGCAGTTCACATCCCCTGTGCGCTGATGCATTCAGTAACCTGTAACATTTCCCAGACTCCAGTCCAGAGAAGTCTGAGTCTTCAGCACCGTGCTTTAGGAATTTGGGGAGGCCGAGGTTCCAGATGGGGTGGAAAGGAGATAGTCTGATAAATGGTAACAGGCACCATTGTTATCCCTACTTCACAGAGGAGGGGTATTGTTCTCATTTATGAGCCGACGTTTACTTTATTGGAATGAGATTTTACTTATTTCTTATTCATAGAAAGTAGAGATTTTCTGGGTTAACTTTTCCCCATGTTTTCCAAGATTCTATAATTATAGACAAAATGGTTGAATTAGACTCGATCTAGATCCATCCATATTTAAATAAGCATATTAGTGATATTTTTATGTCTAAAATTAAAATTCAGCAGTTCATCCTGTAATGGTTTCTGTTCAAATGTTTTTCCTAAACATCAACAGAAACCTGATTTCCTGATCATCTGTTTAACTTTCCTTTCATGCCATTTGTAAAGTTTAGGCAGCACAGGCCACGGCCTGCATGTCCCAGTCCCAGAGCAGCTTAGGTAATTCTAAGAAGGCTGAATAGCAGAGCAGAAAAGACTTTCCGGTCTTCCTTGCTGACAGCAAATGTGTGCACCACTTCGCAAGGGTACAACGTCGGGCAGGTGTGCTGGGGAAGCTCTTTGGACTTTGCATCTTACTTAGCAGTCAGGGTCTGCCGTAAGGAGACAGTGTCAGCCACACTCCAGGAGCCACGGCTCTCATGTCACTGTCCTCTCTTCTCTCTTTCACTTTCTGGGTCTGTTATTCCTCCCGTGGCCACCAGCCGGCCCATTCTCCCAGATCTTCCCTGTTCAGATCCTAATAGGAGAGAGTCCGATTGCCTCAGATAGTCACCATAATCCCTTTCAGAGACTTGGTGTTGGGGGCAGGCCCCTTGGAAGGTCACTGGCCACCTGATATACTGGCTGCCCTTGGGTCAGATCTCACCCCTAGTCAAGGCTGTGGCCACCCCTTCCTCAGTGAATGTGTAATTCTCCTTCCTTCAACATGCTATCAAGCCCAGGGCCTCCCTTAGGGGAGAGCAGAGGACAGGACACAGTACTGGTGACATGCAACAGTGCTAAATGCTGTAATAACTGATTGTTCCAGCTGTCCTCACAGTGTGCCAGGTGTTTCATGAAACACTGGACTTTTCTTAGTGCGTGAGTCTCACAGCCAGGATGAGGTAGTGGGTGTCACCGTGACCTGCCATTTGACAGATAAAGAGAAGCTTATAGTGGCAAGTGACTTTCTCAAAATGGCAAGATCATTAAGTGGTATCTTCTATTCACTGACCCCGCTGATGCTCCTGGCTAGCAAGCTGTGCTGGACCTCACTGCCTCTCTCTGTGCTTTGCTGTCCTCCTCTATGTGGGGAAACCACACAGCAAGATTGTCTTTAGAGTGATAGGCAGGCAATATACACAAGTCATCTACAACAGTAACTAACACATAGTAGAGAAAAGCCTGGTGATCCAGAAAATAATAAAGAGCAATCCTAAGAATATAC
>NW_003852575.1:1463278-1468945 GCF_000181295.1 Otolemur garnettii | reverse complement strand
AAGAAAGACAGTTTGAGCCCCTGAATTTGAGACTGTAGTAAGCCATGATTACTCTGCTATACTCCAGCCTGGGCAACAGAGTGAGATTCTGTCTCTAAAAAACAATTTAAAAAAATAACAGTAGTATATTTTAAAACTTGTACTAGCATTTTAATAAGTTATAAATACATGTTACAATCATTAGAAAAAATATAATTTTTTTCCTTAAAACATGCAGCAAAAAAGCTAGGGAAGAAGAAATATAATTATAAAATATTAAATAAATTCAAAAATGTTAAGAAAGGACAAGATAAAAATCCTAGAACAGATACTACAAATAGGAAACCCATAGTAAAATGACACATTTAGAGCCAAATAAGAGTAAACGTGAACATATTAAATATCCCAGTTGAAATATAAAGCTCCTTAGACTAGAAAATAAGATAAAAGAAAGCTACAAGGTGTGCAAGAGATGGCCCTTAATATAAAGCATAAAGCTATCAGCAGGATAAAGGAGAGAATGGGGAAAATACCACCTAAACCAAAGTTATAAAGTCAGAGCTAAGAGTAGTTTGTTTCAGAATAATAAAATTTTCAAATTTAAAATACAAGGTCTTAAAGTTGTTTATACCCAATAACAAAACCTCAAAATATATTAATATAAAATAAAAACTGACCCATCTACAAAGAGAAACAAATGTGCATTCATGGTGAGAGACCCTGTAAGTCAGTTTTATCCAGAAAAACAAAATCAAAAGGATATATACATTAAGAAATACGTCAAGAAATTTATTTTGTCATATTGGTTCATACAATGATGGAACTGGCAAATCCAGAATCCCCAGGGGAGGCCGCCAGGCTGGAAGTCAGGCAGGAACTGATGTGGCAGTGTTTAGATGGAATATTTCCTCTCTAGGAAACCTCAGTTTTTGCTCTTTAGGCTTTATTTTTTTGTTTTGGTTTTTGGCTGGGGCTGGGTTTGAATGTGCCATCTCTGGCATATGGAGCCGGCGCTTTACTCCTTTGAGCCACAGGTGCCGCCCGCTCTTTAGGCTTTAAACTGCTTGGATGAATCCCATACACATTTTTAGGAGTGATCTCCTTTGTTCAAAGTCCATTGATGGTAGACGTCAACCACATCTACAAAAACACCTTCGCAGCCATACTTATGTTAGTGTTTGATTAAATAAGTGGGCATAAAGCCTGGCCATGTTGACACAGAAAACTATCCCTCTTGGACACTTTAGTGGGTTTTGAATACATGTTATACTTGAATTTAAAAAAAATCATAAATCAGTAAACAGAGTTAAGTCCATGACTTGATAGTCGTTGCCAGCTGGGTGCCCCAGGAAGCTGACTCTGGTGTGGAGGTTGGCCACTCCACCCTGAGGATGTTCACTGGAGTTGCTCTTGGGATCAACACAAACAGAGTGGAGAGGACCAGGTGGATCAGGGGGTGGGGAGTAGAGACGTGCAGCAGGGGAGGCAGCAACCTCAGCCTACTCTCCAGGGAGAGAGGAAGAGGAGAGGCTCTGTCAGAGTCATGCTGAAACAGGGCAAGAGACTGGCCTTCAAGTGGGGGAAATCAAGAGATGGTTGGAGGCAGATCACCCCAGAGGAGGGTGTGGCCTTGGGGGAGGCAGCTGTCTTCAGCAGAGGCAATCTCTTCATACCTGGAGGGCTGTCCTTATCGTTCTTCTAGATCTGAGGGGTGAATTAGGGGGAATGAGACTACAACAGTTGTTAGGATTATTTGATGGGTGATCTTTTCTCTGTTCCCTTAATTCCACCTTACCAAGCCAAAATGAAGGAATCTAGACCCATCTTTGGTACTGTGAGAAACAGGTATCATTCGTGCAAGATGGCATTGGTTAGGCACCCACTGAGAGTATATCCTGTCCTACTCAAGGCGTTAACAAACCTTACAGGGTTGCCTCATGTACACTTATTGGTTATGAGGAATTTGCATCCTCTTAGTTGTAATGCTTCCTGGGAAAGTCATCACGGAAGACACAGGCTGGCTCATGCATTTTCCCAGACAGGAGTTTGGCTGTCAGCAGGGAGTTCTGAACGACTGAAAACTCCAGATGATGAATGCACAACATAATGACGGTTAAATTTAAAAAAAGGAGAGAATGGCAATAAAATTTCCATGAAATATTTTGTGTAAGCACAGATAGCTAGTCACTTCCTTTGTCGAGTTCTTATTCTTAAATGATTTAGAATACTTTGTTCTTTATGAATACATAATGGGCAATTATATCATGATTCTATGAGGGACTCAATTCTCCAATTTTTTTCACATTTAATGACTTTATTTCTTCTAATTGAATGCACAGATACCTGGGCTGCATACGGATTATCTGAGGACTGTTTAGCTTATCTGTGGTGTTAGATGTCATGGAAAGCACACACAGACCCTTTCGTTTGCTCATCAGCTTTTGTTAGTGTTTGTGTATTTCCTGTGTGGCCCAAGACAACGTTTTTTCTTCCAATGTGTGGCAGAGAGAAGATTGGACACCCCTGTACTATATTACTCAGGGTTCTCCAGAGAAGCAGAGCAGTAGAGAGATTTATTACAAGGCTCTGGTTCAAGTGATTACAGAGGCCGAGAAACCCACAATCTGCTGTCTGCAAGCTGGAGACCCAGGAAAGCTGGTGGTGTCGTCTGAAGGTCTGAGATCTGGAGGCCCACAGTGTAGACTCCAGGCCAGGTCTGAAGTCCTGAGAGTCAGGGGCCTAGAGAGCCCAAGATCAATATCAGTTCAAACACTAATCCCTTCCCAGAGACACCTTCACAGACACAACCAGAAAGAATGCTTCACCTATCAGGAGCAGCTCAGGACCTAGTCAGGTCAATTTACAAAATTAATCATCATGGATAAAAATCAAAGTTTAATAATAAGATAGATTTTTGGCAAGATATATTTTAAAACATAATACATTAGTGACCCTGGTTTAGGAGTACTGGATCACAAACACAATGTGTGGGGCATTCTGTGTTGTTTCTCCAGATCCACCGCCCCCTGCCCCACCCTGTCCTGAGCCCCCAGGCTCCAATTTCCAGGAATGGCACTGACTGGGCCCCACGGCCCTCTGACCTGCCCTGGGCTTTGGCCCACGAAACCACAGGCCATGTGTCTGTCAGCAGCAGCTTCATTCCTGTGCAAAGGCCACTGTCCTACAATGTCCCTCCCGAAGTTTCCTTGTTCCTAGGGGAGGTGAAGGCTCTCTCAAGTTGCTGCCCGTGAATGTCCAGTGTCCTTTGTGGGGCTCCTGCAGCCCCACCCACACCTTCCTGAAGCTCAGCTCTGTGGCCTTGGCTCAATGTACTGTCTGTTTCCTACCAGGACTCTGGGCAATTTTCAGGATTGCTTACACCCCGTGTATTTAGCTTTTTCTCCTCTGCGTTCCTTAATGATCAAGGTCGTCAGTCTTCTCTTCCTATGACATTAAACTGCCCTTAGCAAAATTCTTTGACCCTAAAGATCAATGAGGGCAAAAACAGAGCCAGTTTCAATTTTTTTAAGAGGATATTACTTGAAAGATTAGGAAAGGTTAAACATAAACATTCACATATGTGTCCCCCCATCCTCGGCAAATAAACATACACTGTGCTTAAGAGAACTGAGGCACTAGCTGTTTCTGGCTGGAGTCGCGAGCCCTGACTCGGAGGCTGACCTGCACTGTTACCACCCCGCATTCGCTCTCCTTCCCCCCTACTTTTTTCCCTTCCCCTTTTGTTTTTGGGTAACTTGAAGTTTTTTGTTTAATATAAAATTTACAGAAAGTGTCTGTCTCCGAGCTCCTCAAGGATTGCTACTTTTATCTGCTCCTGTTTTTCACCTAAAATCTAGATTTATTTTTAATTCCAAATGTGGACATTCATGTGGCTTTTTATCTTCCATTTCACTGAGTCAGAGGAGGGAACTAGGCACCAAATTGGTGATTACTTTAGCTCCATCTTTAAGCTTTATTGGAACATCGCTCTTCTTTTGTACTTGTAACTTTTTTTAATCTTTAAAAAGTTGTAGTAAATATGTATAATATAATATTCATCATTTTAACCATTTTAAGAGTACAGTCTTGTGGGATTAACTGCAACCAAAACTACTATCCTTCTTCAGAACACTTTATAATCTTCCCAAACTGAAACTCTGTATGCATCACACGGCCGTGCCCCAGCTCCCGTAAGCCACCATGCGTTACAGGGTCCCAGCCCAGCTCCCGTAAGCCACCACGCATTACACGGCTGTTTCCCAGCTCCTGTAAGCCACCATGCGTTACAGGGTCCCGGCCCAGCTCCCGTAAGCCACCACGCATTACACGGCTGTTTCCCAGCTCCCGTAAGCCACCACGCATTACAGGGCTGTTTCCCAGCTCCCGTAAGCCACCATGCATTACACGGCTGTTCCTCAGCTCCCGTAAGCCACCATGCGTTACAGGGGCCCGGCCCAGCTCCTGTAAGCCACCACGTGTTACACGGCTGTTCCCCAGCTTCCGTAAGCCACCATTCAACTTTGTTTCTAGCCTTTGACTCCTCTGGGTGCCTCAGATGGGTGAGGCGTGCGGTATTTCCCTTTGAGGACTGGCCTACTTTGCTCAGCACCAAGCCTTCCAGGTGCACCTGTCTTACAGCCTACGTCAGAAGCCCCTTCTTCGTGAAGGCTGAGTGATATAGTCCACCCATCATGGGCCATTTTGTTTGTCCATCCATCTGTTGATAAGGCACTGAGGTTATTGTGGTTATTGTGAATAAAACTGCAGCGAACACAGATGTACAAATATTTGTTCAAATCTCTAATTTCAGTTCTTTTTTTTTTTTTTTTCCTAATTTCAGTTCTTTGGGTATATACCCAGATATGGAATCCTGGACGTATGGTTAATTTTTTAAGTTTAAACTGTCTTCCTTGATGGCTGCACCATTTGAGATTCTTAACAGCAGTGCACAAATGTTCCACTTTCTTTATTTCTTCACCGACACTTGCTATTTTCTGTTTTTTTGTTGTTGTTCTGATTTGCTTTTTACAAATCCATCAGGACCTTCCTGCAGAGAAAGGCTGCAGGGCCCCCACCTCACTCATTCTTTGGGGGATAAAGACATTTGTAAAATAGCAAATTCAAGTAATATTCCTAAATGTCTGCAACTTCCGAGGTTCATCACTGGATTTTATAATTGCTTCTTATACACAGAGATGGCATTTTCTTTGTCACTGAACCTTTAATGAAGAATTTAATTCATTTCAACCACTATTTTCTGAGGCTCACTGTATACTGGGGTCTGTTATAGGTGAATGGGCCCATCGGGGAACAAAACCTCAAAAAAGTTACAAGCCGTATGGAACTCAGCATTGCAGTGGCTTCTTCAGAGATGTGTTCTTCTCTGTGTTACCCAGGAAACGGGTTTCCTTCAAACCTCATTATCATGTCTCCACTAATGAGTTCAAGGCTCAGAAAGGCGTGAGCGAGAAGAGAGGTACCAGATTGCTCCTACAGCCTTTAACGCGCGCTCGTCTGCGGAACTCACTATCTTCCATCTTGTTATTTGTGTACATATTTTCTTTTCTTTTCTTTTTTTTGTAGAGACAGAGTCTCACTTTATCACCCTCAGTAGAGTGCTGTGGCATCACAGCTCATAGCAACCTCCAACTCTTGGGCTTAGGCGATTCTCTTGCCTCAGCCTCCTGA
>NW_003852575.1:1456646-1463002 GCF_000181295.1 Otolemur garnettii | reverse complement strand
TCAGGTGTGGGTACACAAGAGAAGCCAGAGGGGAGGCTCAGGAAAAGTAAGTCACAGGTCCTAGAAATGGGAGGCATAACCTGTCCTGCAGGGCTGAATGGAGGAAACCCCAGTGTGGTCAGAGGCAGAGGACAGGAGCACGGGGATGCCCTGGGACAGCGCCTTTATGGAGTTTTCCCAGAAAGGGTGACAGTTCAGGATTCACTGGTTTGAATCATTCTAGTGGGCTTTAGGCTGTAGGGTGGTCCCCAGCTGTCTGGGACCTGGCTCTGGGATGGTTACGGTGGAGGAATTCTGTACCTGGTTCCCTGGTTCCTCTGTACATCAAAGGCATCTTCCTATCTCTAAGAATTAGACAGCCTCAGCAGGACAGTCTGTTCACAGGCAGAAAGACTTTTTAATATGCCAGAACATCATTATATACAGAAAATTAAAATACATGTGTGTGTGTGTATCACACTACATTGGCTGAGACTACAATTTCTTTGTCATTTCTGAAAAACAGCAGTTTCTGTGCTAGTGCTAAGGAGAGTGGTGATTCTAGACCCTCAGAGACTGGGGAAATAGGTAATCCACGTGGCTTACCTGTCTTCTCCCGATCTGGGTGCTCTACTGCAGTGGGGGCTGCTTGTCTGCACGTTGGCCCCTGAGGTGCCAGCTCTGCCTAGATTGCTCTGGTGTCTTTGCTCTGGTCTGTATTTTTTTTTTAAAAGCAATGAGCTAGCTGAACTGCGACTTTGGAAGCTGGCAGAAAAAGCCCCTGCACTTTCCAGCAGCCCCCGTCACCCACACACCCGTCCCTGCCAGACGGTAAGCAGATGTGTCTTGCAGATGCAGAGCTGAGTAACGTTACTTCGTGCACTGCAGCTCCACCTTCCTCTGATCTGGCCTCGGGTGTTGTTTTGCTATTTTATGAGTCTGAATGTAATTAGTCACAATTAAAATCCAAAATCTCTAAGTATATTTGCAGTCCAATTTCATCGGGTGCAATAAAAAGCAAATAACTCACCGTGACTTTATTACTCATGTTTCTCCTACACGGGTCGGCAGAGCACTGCAGTGGGTCTCTTCACAGTGCCCGCAGGACAGGGCCCGGCCCGCAGGGGACTGAAAGTCCCGGAGCTCAAGTTCATTTGGCCTCAGCAGCCAGCTCTGTCTGTAAACAGGAGCCGGGCAGGTCCTGAGGTGGCAGTGCCTGGGAACGCTTTGTGTGTAGGGAGCTCATCTCGTCCTCCTCCTGCAGGGCGGGGGGTGCTGAGCGAGGCACGACGACTCCCACGCCCCGTTTTCATCCTGCCCTCACTCCTGAGCTCTGCTGTTGTTTAGATCGTTTCCTCGTATTCCAGACTCACAGTCCTGGGACCTAGCAACATATTTCCGGCTGGTTCTTGGGAATCAAGAATATGTTGACAATGGAGCCTTGATTTTCTCCAAAAATGATTTTCCCTTCTGTGTTAATCAGGGTTCTCCAGAGAAACAGAACCAGGAGGATATATACTGTGCTGTGGTTTGAAGGTGTCCCCTCCAATTTCATATTAGAGCTTACTCCTCGTGCTGGTGTTATCAGCTTTTGGGGAAGTGACTAAGTCCCGAGGGTTCCACCCTCCTGCGTGGATTAGTGCCTTATGAAAGGGCCGGAGGAAAGTAGCATAGGTCCATTTGTCCTTCTGCCTTTTGCCACAGGAAGAGGTGGCTGTCAAAGGACCCCATGACAGGGCAGGTCTTCACCAGACCCTGAACCTGCTACCCCCTCCATCCTGGACTTCCCAGCTTCCTGAACAGTGAGGAAGGGATTTCTGTTCTTTATGGACTACCTACCTTCAGGCATTTTGTTATAGTAGCACAAAGAGACTAAGACATGTACATATACAAGTATGATGTATTTAACAGGAGATTAATTGAAAGATTTGGCTTTCCTGTGATTATGGAGGCCAAGGGGTCCTACAATCTGTCAGCAAGGAGAACCAAGAAAGCTGGTGGCATGATTCAGTCTGAGTTCGCAGGCTTGACAAGGGGAACCACTTGGGGGAACCACTGGTGTAAGTCCTGGAGTCCAACCAAAAAACTAGGAGCTCTGGTATCTGAGGGTAGGAGAAGATGGATGACCTAGTTGACAGAGAGAGAGAGAGAATTTCTCTCTCCATTGGTGAGGGTGGATCTCTTTTACCCAGACTGCTCTAAATGTTAACCTCTTTAACCCTCACACCTTCTAAATTCCCACCTTTCTTCTGTTCTTCCTCCTTCCCTCTGTAACCTTTCTGAGGCTTTCCTGCATGTATTTTATAGACGGTCTACACACCGGGGGTGGAGCCGAGGCAATGCGGTTCTGCTCAGGGAGTGCGCTCCTGCATGGCCTGCTACAGAATTCCCTCAGCACCTGCCAAGTCATATGCACGGTTTGTCACTTGTGAACACAAGAAAGCTCAAAATCTACCTCATCACATTCTCCTTCCCGTCACTCACAGTCATATTCAGAGGATTAATCGATTCTGTCCTCAGAGCACCTTGTCGTTCCTCCCATCTGGCCTGTCTCCCTGGAGGCTCTTCCTCCAGACTCTCACGTGACCATTTCATTCTCAGCATTGTGGGTGGAACTACACCAGGTCCTCGCCCTCTGCACCTGTGACTGGGACCTTGCTTGGAAATAGAGGCTTTGTAGAGGTCAGCGGGTGAAGATGTAGTCACATGGAGGAGGGCGGGCCCTGAGGGAATGACTGGTATCTTTACAAGAAGGGATGTGAGCACAGGAGCATGGGGGGGAAGGCCACAGAATGACTGGAGTTGAGATTGGAGTGATGGAACATTATGGAACAGATGCCCCCTCAAACTCCAGAAGGAGCCACCACCCCCCAACACCTTCATGTAGCACACATAACCAACCTCCAGAACTGTGAGGGACTTTTTCTTGTTTCAAGCCACCAAGTTGTGGAGCACTACCTGGGGAATGAACACTCAGTGGGTGCAACAACTTTCAGATTATTCTCGCCTCCAGACAGACCTCTCAACCCATCATCACTCCGCCTGGCATCTTGCATGCTGCATTCCAGGCTGCTGAGCAAAGAGAACTCAGGGTAGGGGGAGACACAGAGAGCCTGGGAGCTTGCAGAGGGAGATCCTGATACTGGGGAGCAGTCATTTAAACCACAGGATACTTGCAGAAATCTTGGAGTGCTCACTGAATTCCCCCAGGGCATGGAACAGGGACCCACGGGACTGAGAGGTTGCTGTTGCCTCTGGCTGATGCAATCTCACTGAACGCTCTGTGCCTTGGGTGGGCTGGGAGCACCGCCTGCAGTCATAGCGAGGAAGATGGGGATCCGTGGGTGGTAACTGGCTGTGGAATTTGAACCCAAGACATTTTGGCCTATAGTGAGTATTCTTTCTTAACACACGTGAACCTCAAAAGCAGCAAATGGGGTGATTTGTTTTTCCTGGTACTGTCTTGCTATGTACCTGTCGGGATTTATTTATCATTCCCTCTGCACCTGGTCAAAAGCTGCCCATCCTTCAAAATCCAGTTTAAGCCTCATTTTCTCTGGATAAATTTCCCGTGCACCTCAGCCTGAAGACACATGAACCAGCTCCACTAAAGGAAACCAACTGTCATGCGTGTTTTTCCAATTGGCGCAACTGAGCTCTTCAGAGCCACCTCTTCTGTTGTTGACGTGGTCTCTTTGCATCTTTTCTTGATGGTTATTTTCTTCAGGCTGTTGTAAGCTCCTTGGGCAGAGGCCCTGATTCTTTGTATGGCTCCAGTTCTGGGAACAGCGCCCCCACAAAGAAGAGCCTTGCTGACCTCAGACGTCTTGTTCTCAGGATGATCATCCGTTCTGGATTTGATAACTCCAGGACCTTGAATGAATCCTTAAACATGAAGGTTTTGAACCAGCAAGTTTCAGTTTCCTTCAACCCTTATAGGTGGGAGCACTGCTCCTTTGGCCAAGAGCCATGCCAGGAAGTGGGACGCACACTCCTCTGGCCCAGTGTCCAGGCACCCGGGGCCCTAGCAGGTTTCCCTTTGCCAGATTCACCAGATGGTGGGGTTGCAGTCATGACGTTGCTGTTCCTTGCAGGAAGCACAGGCCAGGTGTGATGCCGGCAATGTCTCTGTGGGCTCAGGTGTCTCTTTGACATTCTGTCTGAGCTACGTGTCGGGAGATGCCAGATCTCAGCATGGCAGAATAGTTGTCCCACACGTGCCCAGAAAGACTTCTGGCAACATTGTATTGACCTAGGAGCTGTGGTCCACGGGGGTCTGGGGAATGGGATTCTGAATGGTGACAGCAGTAAGTGTTCTTATTCTCACTCTCAGTGCCTTCTGGAACAATGGGCGAGACAGTGTTGTGTGTTGAGGCGGGGCTGGGATGGAAACCTGGAGGGGTATTTGCAGCTCTGTTTACCCTTTCTTATTGGAGTAACAGCCCCCTCCCCAGTGTGAGGTTGTAGATGGTATCCCCCCTGCAGGTTTATAAGCCCCAGGCTCTGCAGATCAGAGGTATGGGCCACTGAATTTGTATATGCCAGCAGAAAAATTTTAAGAAGCTTAAAGTGTAATTATGTACGTCCAAGTGCTGGAGGTTTGTGCTGGTTTGGGACGTGAGAACATTCTTTTGCTGGGTGTAGCATCTCTCTGTACTGAAATGCTTTAAAAGAGCAACAACCAGCTATATTCTTCAGAGAGAACCATCTAGACATGGAGAGAAAAAAATCAATTTGTGTCTGAGGTGGCAAGGTCAATGATATCACAGCCTGGGAACTCTGGGGAAAGAGGAGCAGTGGAGATTTTGTGCTTGAAGTAGGCTGGATTAACTGGAAATCAGCCTTACTCTAGTATATAATTGTATAGCAAACAGGCAACATGAGATAGCTTATTTATTTTTATGGGGGAACAATTTTATTTTATTCTCATTTTACTGAGACCAATTCCTTCCTATTCTCCTAAAATGTGAATGTGACCATACTGATGGTGTGTCCTGTTTGCAAAAGAAATTCAAACAGTATGTCTTTTTTTCAGAGGCAAATTCCGTAAATATTACTATTTCAGAGTTACTTTTATGCCAGGTATAGGTGTTCTCATTTATTTGCAAATGCACTTAAGGGGAAAAATGGAATATGTGGAGATTTGAATAGTATGTCTCCACTTTTAATTGTACACTGTGTTTAGAATTCAAAGGTGATCTCTGCTCTTTGTCTTTCTCATATGTTCAAGTTGAGGCCACAATATTCTAGAGCAGGGGTTCTAATCCAGAGCTGATTTTGCTCTCTCTCTCCCTCCCTCCAAATACCCTTCCAGGGGATAAGCAGCAATGCCTGCAGACATTTGGATTATCCTACAGGCACCTAGAACATGGAGGCCAGGGCTGTACACTCTACAGCACATGGGGCAGTCCCCCAGAACAATCTCTCCCCCAAATATCATGAATACTGTGATTAAAAATCTCTGCCTATAGAAAAAAAATTGTATTTCCCCTAAAATAACTCATAATCAATTTTTGAGCCCCATTTCATGCAGAACAGCAGAGGTGCAGGACATGAAGCTTTATCTCAGAAGAATCTCTTATTCTCACTTGTGCAGAACCGAGAGGCTGTGCCCAGCGTCCCTGTGATTTATCTCGCCAGGACTCCAGGGCAGGTTTGCCATGGTTCACGCTTTGTTGTCTGAGATGCTCTCCACTCAGTGACCTCCTTGACGTTTTGTCAGGACTGATCTTTGACTAAGAAGTCTTACAAGGTGGCTAGATTTTACTCTGAAGAATATTACCCCCTAGAAGCAGGGAAAAGAAAAGAGGAATAAAAGTGGGGGGGAAGTTATGTTTTCATTTTAACCATCTTCAAAGCTTGATCAGCTTCAGTAAGGTATCATTAATTATCTTAATGGGTGGGAAGGGAATTCAAATGTTAAAAAGACAGCTGTCAAATGTTATGGCATCCTGGAACCCCTGTGCGGGACACTTAAAAATGGTTTATCAGGATAATTCTATTGTACTTCAGTGTAATAAACTGGAAAGGTATTGGTAAATATCCCAACTGTTTCCCTTTGTTTTCCCAACTTCTGCTCTAGGAAGGAGGCCTGACCCCTCTAAGGCTGCACACTGTCATCAGTCTCATGCTCCACTCTGGGCACTGTTATTTGGAGACGCTCTACGTTGTTTCATCCTTATTTGGAGATACTCTACGTTGTTTCATCCTTATTTGGAGATACTCTATGTTGTTTCATCCTTATTTGGAGAAGCTCTATGTTGTTTCATTGTTATTTGGAGATGGTCTATGTTGTTTCATTGTTATTTGGAGATGGTCTATGTTGTTTCGTCCTTATTTGGAGATGTTCTATGTTGTTTCATTGTTATTTGGAGATG
>NW_003852575.1:1447550-1454325 GCF_000181295.1 Otolemur garnettii | reverse complement strand
TCTATGTTGTTTCATTGTTATTTGGAGATGCTCTATGTTGTTTCATTGTTATTTGGAGATGGTCTACACTGTTTCATCCTTATTTGGAGATGCTCTACACTCTTTCATCATTATTTGGAGATGCTCTACATTGTTTCATTGTTATTTGGAGATGCTCTATGTTGTTTCATTGTTATGTGGAGATGCTCTGTGCTGTTTCATTGCTATTTGGTGATGGTCTACATCGTTTCATCATTATTTGGAGATGCTCTACACTGTTTCATCATTATTTGGAGATGCTCTACATTGTTTCATCCTTATTTGGAGATGCTCTATGTTGTTTCATTGTTATTTGGAGATGCTCTATGTTGTTTCATCATTATTTGGAGATGCTCTACACTTTTTCTTCATTCTTTGGAGATGCTCTACATTGTTTCATTAAGTGTCCTTCGTAGTGGGCGGGGAAACTGAGCCATGGAGGTTGAGTAAAGGCTGGAGGAAGTCAGAGGAGGTCTGGCCCTTGGGGCTCCTGAGCAGGGCTCACCTTAGCAATCCATCCTTCCCAAGACAGAGGAGGGCACTTTCCAGCCGCTCCATGATGAGCTCGGCTTCCTATCCATGTGAGGTTAATGAGCCTCCTTAGTTTGGCAGGATGAGCAAGTGGCAAGTAGGAAAACCGATCTGCCAGAGCAGCTCAGAGGCTTTAATTGCTTGTGTGACAGTTGAGAAAAGAGCCCCCTTCTTCCACAGCAGAAGGAAGCAGTTCTCTAATCCCAAACCTGGCAGCTATTTCTCAATTATAGAAATAAGTAGGAAATTAAAATTTGATGGATGAAATAAGAGGGTGAACTGGTACTTAGTTCCTAACTGGAAATTACCTGTGTTTTGCGGTTCTGAATTGTAACCACCAGCACCATAGTCATTCACTTTTGTCACGAGGTCCTTCCTTTTAATTAAAATTGAGATGCTTTACATTTCTTGCCTTCCCTTAAGAAAACCTTTCAAGTATTTTAGGCCCAGATATTGGAAAGCTTTAATTATAGCACAGAAAGAGCAGAGTGGAAGGAGCTGGAAGGGTGGATGTGCCTCTGCATTTTCCATAAACATAACCACACGGAGAAGTCAGACAGGTCGGGTGGGCTTGTCAAGTTGCCAAATAGAAAGTTCAGTGGAGAGCAGAAAGTGTCCCTGGGGGAAGATACACGTGGGCTCATTACCAGTCACTTTACCTGCTCCGCCTCATTTCAGAACCCAGCCAGATCATCACCAACTTTCCATATTGTACCAGAAATGTGGATTAGAATTAACCTACAGCAGATAGCCAGCTTTGCTCCTGTATCTGACATCTGTGGAGAACATTTTAAAAGAAGGCATCATTTCACTGATGGTCCTTCAGAGAAACAGAACCAACACAAATAGATGATTTATAGAAGATAGATAGATAGATAGATAGATAGATGGATAGATAGAGCAAAAAGAAAATCAAAGTCTCACCCCCCCCCAAACTCCCTATGCCAAAAACAGAGAACTGATTCCTTCTACTTGGGGTTCCTTTCTTAACTGTCAGAGGGGCAATTAAAGCCTCAGGGACCTGTAAAGAACTGGCCCCACAGATGATTCATTAAGGAAATTTCTTGCTAACCTCCCATAAGCAAGGACATGCAAATTGTACCTGTGCCTAGCACCTGAAGCTAAAACCTGTTTGACTCCACACTATCGATGAATGATAAGTTTATTTCACAGGTAACAGTGGGAGTAAGAGTGGGAGACAAGACAGAATCAGACATTCTTCCACCTACTTGGCTATATCCACATAACTGAAGCTTCCTTCACTTCTTCGTTTATGTAGAATGTAGATTTCTCGGGCGTGACTTTGCCTCCTTGCCCCTCCTCCCAAGCCCTTTTCCTTCTCTCTGTTGCCTTTAAAACACTGAAGCTTCCAACTTCCAACTTTCCCTTTGGAAAAACAGCTGTAGCCTGTCTATAGTTTGTGTTTTCCCCAGACACAGCCTCAAAATCTTGGCTTAATAAACCTTCATAGATGGAGATTTTTGCCTCAATCATGTATTTGGTTTGACAATAGATACACACATACATAGTTTTTAAATTTTAAGAGATTTATTGTAAAAATTGGCTCATGTGAACATGGGGGCTGGCAAGTCCGACGTTTGTAAGTCGGGTCAGCGGGCTGGAAACTCAGGCTGCAATCTTGAGACAGGATTTGTTTCTAGTCAAGAAACCTCAGTTTTTGCTAACTTGTTAAGCCTCCAAACTGATTGGATGAGCCCCATGCATATTAACCCATTATCACGGATAATTTTCTTAAAGTCAACTAATTATAGATTGTCTAGACATCTTCACAACCTAGATAGTATTTGACTAAATAACTGTACCACAGCCCAGCCAATAGCCAAGTCAGCACACAAAACTGTCCCCAGCACCAAGCTTGAATGTTCCCGAGGTGCTTGCTGCAGGAGAGGGCTGCACACCTCACCAGCCGAATGACACCCAGAAATGTGCAATGCCCCGAACTTCCCTGCCTGCCATCCCGTCAAGTTTAAAGCAGAAAGGTATATTTTGTGTGTTCTTTACTTAATTGGCACAAACAATCCTACTACTGCCTTCAAAAAATATCTTTCTGACAAAATCAGAAGATAGTAAAGAAGAAATAAAGGGTAGGGAGGTGAAGGGGTAGGCAGGAAAATCTAGGCTGTGCCTAACATCATTGGAGGGGGGGCTGGATACAGTGGCTCACTCCTGTAATCCCAGCACTCTGGCAGGAGGATCACTTGAGGTTGGGAGTTTAAGACCGGCCTGAGCAAGACTGAGACTCTGTCTGTCCTGAAGATAGAAAAATTATCCAGGCATTGTGGCAGGTGCCTATAGTCTCAGCCACTTGGAAGGCTGAAGGGGAAGAATGGCTTGAATCCAGAAATTTGTGGTTTCAGTGAGATGTGATGACATCCCTGCACTCTAGTGTGGGCAACAACGGAGCGAGACCCTGTCTCAAAAAAGAAAAAGTGTAGTGGGACCCTGGGACTAATGTAGACAAAGCACAGACCTGGCCCACAACTCCACCACCTGCTGAGGGGGAGAGGCTGTGAACCTTGGCTGAGTCGCTGCTCTTAGGGTTCCACGTTTCCAATTACAAAATGGGATAAGAACAGTCCCTCTTTGTCAAGGTGGCTGGGAAAACTGGATGAGACCATCTGAAGACATTCTCAGCACCTGATAAGCTAAAGAGATGCAAGCCATGGTTCTCACATGTACAGTGAGGGGCTATGACCTCCGCACCAGTGGTAATTACCTTTCCATGATTTTTCTTTTTTAACTCAGAATACTGTCAGTATTCAGCTGAAACTCTCAACATATTTTACTAAGTGATAAAGTGAGATTCTCTTTAATAATGATGCCTACTTTGTCTTGTTATGTCAAAATCAAATGGAGCTGGGCACAGCTTACTTGAACCCAGGAGTTCAAAGCCAGCCTTAGCAACATAGCAAGACCCTTTCTCAAAAGAAAGTAAATCAAATAGCGAAGTCTGTTGGTTTTATACAGTTAATCAAATCTATGAAAATTCATAGAATTTACTATTTTTTAAATTTTTTTAATTAAATCATAGCTGTGTACAGTAATGCAATCACGGGGTACAGTGTGGTGTTTTCACATACATTTTGAAATACTCTCATCAAACTGGTTAACGTAGCCTTCCTGTCATTTTCTCAGTTATTGAGTTAAGGTATTCATACTCTGCTTTTAGAAAGATTCACTTGTGCCCTTGTAGGATAAACCATAGAGGTGACCCCACCAATCACCCTCCCTCCACCAATCCACCCGAATTTTACTATTCCAACTTCTTTTTCCAGCCGTCCTATGTTTACTGACCCTGCCCAGACAAGCTTTAGACATTCCCTAACACATGTAAAAGTATATTGTGACTAGGTCTCTACCAACATCAGGAGAGGATCTAAAGCAACTTGCCCCTTATCCTTTAACCCTGATATATTTTCTTCAAAGTACTCATCTCTGTCTATAATTATATGACACATTTTTCATTTTCTTATTCTGTCTCCCTTCCTGAAATACAGACTTGAGGAAGGCTGGGTCTATTCGGCCTTGTTCACCAGTGGACCTCTGCTTCCCTGATAATACACTTTAAATACACATAAGATGAATGCTAAAGAAATGAATTCAGAAAATGGGCATTTATATTATTAGGCTGGGTATGTATTCACAATTTCAAGTAATATACATCTGCTCTTAGTATTTATCTTGTGAGATGTGACATTTTCAATGTAATCCATGCCCTATTGAAACCATCATTTTCTGAATGTGTAATTTTCATCAAACTGTACTTTAATATTAATCGAAATGAAAAGAAGCCTCCTCTAAATATTTGTTGACCTTGAGCTTGTATCATGTTTGCATAATGAGGTTTAAGCAATAATAGAAAACATTTCAAGGAGCACAGAGCTCTTTTCTTATATTCTATGTCGTAGATAAGATATAAAAGACAAATTCAGATTAATGCAAGGAAACAAAAATAAACAAAGACCAAGGATTGAGACAAGTGAAAGCTAGTGGTTTGATAAGATTAATAAAGTGAACAAACCCTCGGTGTGATTATCCCAGGAAAAAAATGGAACAGACATAAAGAAACAATATAAAGAATGAAAAAGGTTATCTAACTGCAGGATACAGTAAGTATTTTTTATATCACTGAAAGAGATTCTAAATCCAGAGAACCAAATTCCAATAAATTTGAATCTTAGACAATTTTTATAGCAACTATAATTTCACAAAACTAACCAAAGAAGAAATACTAAAAGTGAATGAACTACTGGTTGTTACAATATTACATACAAATTCATTCAAAACCTAGAAAAATACTGAGAGAAATCCCCGACTTATTTTATGAGGTTTATATAACTTCAATACCAAAGCTTAAAAATTCTAAATAATACATTAGCAAATTGAATATTTAAAAAAATAAAATGTGTCAGGACCCAGAAATGAGACCTGCCTTGATATAAAAAATCCACTAAAGCCATTTGCTGCTAGATTAATGGACTTACTTAGAAATGCTATATTATCACCTTAAAAAATGAAAGAGGCAGTGAAATTCAGTGGTCGCCCTTTATAAAAACTGGAAGTGAATTAAAAACAGATGGAGAAGGTGGCACCTGTGGCTCAAAGCAGTAGGGTGCCAGCCCCATGTACCAGAGGTGGTGGATTCAAACCTGGCCCCAGCCAAAAACTGCAAAAAAAAAAAAAACAAACAAAACAAAACAAAAAAACAAACCAAACAAACAAACAGATGGAGACTTTTCATCTGATAAAAGATACCCATCAAAACCAAAAATAAATATAAAACCATTAAATACATACAAACCTATGGTGTGAATTTCTCAGTCTTTGCCACGGACCAGTAAGTGCTTGGTCTTTGGCAGCTGATAAATCTGAAGAAGCTCTTGTCCTAGTGGGACTTTGAAATTTAAGTACAGTTTCCAGATACTGTACCAGGCTGGTGCTTTAGAAAACAACTGAGCTTTCATTGCAATCATCTCAGATTACTGAGCAGCAATCCCATTACAAGATAACTCCTTTAAAAGATAAAAGTTTTAAATGAGCACATTTTAAAGACTTAATCCATTCGTTAGTGAGGGAATCATACATCCCACAGTCAGTTCAAAAAGGAATTCAATAACCACAGAGGAAATAAGAAATGCTGAAATAAATTTATAGATAAAAGCAAAATTATTCAGTGTTTCTGGAGCAATTGTCAATTGCATCTCCATTGGACACAATTTGTTTGAGTTTTAAACAATTATTATGGATGCATAACATTTGTACAAATTTATGGGGTATGTGTGATGTTTTGATACAACTACAGAAGGTGTAATCATCAAATCAGGGTACTTGCAGTATCCGTTACCTCAAGTGTTTTATTTGTGTTAGGAATGTTCCAGTTCCATTCTTTCCGTTCCTTTGAAACGCCCAGTGAGTTACTGTGAACTGTAGTCCGACGGTGCTGCTGAGCCCTGGTCTTACTCCCTCTAAGTGTATTTTTGTCCCTGTTAAACTTTTCCTCTTCCCTGCTCTCCTCACGACCCTTCCCAGCCTCTGGCTACCATCATTCATCTCTAGCTCCATGAATTCACTGTTTGTTTTTTTTTTTTCTTAACTCCCACATATGAGTAAAAATATGTGATATTTGCCTTTCCATGTCTGTCTTATTTCTGACTTAAGATAATGTCCCATGGCCCCATCCATGTTGTGGCAGATGACAGAACGGGCAAGAATCAGCCGCATTACAGTCAGTTTGCCACAGCTGGTGGAGTGTGTAAACAGCTCGGAGACGGTGAGGGCAGAGCCGGTGTGGATGGGCGCTCTCTGCAGGCCACCCGCCATCCCACGGCCCGTTTAACATCTTTCACAATTTTTCTTGACAGTTTCAGTTATCTGTGTATTTTGATGTTGACGTCTTTTAAATACTTGATTTAGAAACAATCCTCTTTATACTTTCGTGTTTCTGAGTTCCTAGCTGAATAAAGAGTTTTCATTTTCTTATTTTTATTTTAAAGAAGAAATTGGTGGAGCCATGTGCTGGTGTCAGCTAGATACATTGTCCCTGGGAGCCCAGACCACACCCCTGCTGGCTCATGACCAGTGCACGTCGGTTGCTAGTAAAATGCTTGCAAGGAAATATTCAGAGACAAACAAAGATGAAGAAACCATCTTTTTAATTTTTTTGACACATAAGTTTTCACAGCAATATTTTAAACAAAATATAACA
>NW_003852575.1:1429573-1447116 GCF_000181295.1 Otolemur garnettii | reverse complement strand
CTGATTAATGGTTACAGAGTGATCTAGTCCAGTTTCCAGTGCTGGAGCACACCGCACCTTTGATGTTGGTTTAGATACAGGACATCCGCTTCCCTGGACCACTGACCATGCAGAGAACAGGCCGCACTTGGTGTCTGCCAACCCTGGTCTTTCCAGCAGGCTGCGAGCATCAAAGAATTAGATTCCTGTAATGAAATCAGCCCTTTAAGCCACTCAGAAGACTTACGATAGGGATCACTACCCAGATTAATTTGCTACCAAATAAAGAATGAGATGCCAAGATAAACAAGACGGAGCAGCCAGCTGGTAGGGTTTGGGGGAAAATGCAAGTCTTTTATTTTCCTTTTGTTCCCGTGTTTTCAGTTGAGTTATGATCTTTTCTAACCCGATATTTGCTGCATTTTTAATGCTTTATATAGTCTCATTCTATTTCTATCACCAAGTGGTTGTCTGAACAGCCACCTCCTGCCCGGGAGCCATGACGGGGTTGCACAATTTTCAAGGCAGCTTCCCTGGGAGGTGGCCAACGTGGCTTGTGCCCTTTAGCCCCTGGGCAGTACGTGGGAGATACCTGACTTGAGGGCCCAATGCAATATGAAAATGCAGGAGCCCTTGTACGAAACATATAAAGACTTTGATGAAAGCAACAGCAGAGAATTAAATCAAACATGGGGCCTTCTGAGCACAAGGCTCCAAAGAACTGCCCCAGCCACCCTCCCATGATGCTGTCCTGGAGGTCTTGGGGAGGAGATAAGCAAATCCTTTCTCTTATCAGTTTAGTAATTTGTCATGACAGATACTTGAGGTTTATAATTTGGGGGCCACACAAAGTCTTTCACCCAGACATGTGACTTTAACGAAAGTTGCACATCCAGAAGAAAACCATCCCTTTGTAGCAGTGGCTTCAACTTAGATTACTTGGCAGCTACAAGATGATCCAAGTTGCTTTATGACTACGTTCCTTGGGGATCCCTGGAGACCTTTCTTGGAGAAAGTCTGTCTCATGTGGCTTCATTAGATTCTATCTACCTCTACATATGTGCATTTATATTCATATTATTATTTGGATAACAGTGTTATATTTACCATGATATTCCAAGGCCCCTGTTTAAGTTAGGGTTTAGGATTCTGTGAGCGTGAAGCAATTACCTCAACCAACAGAGTTTTATTTTTAATGTTTCTCAAAGTAGGTTCTGTAGAGGTGTTCTTGGGGTGGCTCAGTTTTTAAGTTAGGGAAATGCTTTTGTAGTTCCTTGTCAAGTTCTGATCCAAAGGTTTTGAATTTCTAATGTCTAACAAGAAGGCCTATGGCCCATCAAGTGACTTTATGTAAATCTAAATGCTACATATAAATTAAATCCTTGAAAGAATTATTGAGGAAAAGGGAAAATGGTAATTTTGCACAGATAAGAGTTAGCCTAGTGTTTAAAAAAGGAACCCAGGTAATCAAGTATCAAGGAAGAATAATGCCTGACAACAGCAGCAACAACAACAGCAGCAACAGTCTTGATGTATTTCTTAGTCTTTGGAGGTAGGTCCTGGTTGAACCTCCAACTTGCAGATGAGGAAATTGGAGCAAAGAGTGTTCAGTGACTCGTCTGAGTTTCCAGGAGGAAGAAGGCAGAAGTCAAATTTGATCTCCCAGAACCTGATTCTAAAGCCAGTGCCTCGTCCCCCATTCCACTTCTTTGCATGAGAGTTTGCATCATTTTAAAACTTCACATGAGCGTGAGGATCAGCAGAATGTATGGGAATGTGGCTGTTTAAGGCGGTATATCTATTAGTCAGGCGCGGTGAGTTCAGCCGATCGGGAGACTACTGCCATTGCAAAGATGGTTTGTTACTCACAGTTCCTGGGCGGGGTGGGGGGGGTGCCACACCATGCAAGGCCACATGGGGACACACCAGCAGAGGAAAACAGGGGCAAGAGCCCTTATTGTGGTTTCTGTGGGGAGGAATGGGTGAGGCAGGATAAGAAGGCTTAGGATTGGCTGGTTTGAATTACTCTAAAGGGCTCTGGGGTGTAGGGGCAGGTAGACAGTTCCCTGGAAGGGGAGGTCCCTGGGAGAGTCTGATCAGGAGATCTTGGGGTCTGGGCTCTGGGTTCGTTGGTTGGCATATGGAAGGCATCCTTGCAGACAAGTAATTTACTCTGTCTGGGAATTGGCTATCCTGGGAGGGACGATCTGTCCAGGCTTAGCAAGACTTCAGATGTCAAAACATTGAAATTAGAAGACCTGCCTGATACAGTGACCTGGGAGACCTGGGCTGATAGGAGACTCAGGAGCTGCTGCCTGGCCTAAAGGGTCACATCTTGGAAGCAGAGTTACCTCCTTTGTTAAAAGAGATCATTCTTAAAGAATGATCATGAAAAGACCATACAAAAGTGTGGGTGCAACTGACGGAGAGGGCCCCCTTTACATAGCTGCAGCCACACGTCCCAGGGATGCAGACTTGTGGATAAATGGCAGTCAAGACAGAAGGCAAGAGTCACGCTAAGTGGCTGGGAGTGATTGGCATTTGCTTCTTGCTAATTAGGCAGAGATGATAAGCAATTTTTAGAAGTTTCAAATGCACATTGCTTTTGATTTTCCCTCTTTATTCTGTTAATTTCCTAATGTCAATAGCAGGATTTATGCCAGTGAGACTTCCTTACATCAGTCCCCCTCCCCACCTGGCCAAGCAAATATAGAAACAAGAGCTCAGAGGAGGCTGCCTGGAAGTCTGGGTGCTGCCCCTCATGAATGCCACAGCAGGAGCTGGGGTCCCGGGGGCCCCGTATCAGGGGTCTCACTCTGCAGCTCTCCTCCCGAGCCCACACGAGCTTGGCTGGGCCCCTGAGGGGGACTTCAGCCACACCCTTACTCCTGCTTAGAACTTGGGAGTCTTGAGGGCTGAGGACACAAAGCACTGAGATGTCTGCACCCGGCAGGCCGATGGGGGGAGCCCAGTGTTCTAAAAAGGGGCACAAAGGGCTAGTGTTGAGAAACAAATGGAAGAGAGGGAAGGGGCTGGCATGGTGAACAAGAAGGGAACACAGCCTTTGTCCACCCAGAGACTGTCAGAGAGTGAGTCCTGTGAGGCCACATCCCACTAAGGGGCAGGAGGCTATCGTGGGGAGTTGGTGGGGAGATGCCATGGAGGGGAAAAGTTTTAACCTCTGGGATATGTCAGGCTGTGTGGTGTGGCCTCCAGACCCAGGATCTCATTAGGTCCTCACATAAGCCCATGAAGGCTTCCAAATCCTTGGGTGCAAATGCATCTCATGTCTTCTATTTTTTGCCCCAGGTGAAAATGGCTTCATCCTTCAAGGGGGATCTTATTGGGAATCTAATTATCTCCTGCTTGGGTTCTCACCTCCTCAAATTGTCCACAAACCTAGGAGGCCTAATATTGTCCAATGGACCCAGGTCTAATCAGAGTTCATACTGGGTCATGGGAGAGCTGGGTTTGCACTGGTGCTCAGCACCAAGTGGTTCAGACTGAGCGCTGGTCACCTCTGCCCGGAACACTCTGCCAGGCAGCTGCTAACCTAAGCCCCTGTCTAGAACATTGGGGGGTTTTGAGGGTGGAAGATGATATTCATTTAGAGACATGCTTAGCCAATGGGATGCCCTGACTTGACTCCTAGGGTCTCAGACGTTGGTGCTTAGCCACTGGGACAATAGGCCTCTGCCCACCTACTCCTAAGGGTAGACTCATTGCCATCATCGGGAAGCCCAGACTCCCCAAACTCAAACAATCTGATGGAATTGCAAGTAGCACTGCCACCTGCTCACCCTGCCAGCTACCCCTCACCCTGCCAGCTACCCCTTCACCCTGCCAGCTACCCCTCACCCTGCCAGCTACCCCTCACCCTGCCAGCTACCCCTCTCTCTGAGCTCTTCCGGTATCTCAAAGTCACTCTACTCCCTTAAGAGAAGGCAAGGTGACACTCCAGCACCCACCGCACCAGCACAGAGAAAGAAGAAATAAGTAACAGAACAAGAAGATTAACTCGTCCCCAGGGTATCTCTCCACACTCGGATTCAGGACAGTGCCACCATTTCCCTCATTCCTGTCCTTTCTACCCCTAGCACAAATATCCTTAAATAGACTTTTAGGGCCAATATCAAAGTCACATTGTTCCACATTCACACCCAACATCTCTGTTACCTGGTTGCTATTACAATTCACTCAATAGGACATGTAGTCTTTATTTCTAATTTTTAATTGATGATCAAAGCTTTCTGACAAGCCAGTGGAAGTAACAAATTAGTGCAACTGGGTGTCACTCCTGATTCTTAGATTCACTCTGCAATTCTTTCTCAAGCCATGACCTGTATAATCCAGATCAGAGGCTGGAAAACTGCAGCCTCAGGTCAGATTCAGACAGATGCTTGTTTTGTACACAAACTGCAAGTGTCCGTAAAGGTTTTACTGAGATGGCGCCATGTCGCTTCTTTTACCAGTTTTCTAAGATTTCTTTTATGCCACAACTGCAGGGTGGAGTAGCTGTGCCAGAGACTGTATTGCCTGTGAAATCTAAAATGTTTACTACCTGGTTATTTACAGAGCACATTTGCTAACTCCTGGTTTAGGTGGTTTGAGGTACAGTTTCTGGCTTTAATTCTTATTAGTGGGGTGACCTTAAGCTGGTAACTTAGCCTCTTTGCAATTTCAGATGTCACATCTGTAAACTTGGCATAAGCATCCAGGGATATCTAAGAGAAAATACTCAGTGAGTGGGAAGCACTCAGCAGAGCTCTGCACCCAGACGCATTCCGTGCAGCAACTACTGGCAGGCAAGTAAGAACACGTCCTAGACTAAGTTACATACCTCGTTGCTGGATATTACTACAGTCACCTTCAAAGTATTCCCATTGGGCAGCTATGCTCGGACCCCACTGCCAGGTCCACCCTTCAAAGAGATTTTGGAACTCTTTCTAGATTGGCCATCAGGGCTGTCATCCAACAAGGTCTGACAGTTGAGATCTCAAACTCGTCCTAGAAAAGGCCCTACATACCTTATCGCTGAAAACCACCACAGTCACCTGATGGGCCATGGGAGCCCCTCAGCGGTGACAGTAGTGACATTCAGCAATGAGGTGTGTAGCACTTTTTCTTAGGATGGTTGACTCTGGGTAGACTTATCGAACATCTCAGTTCTCAGTGTCCTGGTCATGTCACCTCTGCTCATGAGAATCCGTGTCCTGAGGTTTTGCACATCCAGCTTATGTCTGTACAAGCATGTTACATGTGCAGACCCTGAGACAAAGTCTTTAACCTCGAGAAAAATATGTATTTTTGAGTATCTGAGTTCATTGTCCAGAATACCAAGTGCAATGCTTGACATCTGCTTAGGTAATGTCAGGAAGTGTAGCAGGTGGTGGGGTGACAAGAGGAATCATTCAGAAAGGATGAAGGGAGCAATTTGAAGAAAAGAAGCAATTAAAATGCAATCCTTGGATGAGCACAAAAGCGTCTGCTTCCTCTTCCTTCCTGCAGGTTAGATCCAGTCTGTCTTAATTGAAGGGGTCAACTAAAGTTCTCATAAACAAAAGCCATGGTGTTTAAGAAAATCCTATTTCTCATCTAATTTTAAGCAATGTTTTGTGCTTCCTGTGATGCTAAGCTTCTAAACAGTAAGAAGACATTGCTGTTTATAAAAACTTTCATTTGAAACATCGACTTACAAATGAATTGACCAAAAGGAATTGAAGTTCCTCTAAGCCCTTGCCAGGCTGCAGGGTAGGACAGAACCTCCTAGAGTTCTCCTTACGCCTTCCTTGGGGGTGGAAGATGCCGCTCATGGCTTCACAGGGTGGGAGTCTGGGGGTTGTGTAGTTTCCTGGTCATGCTGCCTGGGGAACCAGAGGATCTGAGCTCTGGTGCTGGCTTTGACAGGTGACTCTGAACTATGAAATCAACCCATACTCCTGGGATGGGTCATTCTGTGTGTCAACTTGGAGGTGTTTTTTGGATGAGGTTAACATTTAAATAGGCTGAGTAAAGCACACTGCTCTCTGCAACATGGATGGGCCCCATCCAGTCTCTTGAAGGCCCAGATAGAACAAAAAGACCAGCGTCCCTGAGCAAGAGCCATAATGTACCTTTCTGGCAATGACCTTCAGATTTTTACCTGCACCTCTGGCTTTCCCAGTTCTCCAGCCTGCTGGCCCACACTGCTGATTTGTACCTGGAAGCCTCCTTAATCACAGAAGCCAGTTTCTCATATTATATTATATTAAATCGATCTAACTACACACACACACACACACACACACACACAACACACACCCTTCTATTCTGGTCCTCTGGAGAATCCTGAGAAAGACAATTCCATTCAGAGAGTAAAATTTTAATAAAGACCCTGTTAACTCTAAAATAAAAAGCTACTGTGGCCTCCTGGGTTGAATTCTTCACTGTCCTATGTCCATGAGCTTTAACCCCAGCAGATGACTTCAGCGTGCTTTCTTGAGCAGGCAAAGTGGCTTCTCATCACCTAGTGGTTGAGAGCCATGGTGGTGGAGCCAGACTCCCGAGATTCAAATCCCAGCTCTGTCACTTGGCTTTGTGACCTCAGGTGAACAACTCAACTACTCTAGGCCTCAGTTTCCTCAGCTGTAAAATGGCCATGGTAATAATATCCACCATGTGGTTATGGGGAGTATTAATGAGTTAGGGCAGATCTAGTCAGAGTGCAGTGATGGCACGTCACTTCTGCTCACAATTTGGCTAAGTTGAGGGAGCCCTTAAGAGAAGCAGGGAAAAAGGAATTCTACTGTGTGCCTGGAGGGGAGAAAAACAATGCTTGGCAGACAGAATTAGTAACTTCCCTTGTTACCATTACACATATTAATATTACGTATCGTGTGGCCGACTTCACTTCGTTTCCTTGCTCAGGGCACGGCATTTCTTTTGACATTGGGTTGACCTTTCTGTCCAAACGCATCTTCTCTGTCTTGCTCAGCAGAGCTGATGTGGGTCCCCTCCTTCCACAGCAGCAGTCTCCAGTGGTATGGCCATCGTCCAAGCAGACGGGTGCAGTTGAGTATCTTGGGCGGATGTTGAGGGGCTTTCATATGGGAGCGAGTACAGCTTTGGTGGTGGTGGGAAATAGCTCAAATGCGAAGATACCGTTATTGACTAGTTTTGGAGGCCATGCCTCATGTATTTCATTCTGAACTTCTTGCTCAATGCCTTTCAAATCTCCCCTGCTAATTTTGGCTTCTCGGAAATAATTCCACCAAGGCAGAAAATTGACAATCAAATAAATTCCATGGGCTCTTAGATGATTTTACTTTTTAACTTGTAATTTTCCATTGCTCCCTGCTCTCCATTGACCGTCCCTGGTTCCATGTGCAGTAGCAACATGATTTAGACACACGGTAACGTTTACTTGTCAGGGGTTGATGCATTATGTTGACTCCTCCCAGGGATGTGTGAACCTAGTCTATCAACTTAAGAATGGTCCATTTGGACACACCATGGGTATTATAAATTACTTTTAAAAATCTCTGCACAGAGAAAATGCTCAAGAACATTTTAAATGGATTTTCTTTATTTTTAGCTGAATCTTCATGAAGAGTTTAGGTGTACATATTATAGGTAAATGGTCTGTGTCCTTGAACCTTCAAATTTGGAATTGTTGTGCTTGAAAAGATTCATGCTAAGAATTTAGGGGTGCTATGAAGTATGGCCTATTGGATTTAGAAGGGGGATTGCAGGGAAATTTTGATGAGTAGATAATCCTACCTGCTATAACTGTGAGATTTTCTGAACACAGAATACAGCTTGTTCATCATTGCTACCTCTAAAAATTCAAAATCTCAGAAAGTTCCAGTGAGAAACCTTAGATGAATGTCCAGGCATCCAGCTCTTGATGTGGACCAACTACGCAGTACAGGTGTACAGATCTTTTGGATACTGAATATCCAGCACTGCTTGAAAGATGAATGAGCACAATCATGGCACAGTGCAAGGGAGATAAAGCCGTCATTATCTGTAAATATGATCTGTGAATGCGACCCAAGTTTTAATTCTAAACCATTTCTTGTTAATGGATTTCCATGTGAAATTTGAATGACATCAAATTAATTATATAGAAAGAAAGTACTTGAATAGTAATGAGAAGAAAAAGCAATGCTGTACTGGGCGTCAGGAGACCGAGCTCAGTGCATACTTAATCTGTGACTTCAGACCAACAGTTGGTCCCTGAAAAGCCTCCATGTCTCAAATTATAAAATGAAAACCCAGCACTGGACTCTGTTTCCAAGTTCCTTTCCACTCTCCAGATTTCTGGCTTTAAGACTCTTCTGTTGTTGTGGTTGATGGGAGGATTTAAAGAGTACGGACAAGTGGCCATTAATATAAAGTGATGAAAAGAAAAGTTATCCTAAGAGATGTATAAACAGGGAAGCAGTGGCGTTAGAGATGGGGAACCCGGTGCAGACTGGAGGCTGTGCCATCCCTCTGCGTGGCTCCTTGAGGGCTCGTTTTCTCTGGTGGAGAATGGAGAACCCTGCTCAAGTGCTTCTTTTGAGGATCAGATGAGCTAATGCACGTAACACACTCCACACAGTTCCGGGAATAAGGACTGGAGGAATCCATCAGGAGAATGGAGTGCGTGTGGCACGACCTCCAGGGACTGGGAGGAACGAGGAATATGGAATAACGTGGATCAGTGAATGAGGAAGAAAGAATCTGGAAGGAGAGGAGAGAGAGAAAAGGACTTAGAAAATGTGTGACTGTCTAAGCAATTAACCCTTCCAGAATTCTCAGGGGTAGCCGTGTGCCATGGAAATGTGCGGGGAGCTTCTGCGTTGTTAGTTCTCATTTGTTTCCCTATTTCGTGAACATACACTTAATGGCAGAGCTGTCACCAGTAAAAACTTACACCTCATTGCATAATCATCTTTCTCCTGTGCTAGACATTCTCCAAAGCTCAGTAATTCTGCATCTGATTTGCACCATCGTATTTCAACAAACACAGTATTGGCCATACTGCCTACTGAAACAGGCTTTAGGAAATCACAATGATGTTTGCAGCTGTTCAGTGCCAAAATATTTCATTTGGGCTTCCAGAAACAGTGCAGCGCTACATGTTTAAAGAACACAGCGACATAGTGGTTAGGAAATGCTTCTTGGATTAGTTGAGACCCGAGGTAAGCTTCAAGGAATGGCTGCAGTGTAAGTATCGACATGTCACAGTGGCATTACCAGGACCACGTTCTCTCGTGGACGCTCAGCAATGTACTGCAGGCTCCTTTGATTCTGTTTCCTTCCACTCTGGGAAATTCCAAGAGTCTCGTGCTCCTGACTCATCAGCCCACTTCATGGTACATGGAAGCTTCCCTGTGGGATTGCTGGATCCTCAGCCCAGTGGGACCATGACCAACCAGTGGCTTCAGAGAAGGGGCAACCACCCATTCAGCACAGTGACAAGCTCAGCAAAAAGGTAATTGATACTAGACTTGTCCTTGTTTTCTGGAAAGTGGAGAAGGATGACTCCTCTGCCCTGTGGGACTTTCTGCCACAAAACGATCAATTCCCTAGGCTTTTTGCAGGAGGGGTTTTCTGGAAACTCTTACATTTTGGATGGGTGATTGGTGTCTGAGCAATCCAGAGACACCCAGATGCAGGCTCGGGGGGAATAGATGACAGATGTCAGAAGGAGGTAGGACAGTCCTGTACAGAAAAGATGTGTGTGCACGTGCGCCCCCCCCCCCATCTTGTTAAGAAGCGTCACAGCAAGCTGGAGTCCTTAAATCCCCAGTGCACAGAGCTCTGGAAGAGTAATTCTGTGAGCATAGAGGGAAAGGGGTCCTGGGCATGAGCGCAGGCTGGATTCCCGGCATGCTCAGCAGGTGCTCTCATGACATCTGACTGACCCTATAGAGAGGGTCTATAGGGCAAAACACGCTGATGGTCCGCACCCCGGGTATGTACTCCTCCCATGTCCAGTGATGTAGAAAATACAGAGTATGAGTTTGGGTTCTCTCTGATGAGTTCATTAGTGGTTGTGGCAGGTTTCCCTGATTCGTTGGCAGCGATTTGTCTCATCTTTAAGACCGGTTCTATGGTAACACGCACTTGTGCAGCCCTGGGGCTGGTGCTTGGTGGGCCAGTGAGATCTGCTTCCTCCCGGCTCACATGGCTGCCCCCAACCTCTGAGCCCTGCCCCTTCTGGCTCCTTCTGTGTGCTGTCCAGTGACAGAGTGAGCTCTGCCACCTCTAAGTGGCCCAACAGCTACATCTTTTACATGCAGATCTGCCTTCTCTGAACCATAAGGTGGAAACGCACACAGCTCATTACCTCCTTAGGGGTAAAGCCCAAACTGGCTCTGACCCGGCCTTTCAAGCCAGGTGGTCTGCGTTGGGGGAGGTCAGCACCTTTCTGTGGACTGCTGTAATCACTGCTCTGCCCTGTGCCCCTGGAAGGGCCACAGCTCTGTGGGTGGGTGGGGTTTCTCTAGCTTCCTGAGGCAAGACCCTGCATCCTCGGATTGCACCGGGGCCCTTGTGGGCAGGAGGTGCCTGCAGTGGCCTCTTCGCACCTGGAGCAGTCCCAGCCTCCTTTGCTTGGCACCATTTGAGCCATTTGAGTAGAGCTTATTGTGACAAGTGCCAAGATGTCCTCACCCTCAAGCATGCCTGCCTCATCAAAATAGAGTGAAGCTGGCTCATTTTCAGCATTTTTCCACTGAAATTAAATTTTTTATAGAAGTAGATTTAATCTGACTCCAGGCAAACCCCCAGGGTTTTGCACAAACCATTTATCATTTGCACGGAGTTCTCACCATGTTCACCCCTTAGGTTTTCCCCCTATTGAATGAAACACTGTGGTTCTTACCCCCTTTATCAGGATGGGCTGAAAAGGGTCTCATCCAGTTCCCAGTGTGTTCTGATCATCAATAAACCTTGGAGCCAAACAACAGGTGGCTTCCGCTACCCACAGGAGAGACTTGGGACGTCACTTTCCATAGAGACATAGGACCTGAAGGGGTCTCCTGCCCAGGTCTGAGCAAAAATAGCTCACTGTGTGTGACCCAGCCAATGTGGGGAGAAGAAATCAGGGGGAAATCCCTCTATGGGATGAATGGTTTTGTTCTAATTTTCTTTTTGTTTGTGTAGAAGAGGGGAAAACAACTAAATCAATTCAGCAGGGTGAGGGCATTTCTCCAGAGGGCCCCGGTCCTGAGCGCTCCTCACCACAGGGGGCTTTGGAGCAGACTCAGGAACGGGTTAGAAAGAGCATCAGGAGCCTTTGGCAAAGGGGTAGCGCCCCGCGGCCAGGCCCGGGCAGAAGTGGCCAAGCGGCCCCTGGGCCCATCACAGGTGCAACCCCTGCCTCCCACGCCCCCGCCCCCAGGCCTTTTTGGGGGTGCCTGCCGGTTGCTTTCTCCGTGGCCGGGAGAGGCATGAGCCCTGGAGTCAGGCAGGCCTGGCTTGAATCCTGGCTTTGCCAGTTACCAGCTGAGTGACTTTAGACAAATGGCTCAGCCTCCGGCACTTCAACTACCCGGTGGTAGAACCAGGGCGCACAGCACTGAGGATTCAGCGAGACTATCCGTGAGAAATGCTTAGCGCGGGCTTTGCCCACAAGTCGGTGAAGTTGCTTTTGCGCCCTCCGCCCCGGCTCCTTAGTCCAGGATCATCTCGCCAGCAGCCAGAGGCCAACTAGAAACCCCTAACTCAGGGAAGGGACAGAGCGAGCGAGCTGGCCACGTCCCTCGGAGGCCTCCAGGTGCAGGCAAGGCGTTGTGGCCACCAGGGGGCACCAGTTACATGAGAAAGAAAGGGCTGGGTTGGGTTGTGTCCCCTGGCCTGCAACTGGAACCCTGCAGCTAGTGTGTTTTCTTTAAAAAGTTTGGGAGTCGTCGGTGCAGATGGTGCCGGCTATTTCTGCAGGGATGGTGGCTACGCTTCCAGGTTATATGAAGAAAGTTTTCTTAGACCCCTGCCTGTGACTCACCAGCTACTGTGGACGCATACTTTGTTTAAATTCAACCCCTTCTCCTTTCAGCCCCCTTTCTTCTATATTTACTCTCCAATTCCTGAGAAATAGACAATATCCTTAGCTGTGTGGGAGAGGAGGAAGAGATATGTGGGAGAATGAAGCGTCCTGACATTAAAAATGTCTCCGACTTTTGCCAACCACCTCTGGGTCAGGTCTTTCCATCTGCAGTCATGTCTTTTTAGCCGTCAAAACCTTGATCATAAGGGGACACAGGGATACCTAGGAACCCTGAGGAATTTCTTATCAGAATTAATCCTTCATTTAATGTGAAAATAACTAGATTCTGGGAAGCATAAAACACAGTGTGCTACTTGGAACCCACAGCAGCGGAGAACTGAAGGCAGGCGAGGGTGGTGACCTCACCTGCTGTGCTCGGACACGGAATATGGCTAAGGGGTGAAAGCTGCTCCCAGGGCGGGAACGTGTACCCTGGCCCGTGAGGTGCTTTTCAGAGTCTGTACACTTTGTTGGGTATTGATTAAACCTGCCTACAATATGCCAGACACCCTGCTTCTGAATTACAGGGACATTTGTCAGAACTCCAGGTACTGAACCCTAGCTCAGAACTAGACTCTCTTGATATACAGCCTAGAAATATACAACTAATTTGTACATGATTTTACATTTCTTACAATTGAAGAACCATTACTCTGGAACATAATAATTTAACCTCCATTGGCATCGGAAATACTGTGTTTAAGGAAGTCTCCCTATGACCTTTGTCATGGCAAGTTGCCACCTTTTAGAAGAATCTTGGAAAGGTATGATTGCTGTGAAAAATTCCATCCCCCAAGAAGGCCCCAAATGACCAGAACTGTTCTTCCTGAAACTCTTCATGTCCCGGAATCACGCCCAGTGGCTGACACTCTCTGTGGGAGTGGGAGTGGAATCTTTGTCAGTCTCCAGTTTGTGTGCTGGGGGCCGGCAGCTGCGGCCTGGCATTTCAGGGCTGCAGATGTAACAGGACATCTCGATTATAAGAAGCGACAGTTTTGAGGAGCCAGAGGGGGTGCAGCAGGAGGAGAGGGACCTGGCTGCGGGGGGTGCAGTGGGATCAAATGAGCAAAGCCTGGAAGGCACACAGGATCCACTGCTTGGCGCTGCTGGTGCTGTTTCTGCACTGAATGACAACCCCTCACTCCCCAGAATCACCACTGAAACACAAGGTGATTCTGCCAGATTAGAACAAGATAACTCCAACTAGCTTCTGGGAGAAAGGAAGCAGAGTGCTACACCGGAAATCTCTTTTCAAACGTCCTGTGTCCATTTCTGCTTCTGCAGACCCTTCTAGATGAACTTGGGACTCGGTTTGTTTCCCCTTTGTTCTGCATACTCTGGTTTCCAGGCGGGAAAGCAACCAGTGGGCATGTCACTGGACAAGACCCCCACCTGTCAGCAAAAACAGGAAAGGCGCCCATCCCCACACACAGTGGCTCAGACAACCGGCACGTTGCATGCCTTCCTCTAAAGTTATATCTATGAGAAAATTCTCTTATTGTGTCTATCCAATGCTTAAATTCAGTTCTTATTGAGAAGAAATTAATAATAGATTTGACAAGAACGTGACTGGACACTAAAAAACCTCTCCCTGGGGTTGTAACCTAGGAGCGAATCTTCTCATACTCACCAAGAATAGGAACTTACTTCCAGCGTATGGCTTGGTGGGCTGTGGGGCTTCCTCAGTGTGCAAAGTGTGCAGCTGTCCAGGGAGTCTATGCTGAGCAGGGCTCGGTGCTGGGTTTCATGTGTTGACATTGCTATCTTGAAATTCTTAGTACTGTTTGAACAAAGGGTCCTGCATTTTCATTTTGCTCTGGGCTCCACAAATTCCATAGCTTGTTCTGATGAGATGAGAGTTCAGTTTGGAATTATCTTGGATCAGATTCCAACCTCTTGCTTCGTAACTGTTATCTTGGACAGGTGGTAATATCCTCCCAGCCTAAGTTCTCCCATCTACAAAGCAGAATTACCAAACCTTCCCCGGGGGACTGTTGCAAAGGCTAAGTGAGTTCACCTAGTGTAAACAGCTGCCTCAGTCCATTTATTTATTACACAAGAAATATAAATAATTTGCACTAAAATAAATGTAAATTGTACATAGATATACAATTTAATAAAGCAAAATATGTATTTCTTGAGTTACTCTTACATGTACTACCCAGAAGTCCCCATTTACAAGGCATTATCACTGCTAAATTATAAATCTGGTGAAGTTAATTAAATAGGACTTTGAACGAAGAACCAAAGTCTAGTCAACTAATGCCTACTCGGCATTTCTCACTGGGACACGGGATCAGGTTTTAGCCTTGTCCAGCCTTGTCTCCGATGCATCAAGGACCAAGTATGCTGTGGAGAAGTGAAGGGGGGATAAACAGACCCTCAGGAGAGCGGCATTTTCAGCACTCTGCATTCACCTGTTAATACTTTCTGGCAGGAAATGGTGTTGGGAGACTGGGGTTAGCACTGCCTTTTCTACTCATTGAGTGACCTTGACAAGTTATTTAAACATTTGAACTTCAGGTTCTTTATCTGTAAACTCGGAGGGAAGAGAATCACAAAACCCCTCTCACGGGATTGGGAAGCGAGAACTTTTTATAAATTACATAATGGTGTAAAAACGGGAGATGTTGTCTTTATACAGTGCTGTTGTTATTACAGTGGGTACAAGGGATGACCTGGGAATCCTGGTTCCTTAAGAATAACAACAAGCCAGTACCCTTTTCAACTGCAGGACTTATCAGAACCTTCAGTGGGCTAATAAGCTCTGTAACTCTGTAAGAGAGGAACGTACTTCATGGTATTTCCCAGACACTTATGCCCAGAATCTTTTTTATTTCATTTTATTTTTTATTTTTTTTATTAAATCATAGCTGTGTACATTAATGCAATCATGGGGTACAATGTGCTAGTTTTATACACAATCTGAAATGCTTTCATCAAACTGGTCAACATAGCCTTCATGGCATTTTCTTAGTTATTGTGTTAAGACATTTATATCCTACACCTAGTACATTTCACATGTACCCTTGTAAGATGCAGTGTAGGTGTGGTCCCACCAACCTCTCTACCTCTAACCTCCTCCCCGCTCCCCTCCCCTCTCTCTCTCCTTTCCCCTTCTTCTTGGGCTATAATTGGTCCCAATTATATAGTTTCATAGTAAGGCTGAGTACATTGGATACTTTTTCTTAGATTCTTGAGACACTTTGCTAAGAAGAATAGCAGCTCCATCATGTAAACATGTAAGAGGTAAAGTTTCCATCTTTCTTTAAGGCTGCATTATGTTCCATGGTGTACATATACCACAATTTATTGATCCGTTCATGGGTCAATGGGCACTTGGGCTTCTTCTATGACTTAGCAATTAGGAATTGGGCTCCCATAAACATTCTGGTACATATATCTTGGTTATAATGTGACATTTGCTCTTCCAGATATATACCTAGTGGAGGAATTATGTCTCTGACAAAGGTTTAATAGCCAGAATCCATAGAGAACTCAAATGTATTAGCAAGAAAAGAACAAGTGATCCCGTCTCAGGGTGGGCAATGGAATTAAAGAGAAACTTCTCTGAAGAAGACAGGTGCATGGCCTACAGACTCATGAAAAAATGCTCGTCATCCTTAATCATCAGAGAAATGCAAATCAAAACTACTTTGAGATATCATCTAGCCCCAGAATCTTTCCTCCTGGAACTGCTTAAAAGGTTAAGGTTTTACCAGGGCCCCCACTGGGCACCCTTGAGCCGTCAGGAAGCTGGGGGAACATTAGTCTGTGTGGTGGCTTTGCTGCCTGCTCCCCTGTGCCCTTTGTGCCCGTCCCGAGTCACGTGGACAGTGATGCCCAAGGAGTGACAGGGAGGAGACTGGAGGGAGCAGACTGCTGGATCTTACCTGGTCTTTGCCTCTCAAGTAACCTTCCTCCTTCGGTGTCTGCCCAGTTCTGTCTGGCTTAACGGACTTGAAGGCAAGATCACCCACCCGAGATTGTTGCTGCAGTTGATTTCCTTCCTCTTCTTCTCCCCTCCCCTCTTCCTCCTTCCCTAACTACGTGAGGATCTGTTCTTTTAGAACCATTTCATTGTCTCACTTTGACAACAGTTTACAAATGATACATAAAAATAAAACCCTGAAGTTGAAAGCATTGCCCTTAGAATTTTAAAAAATAGTATTGTTTTTATGTGTAAGGGCATATGTTATCCAAATCCTGCTTTGAAGTTCTTTTTTCTTTCCTGGGTATAGGTGCCATTTGAGAACGTGGTGAGAAGGGCAAACAGGTGCCACGTGTGGCCACTGCAGTGGTTTCTAACTGCAAATTCAACAACTGCCATGTGCCATCTGTTCTTGGGACTTGAATGACCACCCCACCCCCACCCCCAACAACACTGTGCGGCAAAACTGAGGCTTCAGGAGACTAAATAACTATCAAGAATCCCTTTTAAAAAGTGTGTAACACAGCTGGTATTGGGACAAAGGTGCTCAGACTTCAGGGGTCCCTGCACTAGAAGGTTCTAGCAACAGTCTCTGTGCCTCCATGATCCCACAGCAGCCCTGGGCCCCCTCTCTGTTTCTGCCTCCCTTTCCTGTCTGTCTTCGATCAGCTCCTATTTTCCTCTCCTTTTCACTCTCATCTTCTGCCCCATCCTCCAGCAGGGCTCTCTGGCTGAGAAGCCTGCTGTCCCCTGACTGTTGATGACCTGAGAGCATTTCTTGCTCCACCCAAGAAAGAAGGAAATGACACAAGGAAAAACCGCTCTTTTATTGGGTGAGACGGGACTATTTTTATGCTGCTTTGCTCAACATCACCCGGCATCTGGCCCCTTGATAAAGAGAGAAGGAACCCTGGCAGAGAAGGAGGAACTGGGCCTCAGCACTGCATTTCAGAAATATTTTCCCCAAGAGACAATGTCCCAATTTGGTTTCATCTGAGCCAGTGCTTCCTGATGGAAGAGGAGTCAGTAACAGGATCAAATCAGAAGACTCCACTGAGGCCTGGCAGGGAGTGAAGCAGCTCGCCCTGCCCCACAATGTCTGGGTAGGGGCCGTTCTGACGTGTAGGAGTGTGAATTGCCAAGTTGACTTTTGTTATGACTGTGTGTACTGTTAAGACATTTGCAAGTGGCAAAGGAGCTAAGATTTGGAGGACCCAGTTTCTCTTCATGTAATAGAACCGTAGGTAGTAAGCACAGGTGGATGGAAAGGCAGAGGACCCAGTGTCCTTCCAGTCCAAAGACTTCAGGACAGGCACAGCCACCTGCATTCAGGTATCGCCTGAAGCCTCCATTGGAGCAAAGAGGCTCACTCAACATCGGCACCAGAATGTTTATTGCAGCTCAATTCACGATTGCCAAGTCGTGTAATCAACTCAAGTGCCCATCAACCCATGAACGGATTAACCAAGTGTGGTGTATGTACACCACGGAGTACTATCAGCCATCAGGAAAGATGGAGACTTTCCATCAGTTGTGTTTACCTGGCTGGAGCTGAAGTACGTTCTTCTTAGTAATCTCAAGAGTGGAAAGAAAAAATCCAATGTACTCAATACT
>NW_003852575.1:1424477-1427451 GCF_000181295.1 Otolemur garnettii | reverse complement strand
GGTGTAATCTAAGACTGGACCCACCTTACATTACAGAATGTTCAGTTTTCCCTCCAGAGTGGAATGGAGAAGCCCTTCTGAGGCCGACCCTGTTAACAGTAACAGCAGGGACGATGGTGGCCCTGCACCTGCCCCGCGGGAGGGGGGTCTGCGTAAACACAACTCCTCAGTAAACCTCATGCTACTGATTATAAACCACAATTGAAAGGTTTATCATAAGCCAAAGCAGTGATTTGCCACCAGCTACACGTCTATCATCTGATAACCACCCTCTTACTATCGAAATGCTTGTATTTTCATAAGTCCAGCTCTAATTCAAGGATTCGCCATTTGGTGTGGCCTCTGTCAGATGACATCTCTCCAGGCACAGGGTCTCTGGCTAAGACTCCAAGTCCACGTCCAGATTTTCTCCTTCCCGTCTACTTTCTTCTTGGTTGCTTTCAGATGCAGAATGATCTTTCTTCCCTTCTCCTCTCTGTGACTCTGGGGATTCAGGATACAAAGAACTAAATCCTTCCTTCATGTCAGGATCTGTGACAAAGACTTCAGCCCTCTTCACTCATTTAGTCCTCAGGGTAAAGGATGCTGCTGGGTCCTGATCTGACCCCCTTTACAGGGGAGGGCCACAGGCTGGCATGTGAGGAGTCAGATTTGAACCACGGCCATTGAGGTCGGGGTCTGTGCCCTGAGCGTGTGCAAAGTGGGATTCTCACCTGGGGGTGATTTTGCATGGAGCAGTGGTCAGCACTGTCTACAGACATTTGTGTTTGTCATCCCCGGAGGGCCACTGCTGGCCTCTGGGGGGCAGAACCAGAGACGCTGCTCACCATCCTACAATGCACGGGACAGCCCTCACAGCGCAGAGTCACGCTCCCCCAGCGTCAGCCGCATTGCTGAGAAACCCTCAAGGGAGAGAAAATACCAGCTACACACACACTTCTACACACAGACGTGTACGGACTTAGTCTGGCTTCCGTGGCTTCCCCACGACCCCAGAAGACAGGTAGAAGGTCTGTTCTTTTGAAAGGGCCTTTAAAGTATTCATTACTTTGAAAGCCTTTAAAAAGTAATTTTTATCCAAAAGCTGTAGTGATTTATTGTTCCTATGAGCATGTAATTGTTTATGTGTTGGTTTTGCACAGTGCGAGGGTGTGTGGCATGCTCCCTGTGTGAGGAGTTCTTTTACAGCTGGCACTTCACCTTGGGAGTGAGAACAATGTAATCTAACAATTTATACCCATGTATTAATTTGAAATAAAAAATAGTAATAATTAAAGAAGAAAAGTTATAGCGAAAAGTGATTTACAATATATTGTTTCTTGAAAATAGACAGAGGTGTGTGAGAGAGGGTGTGTGTGTGTGTGTGTGGCTCCCACGTGAGTTCCTGTGGACTTTCCCTTTAGCTATGGAAAGTCCTGGTCTTTCCTGGAGAACTTGTACCTGTGATTTTCTCTCCACTTGGCCTTGAGAAAAGACCTGGGTCAGGACAGGTCATCTGGACAAGGTCTCTGCCAAGGCCAAGTGTTTGGAGTTATTCCAAATCTAATCACATCCAATTTACACATGATGCATGTGTCAGCAACACATTCCCTGTTATATCAGCATGTGTTATATAATACATTGATACACATTACATATTCTGTTAAAGCAGCAGTTCTCAACCTGTGGGTTGCGACCCCTTGGGAGGTCAAATGACCCTTTCAGAAGGGTCACCTAAATACATCTGGCATATCAGATATTTACATTACAATTCATAATAGTAGCAAAATTACAGTTATGAAGTAGCAACGAAAATAATTTTATGGTTGGGGGTTACCACAACATGAGGAACTGTATTAAAGGGTCGCGGCATTAGGAAGGTTGGGACCACTGTGTTAGAGCATCTCACATGATGCAGTAACCTGCATCACACTAACGCACAGTGACCATTCCGTCAATGCACAGGACAAGCTCCGCTGACAGCTGGTGACATGTCACACTAACAGCACATCGGCTGTTATACTCACTGCATATCACAGGGGAGCACTTTATATATCACTTTGTTAACACCCTCTTTTTTTATGATTAACATACTACATCTTATATTAATAACCATTATGGATTATATTAATGATGTAATCTATGTTACACGATTAACACAGCGCATGTTACACTGACGGCATAGTGCATGTTACATTCACAGCTGTTACAGACTGCACGACACACTCTGTGTTATGGTTAACACATTACACGTTACATTAATGCCCATTACAATGACCGACATCCTGATGACTGGCTGGAAGAAACCTTATCCTTTTCTAAATCTCCAACTCTGATAGTCTTGGTCACCTCAGTCCTGGTTGTCACTTGCAGCTGATCCAGACAGCCCTGGTTCCTCAAAGAGCTGGCAGTTTCCAAAGCACAGCTCCCACGCTGGCCACATCGGGCCCCCTCAGCTGCCCGGGAGACCCACCAGCCTCGGTCCCGGGGAGCCTCTATAGCACCCAGACATTCCCTCTGTGCTGCGCTCACCCCCTGGGCCTGGTCCTTCTCACTCGCGCCTGACCGGGAGGCAGGGTGAAGAGGTGTGAGCTCGTGATAACCGGCAGGGCCCAGCCTGTCCCTCCACATACTCGTCTGCACTCATGGTGCCGGCACTGGCTAGGGGACGGGGTGAGGCAATGGACAAGCCAGGGTCCCTGCCGTCCTGGAGCTTGGGCCTTGCTAAGGAGCATATCAGAGGTAAAACTTTAGTAGAAAGACCAGTAGTGACATACAGTTGAGGAGAGTGTGACATTCTGTCTAGCTGTGGGGACAAAGCATCACCCCTTGCTGGGCTTGGAGAAGTGTGCCCACCTTTCTCCCAGGGAAAGCGTGCCCAGCTCCTCTCTCCCAGGTGAAGCGTGCCTACCTCTGATCTCCCCCGAGGGTCTCGTATCACAGCTTCCCTCCAAATCTGCTCGTCCCTCCTCCGACGCGGTTTCTGTGTGCGCCC
>NW_003852575.1:1415997-1424427 GCF_000181295.1 Otolemur garnettii | reverse complement strand
CTTAACGCACCTCCCCCCACAGTCGCATCATCCAGTGAAAGCAAAATCCAGCAGGGACCTTTGGGAGGAGGCGCTCACTCTGCCTCCTCAGGTCAGGTGGCCTGTTGGGACGGCGACTGCCCCAAAGGTCCATTCACAGCTCCCCTCTTCATGGGCAGAAAACTGCTGCCTTCAGTTGTTTGCCCTGTACCCCCATGAAGGGCCCCGTCTTTCCATCAAGGTCCTAAAAGTCTGGATTCCAGGTCCACCAGGGCACCTGCCCCACAGTGACACAAATGTGCCGTGGGCGTCTCCATGTCATCCCTTTCTCCACCCCACACAGTGCTTTGTCATCATGTCCTGTCCACCCACAATGCGTGGCCCTGCCACCTCTTGCTTACGAGGGTGCTGGTGCCAGTGTCACCACTGTGTGGCTGTGTCTAGCCACCTCTGCTGCCCCCGAGGGCTCGTTCTGGGCAGGGGAAACAGGGTGAGGGTGCTGTGCTGTCACAGCCGGACTCAAGGGGGCTCTCCATCTGCCACCTGACCAGAGGCCCCGGCTCAGCCCTGCTCTGCCCACTCCCTGTGCTGTGTGGGTGGATGTCCGTGAGGTGCACACTCAAAGGCACACAAGCCTGCCTCCCAAAGGTGGGGTTCAGGAGGCGCCGTTACACCTCGAGGGGTAGGGACACCCCCAACCTCCCTGTGCTGCTGGGCCACGCTGAGAGGAAAGGAGGCATCATTAATGATTGTGCCAGAGGGACGGGCGTACAGTGGACAGGCTCATCCTCCCTATTCAACATGATCCTGTCACCTCTCACCAGCAGAGGAGGCTATGAGACCAGAGACTTACAAAGAAGGGGCAGCCCTGACTATTTCGTGTGGTCAGGAGGGTGGAATCCGGCAGCCCTGAGCCCTGGCAGTGCCCCAGCCCCACACCAACCACGACAGAGGAAGGGAGAGATTACATTGTCCTCTCGCTGCCCATAGTGTCCTCAGAGGTTGTCCTGGGGCCACTCGTCTTCTCAGGAAAGAAGCAGGACCATCACTGGTGACCCTCCGCATGTCACTTCTGTCTAGGGTTTAACTGGCTAGAGAGGGAAGAAGACAGCCAGGTGGGGAATCTGTGGCCCTCTCATGTCAAGGTTGCCCTTCTTAAGCACCAAAGGAGGCAAGAAAAGCCCCATCTTTCTCTGCTGCACCCCTTGTAATGAGAGGATTTGTTATGTACAGTTTGGATCAGTCAAAGGCTACACTTTACGGACCTGGAAGTTCCCATGTGTCCTTAGGGTGCCTCATCTCCCCAGGCCTCCATATCCACAGGGCCGACTGGGGCTGCCTTAATACTCCTTCTAGAACTCTCTCCAGCACCTGTCTTCCCCTCAAACAAAGGAAGAGCATTGATCTTTACCCCAGAGAAGCAGAAATCAGCAGAAACACAATGAAAAAAGCTGAAATGCCATCTAGTGGAAACAGGGGCAGCCTCAAAGGAAAATCTCAGTTCTCCATAATGATGCCACTTAACCAGAGTCCTGTGAGTCAAATTTTGGGCAGAATTCGGCTTTATCAAAGGCCTCTGTGTTTCACCCTCACTGGTGAAAACCCCTTGAAGGTGTCAGCTGCTTAGACGGCCAAGCCAAGTGAGCACCACAGGGCTGTGTGCTGGCTGTGAGCCACGCAGCTCCTCCAGGTCCGCACGCAGGGTCGGATTCCTGTTACATAATGCTGCAGATAGACAGAAAAGGACCTTGACTCACAGGGTGTTACGGCTGATAAAAGACCTTAGGATTAGTCCACAGACCTTTAGGTAACAGGAGCCGAAGGGGAGACTGTCAGGAGCACCTTGTAAATATTTACTCATTTACTTCTCACAACGACCCTGCGCACAGCACGGTTATTATCACCCTTTGACAGATAAGGAAACTGAGGCAAGAAAGAGCCAAGAACCGTGCCCAAGGACACACAGCTGATAAGGATCCCACCCAGCTGGTCAGGCTCCAAAGCCTGCCCCTACACCCAGGGTCACAGGAGTACTAAGAGTTTCCCTTCCCCAAGGTTGAGGGTGGAATCTGGCAGAAGAGGGAGGAAGGGCCAGAAAGGCTTAGGGCGTTTGGTTTCACAGCCTGCAGCCTCCTTCCTCAGGAAGGTAAACGTTTTTTTCTATGACTTAGCTAATATAAACATACAAAATAGGTTTGTGGATGAGCCAGGCACATTGGTTTCAGGCTTGGAGCTTCCACCTTCCACTGCCTTTGCGTAACCAACCTCCAAGTGGATTTCTCTCCTCTTACGGATTCCCTGTATCTATTGATTTGATTGATGTTTGCCACCTTCTCTGGAAAGTGTGATTTACTGGGATGTGCCTCTGCGACAAGGACTGTGATCCTGATGTCGCTTCCTTCCCACCTGCCCAAGAGCTCAGCCGGTCAGGGGCGACAGGCAGGGTGCCCCTGGGCCCCAGCTCAGCCATGACCTTGTCCTGCTCCCTCCCCAACTTTGTGGGAGTCTGGGCTTTGAGCTTTCTGCATAGCCAGTGTCCCCCGGGAAGCAGGGAGTGTTTGCTCCTATTTGGGGAAGGGGCACCAGAAAGGTACCAGTGTCCACAGCTCCAAAGGACTAAGTCTGTCCTCATCCTGTCATCAAGGCCACGAGCTTTGCCTGAGTGGGTGTCACATAGCCTGAGCAGGCCCAGAGTTAGGGTTAGTCCAGGGTTTCTCAACCTCAGCATTGTTGCCATTTGGGGTTAGATGATTCTTTGTCGTGGGTGCCTTGTGTCAACAGCATAGAATGTCAACAACATCCCTGCCTTGTCTCCACTAGACTGCCCCACACTTGGTTATGACAATTTTAAAAGTGTCTCCAGACAGTACCACAAGCCAAGGCACCCCCTTGTTGAGAACCACTGGTTTACTCTGTTAATTCCAGAACCAATAAACATGGTTGGAATTGAACTTAGTCCTCCTAGTCCACACCAAAAACCTCTGGGTTGAGCCCAGTATAGATATAATTTTTCCAAATTATTAATAAAGTTAAGTCATGAAATGGCCTCTCAGATTGGCTCAAGATAGAGTGAGGGGGACAACATCATTTGGGAAGGGCCACCCACATGTGTCTACTAAGTAAAGACAGCTTTTCTCTACCTCATTCGATGGTCTTTGTAGGAGATTTCAGAAACAGCCTACAGTACATTCCACACCTCGGATGCAGACACCGGGTAACGGCCAGGCTTAGAATACTGGAAGCAAAACTGGGAAGATTAAACCACTACATCTTCTGCCCAATGAATGTGCAGGGACGTTCCCATTTCTTCTGTGTTTCCTCCCCTACCTTCCACCTTTAAACTGTTCTTAGCATCCATGGACAGGTGCATGAAAGCTCCAGAGTTTGAATAATTTATGGAATTTGGGAGTGCAGGTCTGGGAGCCATGAAGCAGGCAATCCTGTTCAGGTAGTGGGTGTCCTTCTGGCCGCCTTTCACCTGCTGCCCATGTCCATTCCATTACGTGCACTTTTGCCAGCTGACTTCCTTAATGGAGGGTATTTCAGCTGCCTCTCCGAGCACTGATGCTCACATGCACCAAGGCCATTGGCAGCTGCTCCAGGGTTCCCTCAGCAGCCCTCGGGCCTATTTTCATTACCGCTGGTCTTCTGGGTAGACCCAAGGATGAGTCATAGGAGTCAGCCCACCTTTCCGAGGGAACATCCTGTTCCTTCTGCTGGGAGATTATATGTTATCTGATGCTATTTTTCAATAGATAAACCCACTTCAAATACAGAAGACATCCCAGATGGAAAGGAGAAACAATTTCAGACAACTTGTTTTAAATGTTGTTCCCAGAGATGGGTAGAAGACCTGAAATGACCCCTGCCCTTGAATAATCCCCTCATGGAGTATGGTCAAGAGTTGTAGCTGTGATAGGACATCACTCCTGTGATGGTGTTATGATATGTAGCAAAAGAGATTTTTGCAGATTCAGGTAAGGACCCTAAACAGTTGAGTTCAGGGAAAGGGAGATTGCCCTGGGTAAGCTTGCTCTGGTCAGGTGAGTTCTCAGTTTGAAGCTTGAGACAGAAGCAAACTCCTGGTGGCCTGGAGGAGGCAAGAGCCATGTAGCCAGGACCTGAGGGTGGCCTGAGAGCTGAGAGCGGCCCTGCCCAGAGCCAGCAAGAATATGGAGGCCTTGGACCTACAATCCTAAGGAACTGAATCTGCCAGCAACCAGTGAGTTGGAGAAGAACCCTGAGGTTCAGATGAGCTCAGCCAGCTGAGACTGAGTCAAAGACTCAGTGTTACCTTGTGTCCTGACTCTTCCAGGCATGGCCACTGTATGATAAATTTATGCTGTAGTAAGTCACTAAGTCTGTAGGAATTTGTTACATGGCAATAGAAAAGCAAGGCACCTGTATTTTATTTTGTTGTTAAGTTGTGTGTTCATTTTATTTTCTGTATTCTTGATTCTCTGGCATCTACTGCTCCTCCCACTGCTTGGTGATTCTTGAAGATAACAGACCTGCTCTGGAGCACACCTGACATGTGCAAACTGACCAATCCAGGGCCAGACTCAGAACCTTCCACACGCAAACTGACTAATCCAGGGCCAGACTCAGAACCTGACATGTGCAAACTGACCAATCCAGGGCCAGACTCAGAACCTGACATGTGCAAACTGACCAATCCAGGGCCAGACTCAGAACCTGACATGTGCAAACTGACCAATCCAGAGCCAGAATCAGAACCTTCCACGTGCAAACTGACTAATCCAGGGCCAGACTCAGAACCACCTTCTCTATCTGGCTCTTACACTCCAGCAGGGGATGTTCCTCTGCCCTAATCACCTCAGGACCAGGTACAAACAACTAGAGACAGCCCCATACCCCAGGCCACTGAAATCTTTTAAGCTGGCAGGACCTAAGTCTGTGTAGTCTGTTTACCTGCCTCCTCTGTTCCTTCCGTGAGAACCACAGTGAAGGCTTCACCGTGCTGGCTCCTTGCGGCCTTCCACCTCTAGCAGACCTGGTCCTTCCCCATGTGGCCCCAGGTAGCATGATGACCCCCCCTTTTTTGAGAACTGTAAGTAACAAGCCCTCTTGTCAATCTTCTACTGATCTGAATAATAAAACCCAAATTTGAAAACAATCTGGTAAGATCATGTTGGGGCTGTATTATCTTCTCTATACGTTCTACTCAGATTCTCCCAAACTTGAGAAGTGTCAAAAATGTCAAATGCAAATGATTAAATCTCAATCTTTGATGGGATTCCATCAGGAATTTGTTGGAAAAAATAAGTTGTCTCAGTATTAAAACAATACTCTTCAGGAAGAAGAACCAGCACATCATGGCTTTTGTCTTTTCTTACAGATTTTAGTATAAGCTGAAGGGGAATAGAAAGTTGGGAAAAATTTCACCAGGCAAAACAGAACAGCAGGCAGAGCTCCATGTAAAAGGCCTGGTTGTTGCAGGCGGCCAGTATCCTCTCACGGAGAAATTCACAAACATAACAACAGTGAATGTTTGTCACCATCAGTGTGATGTTTGTACCCTAGAAAGACCGTCCAGAGCACCCTCAATGCCTAATTTTATACCTTTTGCTTTAAGACCAGCCTTCGATAATTTCCAAACATCCCAGGAGCTTGTGAAAAGGTCTTCTGCCCAAGAAAAGTGATCTGCTTCTTCTCTTACTGACAATGTGAGCATTTTCCTTTCGGGAAACAAATATTATCTTTTTTTTTTTTTTTTTTTGAGACAGAGCCTCAAGCTGTCCCCCTGGGTAGAGTGCTATGGCATTACAGCTCACAGCAACCTCTAACTCCTGGGCTCAAGCGAGTCTCCTGCCTCCGCCTCCCAAGTAGCTGGGACCACAGGCGCCCGCCACAACGCCTGGCTATTTTTTGGTTGCAGCCTTTATTGTTGTTTGGCGGGCCCAGGCTGGATTCGAACCTGCCACCTTAGGTGTATGTGGCTGGTGTCTTAGCCACTTGAGCCACAGGCACGGAGCCAACAAATACTATCTAAACAAGTAATTTAGTGCTACACTATCTTTTGCTTATAACATAAAAGGGCTATTAATTACAAAGAAAGTCAAGTTAGATATTCTTAAACAGATCATATTACTAACAACTTACTGCTCCTTTGTAAATCTTCTTATTCTTTATCCATAGCTCTAACCATGTTGACACTCTTGGTTTTATCCATAGGATATTTTCTCTAAGAGGCAGATTTCAAAGGCCAGTCATATTTTTAGATGTAATTTTTTGCAAGGATTTTTTTTTTAACTTAAGTAATGGTACAATAGCCCCCAGCTTCTGTACATAACTGGTAACCGCTATCGTGACAAATAAACACAAACCTGAGCTCACATATACCATTTTATATACATGCCTCAAACGTACGGGGGTGGTGCCTGTGTGTGTGCAGGTGTGTGTGAGCGAGAGATACTCAAATTAACTACATGGGAAAACGCTTTGTATTTTGAGGCCAAAGATACCACTTTGGAATTAGACACACCTGTGACTGATACCAACTCTGTGGCACCTGGACTTCAGTTAGCATGGGAGGCAGGAAAGTGTCTAAATGTCTAGCAGAATAACTAGCACTTTACATAGGCACTCAATACACTTTAATTTTCTGTTTTTTCTGGGTTTTTTTTTTGAGATAATAGTCTCATTCTGTTGCCCCAGGCTACAGTGCCCTGGTGTCTCAGCTCATGGCAATGTCAAACTCTGGGGCTCAAGTGATCCTCCTACCTCAGCCTCCTGAGTAGTTGGGATTACAGGCACCCACCGCCACGCCTGCCACCATGTCTGGCTAGTTATTTTTCTATTTTCAGTAGAGATGGGGGTTTCACTCTTGCTTAGGCTGGTCTCGAACTCTTGAGCCCACGTGATCCTCCCACTTTGGCCTCTCAGAGGGCTCCCAGGTGTTTTGATTTTCAACCAGTGGTCTTGGGCAAGTTTCTTACATTTCTTAGACCTCACTTCTCTCATCTGTAACAATAGAATACATAGTACCTATGCAATAGCCTTAGATAAGGCATAAATTTAAAAATACACCAACACCAAGCATGCAGCACTGTATAGAACAGTGATGTGTGTTCATTAAACATTAACATTGTTGATACTATCCTTAAATAATATCCTTCTGATATAAATTTCTGACTTTTTCTTTTAATTAGAATGTACACATTCTTAGGAAATTATTCAAACAATGTTACTCTTCTATAGAAATAAGTATTTGTGCATCATTAACAAATAAACAAGACAATATCCATCAGTACTTATAGTTACTAAGTTAATTATCAAAGTTAAACTTTAACACAAGGACTGTGTGACCCATTAACTAAAAATTGTAATCCCTTTTATTGTTTGATGGCTGAATCAAATCAATCATAAAATAAAACCATTAGAAAACTATACTATGTTCTTTTCAACCTGTCCCTGTACTTCAGAAGGGATAGTGAAGCCTCCTCAAATTTTAAGAACAATTTTCATGACCAAAAACAACAACAAAAAATAAAGCAAAGTGCCATCAGAAACTGAGAGTGTGGGCAGTGATTATATTTTTATTGCCTGAGAGGTGTACATTTCTCCCTGGATAGCATAGTTCAACTATTTTTATTTCTTATAATAGAATCCCTCAAGATACTCTAAGAAAGATTTGCTGCGAAATAGATTGAAATTTGAAAAGTACTGATTATAAAATTTGTGATTTCGGCCAGAAATTGCCTTTTAATTGGTCAATACAAAAATAAGAGGGGTGAAGGGACCTGGAATCCCATTGGGGTCATTTCCACTGGACTATTCCTTGTTCTAAGAGCTCCTAAGTATGTAACCACCGAGAGATTTGCTGAGTGTTCATCCTCAGAGTGACAGCTCCACTTATAATCCCAAGTGACACAGATGGAGAGCTGTGTCCTCTGATAGCAGAAGTGGCAGAAAGTGATGCCTCCCCTCAAGCCTGCCGGGAAGAGAGTGTTCGCTGGGGATTGGATCTGCCACTGACCTGGAGGAAGGACACTTCATTACAGCAGCCTGCTGGGGAGGGGACAGTTTCTGCGCTTGCTGCCACAGGTACCTGAAAAGGCTCTGTCTGGGGCATGGTCTCAGTGGTCCTTTCTCCACAGCCACTCCACGTGGCTGGGTGGGTTTGCTGCATATGTTGGCTGCCTGCTTTCTCACCACTGCACGTGGCATAACAGATCTCAGATGGGAATGGATGAGAATAATCCTAAGGACAGTTGCACTGTTCAGTGACAATGGGCATGTCCTAGTCTCTCTGCTGGTCCTTCTAAGTAAAGAAAATGGGACCTCAAGAGGTCGTGAGGTCTGCCTAGGAGTGTGCAGGAAGTGAGGATTCGCACGTGTGGTGAGGCAGAGGAGGGGGCAGGAAGTGAGGGTGTACAGGTGCGTGTGGTGAGGCAGAGGAGGGGGCAGGAAGTGAGGGTGTACAGGTGC